>NC_041221.1:146335563-146345402 GCF_002837175.3 Physeter macrocephalus | reverse complement strand
AAATTCATTGATTAGCTCTAGTAGTTTTCTGGTAGCATCTTTAGGATTATCTATGTATAGTATCATGTCATCTGCAAACAGTGACAGTTTTACTTCTTGTTTTCTGATTTGGATTCCTTTTATTTCTTTTCTTCTTTTATTACTGTGGCTAAAACTTCCAAAACTTTGGTGAATAACAGTGGTGAGAGGGGGCAACCTTGTCTTGTTCCTGATCTTAGAGGAAATGGTTTCAGTTTTTCACCACTGAGAATTATGTTGGCTATGGGTCTGTCATATATGGCCTTTATTATGTTGAGGTAGGTTCCGTCTATGGCTACTTTCTAGAGAGTTTTTAATCATAAATTGGTGTTAAATTTTGTTGAAAGCTTTTTCTGCATCTATTGAGATTATCATATGGTTTTCAGCCTTCAATTTGTTAATATGGTGTATCACATTAATTTATTTGTTTATGTTGAAGAATCCTTGCATTCCTGGGATAAACCCCACTTGATCATGGTGTATGATCCTTTTAATATGCTGTTGGATTCTGTTTGCTAGTATTTTGTTGAGATTTTTGCATCTATGTTCATCAGTGATATTAGCCTGTAGTTTCCTTTCTTTGTGATGTCTTTGTCTGGTTTTGGTATCAGGGTGATGGTGGCCTTGTAGAATGAGTTTGGGAGTGTTCCTCCTTCTGCTATATTTTGGAAGAGTTTGAGAAGGATAGGTGTTAGCTCTTCTCTAAAGTTTGATAGATTTCCTGTGAAGCCATCTGGTGCTGGTCTTTTGTTTGTTGCAAGATTTTTATCACAGTCTCAATTACAGTGTTTGTGATTGGTCTCTTTATATTTTCTATTTCTTCCTGGTTCAGTCTCAGAAGGTTGTGCTTTTCTAAGAATTTGTCCATTTATTCCAGGTTGTCCATTATATTGGCACATAGTTGCTTGTAGTAATCTCTCATGATTTTTTGTATTCCTGCAGTGTCAGTTGTCATTTCTCCTTTTTCATTCCTAATTCTGTTCATTTTGGTTTTCTCCCTTTGTTTCTTGATGAGTCTGGCTAATGGTTTATTTATATGTCTTCTCAAAGAAGCAGCTTTTAGTTTTATTCATCTTTGCTATTCTTTCTTTCATTTCTTTTTCATTTATTTCTGATCTGATCTTTGTGATATCTTTCCTTCTGCTAACTTTGGGGTTTTTTATTTGTTTCTTTTTGTCTGTTTGGTTGTTTGGTTGCTTGGTTCTTCTTTCTCTAATTGCTTTAGGTGTAAGGTTAGGTTGCTTATTTGAGATTTTTCTTCTTTCCTGAGGTAGGATTGTATTGCTATAAACTTCCCTGTTAGAACTGCTTTTGCTGCATCCCATAGGTTTTGGGTCATCATGTTTTCATTGTCAATTTTTTCTAGGTATTTTTTGATTTCCTCTTTGATTTTCTCAGTGATCTCTTGGTTATTTAGTAGTGTAGTGTTTGGCCTCCCTGTGTTTGTATTTTTTACAGATTTTTGCCTGTATTTGATATCTAGTCTCATAGCGTTTTGGTCGGAAATGATACTTATACAATTTCATTTTTCTTAAATTTACCAAGGCTTGATTTGTGACTCAGCATGTGATCTATCCTGGAGAATGTTTCATGAGCACTTGAGAAGAAAGTGTATTCTGTTGTTTTTGGATGGAATGTCCTATAAATATCAATTAAGTCCATCTTGTTTAATGTATCATTTAAAGCTTGTGTTTCCCTATTTATTTTCATTTTGGTTGATCTGTCCATTGGTGTAAGTGGGATGTTAAAGTCACGTACTATTTCAGCCAGTCTGTGTCTTTTGGTTGAGCATTTAATCCATTTACATTTAAGGTAATTATCAAAATTTATGTTCCTATTACCATTATCTTAATTGTTTTGGGTTTGTTATTGTAGGTCTTTTCCTTTTCTTGTATTTCCTGCCTAGAGAAGTTCCTATAGCATTTGTTGTAATACTGGTTTGGTGGTGCTGAACTCTGGCATGGAATATCTTTCTCCATCCCCTCACTTTCAGTCTGTATGTGTCCCTCGGTCTTAAGTGGGTCTCTTATAGACAGCACATATATGGGTCTTGCTTTTATATCCATTCAGCCAGTCTGTGTCTTTTGGTTGAGCATTTAATCCATTTACATTTAAGGTAATTATCAAAATTTATGTTCCTATTACCATTATCTTAATTGTTTTGGGTTTGTTATTGTAGGTCTTTTCCTTTTCTTGTATTTCCTGCCTAGAGAAGTTCCTATAGCATTTGTTGTAATGCTGGTTTGGTGGTGCTGAACTCTGTTGCTTTTGCTTGTCTGTAAACGTTTTAATTTCTCCATCAAATCTCAATGAGATCCTTGCTGGGTAGAATAATCTTGATTGTAGGTTTTCCCCTTTCATCACTTTAAATATGTACTAATCTGAATGAGATCCTTGCTGGGTAGAATAATCTTGATTGTAGGTTTTCCCCTTTCATCACTTTAAATATGTACTGCCACTTGCTTCTGGCTTGCAGTTTCTTTGAGAGATTAGCTGTTAACCTTAGGAGGTTTCCCTTCTATGTTATTTGTTGCTTTTCCGTTGCTGCTTTTAATATTTTTCTTTGTATTTAATTTTTGGTAGTTTGATTAATATGTGTCTTGGTGTGTTTCTTCTTGGATTTGTCCTGTACGGGACTCTCTGTGCTTCCTGGATTTGATTGACTAATTCCTTTCCCATGTTGGGGAAGTTTTCAACTATAATCTCTTCAAATTTTTTCTCAGACACTTTTATTTTCTCTTCTTCTGGGACCCCTATAATTCAAATGTTGGTGCATTTAATGTTCTCCCAGAGGTCTCTGAGACTGTCCTCAATTCTTTTCATTGTTTTTTCTTTATTCTGCTCTGCAGTAGTTATTTCCACTATTTTATCTTCCAGGTCACTTGTCTGTTCTTCTGCTTCAGTTATTCTGCAATTTATTCCTTCTAGAGAATTTTTAATTTCATTGATTGTGTTGTTCATTATTGTTTGTTTGCTCTTTAGTTCTTCTAGGCCCTTGTTAAATGTTTCTTGTATTTTCTCCATTCTTTCCATGACTTTGGATCATCTTTACTGTCATTACTCTGAATTCTTTTTCAGGTAGATTGCCTATATCCTCTTCATTTGTTTGGTCTGGTGGGTTTTTACCTTGCTCCTTCAACTGCTGCATATTTCTCTGTCTTCTCATGTTGTTTAACTTACTGTGCTTGGGGTCTCCTTTTAACAGCCTGCAGGTTTGTAGTTCTCATTGTTTATTTTGTCTGCCTCCAGTGGTGAGGTTGGTTCATTGGCTTGTGTAGGCTTCCTGGTGGAGGGGACTGGTGCCTGTGTTCTGGTGGGTGGGGCTGCATCTTGTCTTTCTGGTGAGCAGGACCGCAGCCGGTGGTACGTTTGGGGGTGTCTGTGACCTTATTATGATTTTAGGCAGCCTCTCTGCTAATGGGTGTGGTTGTGTTCCTGTCTTGCTAGTTGTTTGGCATGGGGCATCCAGCACTGGAGCTTGCTGGCTATTGGGTGGAGCTGGGACTTAGCATTGAGACAGAGATCTCTGGCAGAGCTCTCACCAATTGATATTACGTGGGGCCAGGAGGTGTCTGGTGGTCCAATGTCCTGAACTCAGCTCTCCCACCTCAGAGACTCTGGCCTGACATCAGGCTGAGAACCAAGATCCTCTCCACCACACGGCTCAGCAAAAAGAAAGAAAAAAATTTTTTTAATAATAATAAATACATTAAGAATAATTTTTAAATTAAAATAATTTAAGAATAATAATAACAAAAAGAAGAGAGCAACCAAACCAATAAACAAATCCACCAATGATACCAGTGTTAAAAAATAAACTAAGATATACATAAAAATCAGAAACAAATCAGTCACAGACAGAAAACATCAAGTCAAAATTTGCTCCCAAAGTCCACTGCCTCAATTTGCGATGATTCGTTGTCTGTTCAGGTATTCCACAGATGCAGGGTACATCAAGTTGATTGCGGGGATTTAATCCACTGCTGCTGAGGCTGCACGGTGAAATTTCCCTTTCTCTTCTTTGTTCGCATAGCTCCTGGGGTTCAGCTTTGGTTTTTGTCTTTTTTTTAATTAATTTTTATTGGAGTATCATTGCTTTACAATGTTGTGTTAGTTTCTACTGTATAGCAACATGAATCTGCTATACATATACATATATCTCCTATTTTTTGGATTTCCTTCCCTTTTAGGTCACCACAGTGCATTAAGTAGAGTTCCCTGTGCTATACAGTATGTTCTCATTAGTTATCTATTTTATACATAGTATCAATAGTGTATATGTGTCATTCCCAATCTCCCAATTCATCCCACCCCCACCTTTTCCCCTTCATATCCATATACATGTTCTCTACATCTGTGTCTCTATTTCTGCTTTGCAAATAAGATAATCTATACCATTTTTCTAGATTCCACATATATGCATTAATATATGATATTTGTTTTTCTCTTTCTGACTTACTGCACTCTGTATGACAGATTCTAGGTCCATCCACATCTCTACAAGTGACCCAGTTTCATTCCTTTTTATGGTCGAGTAATATTCCATCATATATATGTACCACACCTTCTATATCCATTCTTCTGTCAATCGACACTTAGGTTGCTTCCATGTCCTGGCTATTGCAAAGAGTGCTGCAATGAACATTGGAGTGCATGTGTCTTTTTGGGTTATGGTTTTCTCTGGGTATATGCCCAGTAGTGGGATTGCCTGGTCATATGGTAGCTCTATTTTTAGTTTTTTAAGCAACCCCCATACTGTTCTCCATAGTGGTTGTATCAATTTACATTCCCACCAACAGTGCATGAGGGTTCCCTTTTCTCCACACCCTCTCCAGCATTTATTGTTTGTAGATTTTTTGATGATGGACATTCTGATTGGTGTGAGGTGATGCTTCAATGTAGTTTTTTTGTTTTGTTTTGTTTTGTTGGCTTTTTTTGCGGTACGCAGGCCTCTCACTGCTGTGGCCTCTCCCGTTGCAGAGCACAGGCTCCGGACGCGCAGGCTCAGCGGCCATGGCTTAAGGGCCCAGCCGCTCCGCGGCATGTGGGATCCTCCCAGACCGAGGCATGAACCCACGTCCCCTGCATCAGCAGGTGGACTCTCAACCACTGTGCCACCAGGGAAGCCCTTCATTGTAGTTTTGATTTGCATTTCTCTAATAATTAGTGATGTTGAGCATCTTTTCTGGTGTTTGTTGGCCATCTGTATAAGACAGCTGTCTTTGAACCAGGAAGTGGGCCCTTACCAGACACTGAATCTGCTGGTACCTTGATCTTGGAATTCCCAGCCCCCAGAACTTTAAGAAATAAATGTCTGTTGTTTTAAGCACCAGGCTTACAGTGTTTTTAATTATAGCAGCCCAAAGAGACTAAGACAACCTGACTCCTAGCATTCACACCCTTGTAGAGTCACCTTACACATTGTACCAGCGTTGGTCTGTGTGACCACTAACATACAGCAGACATGGTGGGATTCACTTCAGAGACTAGGGTATAAAAGACCATGGCATCCATTTTGGACGTTCCCTCTCACCTCCTCTCTCTCAGAGCTTTTCATCTGGAAGAAGCCAACTGCTATTTTGTGAGCAGCCATACAGAAAGGCCTATTTGGTGAGAAACTACAGCCTCCTGTCAACAGCCAGTGAAGACTGAGACCTGCCAAAAACCACATGAGCATCTTGGAAGTAGATTCCTGAGCCCCAGTTGAGCCTAAAGATGATGACTATAGCCCCGGTCAACAGCTTGCCCACAACCCTGTGAGAGACCCTCAGTCAGGACCACCCAGAAAAGCCCTCCTGATTTCCTGAACTTCAGAAACTGTAAGAGAGAATAAAATCTAAGTTTGGGGGTAATTTGTTACACAGTAATAAATAATACACCCATCTCATTAGGTAGTGGTGAAAAATAAAGGAGATGATAGATCTGAAGCATTTAGTGCCCGGCACTTAACTGTCAATAAGTAGTTGCTAACGTTATGGGCAAGACACCATGCAAAGTATTTCATTTTCACCATGTCACTTACTTCTTACAACCCGACAAGTTCAGTACAGGACAGCCAAATTTTAGACAAATTTGAAATACTGTGATAAAAAGATAAAATCCCACTTTATGCACAGAATGCAATATAATGTCAATTTTCACTCCTCCCATGTTGGTCAAATATCGCATAATTTTAAAGTTTATGAACTGAAAGATTTTTAAATGATGCTTATACTCTTTCTTAAAGCTTCAAATGACAGTGGTACCAGTTGAGCTCGAAGAGAGTCTTCCGGTTTTCTGAGCACCCAATTCCAATGTGTGTTTTGGGGGTGTTTCCCCCACCACCAGCAGCAGAATGTCTGAGAATACAATACAATTCTGACACTCTCTACCCAGAGATAGAATCAGATTCCACAGGTTAAGAGTTCAGTCCTACAAGACTGCCCACTGCCTTCAGACTCCAGCTGCAAGCCTAGGTTCTTACCTGCATTTCTGACCTACTGGCTACAAACTGGAGGTTCCAACAACTCCCTCCAACTCAAGATGGCAATCTCAAGTTCAGGTTGTTACCTGTATTTCTCACTGGCTGTGAATCAGAGGTTCCCAAGACCCCTCCTCGGGTTCAATTAAGTTGCTACAGCAGCTTACAGAGCTCCAAGAAACATTTTACTTACCAGAGTACCAGTTTATTATAAAAGGATATAACTCAGGAAGAGTCAGATGGAAGAGACACATAGAGCAAGGTATGGAGAAGAATGTGAGCTTCCATGCCCTCTCCAGCATGCCACTCTCCCAGAACCTCCATGTGTTCAGCAACCCTGAAGCTCTCTGAATCCCCTCCTTTGGGGTTTTTATGGAGCCTTCATTATTTAGGCATGATTGATTAAATCATTGGCCACTGGCGATTGATTCAACCTCCAGATCCTCTTCCCTCCACAGAGGCTGGGGGGCTGGAACTGAAAGCTCCAACCCTCTAATCACACGGTTGGCTCCATAAGCAACCAGTCTCCAACCTTAGGTAGTGTCCAAAAGTCACCTCATTCACTTAACAAAAGACACCCCTGTCTGCTTTTCTCCAAATTCCAAAGGTTTTTGGAACTTGGTGCCAGAAATGGGGATGAAGACCACATGGAAATTTCTTATTATAAATCACAATATCACAGACAGAAATACCACTCCTTTCTTTTGTCAGTCCTATGAGAAAATTGATTTTGAAATACGTGAGTTTTGAAGCATACAAGTTCTTCTGGAATGCATCCCTCAGATAAAATTATTATTATCTTCCACATTTTACAATTAAGGAAACTGAGGTCTGTAAGAAATGTGGGTAACTTGTCCAGATTCACAGTGCTAAGTGGCAGAAGGTGGCATTTGACCCCAGGAAGCTTGACTTCAGAGCCATGCTCTGAACCGCTACTCTGCTTTAGAGAAAAGAAAGGCCAGCTTTATAACATCCTGAGCTGCCTCGGGGTGAGCCCAAGGTTAACATTTTTCAGCTATTGATCAGAAAAAGCCATCTCACTTCCTCTATTATTGATGCATTTTAATTATGTCAAAATTAATCAGCAACCTCAACATTATCCTCTTTTGGACTTCAGCCACAATACAAATACTTGTATGTATACAGTGTATGCTGATGGTGTTTAATTCAAATTTATACACCAGTAATCTTTTCTTTACTTCTTAATTACACTGCTTTCATTTACAGTTATCTAATCAAATACAATTTATATTCAGAAACACATGGCCAGAGAAATGAGTAGTGGCACTGATGTCACTGTGAGGCATTTGCTGCAGCTTTCAAGCAAACCCAATCTTCCCAATCTGTTTGAAGCAACTTTTCCTGTTAGGTCAAAGAGAGTTTTTCCTTCAACGAATGGGTTACCTTTTGGACATGAATCATGTGACTCATGGAAAGGAGAAAGCAAGCCTGCCTGTGACCCATGCTTCACAGGGTCACCTCACTTCATCTTCACAACACACCTTCAAGGTAAGTAGTTTGTCATGTAGGCATTTATGTACACACACACACACACACACACACACACACACATTTATTAAATGGTAGAGTAAAATTCAAAAGCTGCTCAGTCCGACTCCAAATTCTAGCAGTGAAAACATGACTCCAAATCTCCTCCCAGTACATTTGACTCCTGGAAGCATTGCCTGGCTTGGTTGGGCTACAGCACCAGTGTGTATGGTGATCTTAAGACTGGAGAATGGAGTATCTACCCTGTTAGAGGTGGGAGACATTCTCCATCCCAGATGAGAACATTGATCCAAAATCAATAGATGGGCTAGAATAGAGCTTCTCAAATTTAATGAACACAATAATCACCTGCGACCTTGCTAACAAGCAGATTCTGATTCAGTAGGTCTAGGGTGGGGTCTGAGATTCCTAACTTCTAACCACCCATCAGCTGATGTTTTTGCTGCTGGTCTGTAGCCCACACTTTTTTTAAAAAAAAAAAATACATCTTTATTGGAGTGTAATTGCTTCACAATACTGTGTTAGTTTCTGGTGTACAACAAAGTGAATCAGCCATATGCATACATATATCCCCATATCTCCTCCATCTTGAGCCTCGCTCTCACCCTCCCTAGCCCACCCCTCTAGCCCACACTTTGAGTAACAAAGTTTTAGGGAACAGTATCAAGAATACAATACCAATGGCATTCAGAATTAAGTAAAGGAAGGTTTTAAAAAATGTTCAATTATAAGAGATTGGTTCGAGATGGAGGAGTAGAAGGAAGTGAGCTCACTCCCTCTGTGAGAGCATCAGAATCACAAATAACTGCTTAACAATTTTCGACAGGAAGACACTGGAACTCACCAAAAAAGATAGCCCACATCCAAAGACAAAGGAGAAGCCAAAATGAGACGGTAGGAGTGGTGCAATCACAATAAAATCAAATCCCATAACTGCTGGGTGGGTGACTCACAAACTGGAGAACGCTTACACCACAGAGGTCCACCCACTGGAGTGAAGGTACTGAGCCCCACATCAGGCTTCCCAACATGAGGGTCTGGCAACGGGAGGAGGAATTCCTAGGGAATCAGACTTTGAAGGCTAGTGGGATTTGATTGCAGGCCTTCGACAGGACTGGGGGAAAGAGAGACTCCACTCTTGGAGGGCACACACAATGTAGTGTGCGCATCAGGACCCAGAGGAAGGAGCAGTGACCCCATGGGAGGCTGAACCAGACCTACCTGCTAGTGTTGGAGGGTCTCCTGCAGAGGCAGGGGGTGGCTTTGTCTCACCATGAGGACAGGGACGCTGGCGGCAGAAGTTCTGGGAAGTATTCCTTGGCGAGAGCTCTCCCAGAGTCTGCCATTAGCCCCACCAAAGAGCCGGAGTAGGTTCCAGTGTTGGGTTGCCTCACGCCAAACAACCAACAGGGAGGGAACCCAGCCCCACCCATCAGCAGACAAGCAGATTAAGTTTTACTGAGCTCTGCCCACCAGAGCAACAGCCAGCTCTACCCACCACCAGTTCCTCCCATCAGGAAACCTGAACAGGCCTCTTAGATAGCCTCATCCACCAGAGGGCAGACAACAGAAACAAGAAGAACTACAATCCTGCAGCCTGTGCAAAAAAAAACCACATTCACAGAAAAATAGACAAGATGAAAAGGCAGAGGGCTATGTACCAGATGAAGGAACAAGATAAATCCCCAGAAAAAACAACTAAATGAAGTGGAGATAGGCAACCTTCCAGAAAAAGAATTCAGAATAATGATAGTGAAGATGACCCAGGACCTCGGAAAAACAATGGAGGCAAAGATAAAGAAGATGCAAGAAATGTTTTTAAAAGACCTAGAAGAATTAAAGAACAAACAAA
>NC_041221.1:146331525-146334151 GCF_002837175.3 Physeter macrocephalus | reverse complement strand
CATGCTCACCTCCAACCTCACAGTTCCATGCTCACCTCCACCCTCATTCACCTCCATATTCAACTCCAGCCACCCTCACCTCCATTCTCACCTCCACAGAGGCTGGGGGGCTGGAACTGAAAGCTCCAACCCTCTAATCACACGGTTGGCTCCATAAGCAACCAGTCTCCAACCTTAGGTAGTGTCCAAAAGTCACCTCATTCACTTAACAAAAGACACCCCTGTCTGCTTTTCTCCAAATTCCAAAGGTTTTTGGAACTTGGTGCCAGAAATGGGGATGAAGACCACATGGAAATTTCTTATTATAAATCACAATATCACAGACAGAAATACCACTCCTTTCTTTTGTCAGTCCTATGAGAAAATTGATTTTGAAATATGTGAGTTTTGAAGCATACAAGTTCTTCTGGAATGCATCCCTCAGATAAAATTATTATTATCTTCCACATTTTACAATTAAGGAAACTGAGGTCTGTAAGAAATGTGGGTAACTTGTCCAGATTCACAGTGCTAAGTGGCAGAAGGTGGCATTTGACCCCAGGAAGCTTGACTTCAGAGCCATGCTCTGAACCGCTACTCTGCTTTAGAGAAAAGAAAGGCCAGCTTTATAACATCCTGAGCTGCCTCGGGGTGAGCCCAAGGTTAACATTTTTCAGCTATTGATCAGAAAAAGCCATCTCACTTCCTCTATTATTGATGCATTTTAATTATGTCAAAATTAATCAGCAACCTCAACATTATCCTCTTTTGGACTTCAGCCACAATACAAATACTTGTATGTATACAGTGTATGCTGATGGTGTTTAATTCAAATTTATACACCAGTAATCTTTTCTTTACTTCTTAATTACACTGCTTTCATTTACAGTTATCTAATCAAATACAATTTATATTCAGAAACACATGGCCAGAGAAATGAGTAGTGGCACTGATGTCACTGTGAGGCATTTGCTGCAGCTTTCAAGCAAACCCAATCTTCCCAATCTGTTTGAAGCAACTTTTCCTGTTAGGTCAAAGAGAGTTTTTCCTTCAACGAATGGGTTACCTTTTGGACATGAATCATGTGACTCATGGAAAGGAGAAAGCAAGCCTGCCTGTGACCCATGCTTCACAGGGTCACCTCACTTCATCTTCACAACACACCTTCAAGGTAAGTAGTTTGTCATGTAGGCATTTATGTACACACACACACACACACACACACACACACACATTTATTAAATGGTAGAGTAAAATTCAAAAGCTGCTCAGTCCGACTCCAAATTCTAGCAGTGAAAACATAACTCCAAATCTCCTCCCAGTACATTTGACTCCTGGAAGCATTGCCTGGCTTGGTTGGGCTACAGCACCAGTGTGTATGGTGATCTTAAGACTGGAGAATGGAGTATCTACCCTGTTAGAGGTGGGAGACATTCTCCATCCCAGATGAGAACATTGATCCAAAATCAATAGATGGGCTAGAATAGAGCTTCTCAAATTTAATGAACACAATAATCACCTGCGACCTTGCTAACAAGCAGATTCTGATTCAGTAGGTCTAGGGTGGGGTCTGAGATTCCTAACTTCTAACCACCCATCAGCTGATGTTTTTGCTGCTGGTCTGTAGCCCACACTTTTTAAAAAAAAAATACATCTTTATTGGAGTGTAATTGCTTCACAATACTGTGTTAGTTTCTGGTGTACAACAAAGTGAATCAGCCATATGCATACATATATCCCCATATCTCCTCCATCTTGAGCCTCGCTCTCACCCTCCCTAGCCCACCCCTCTAGCCCACACTTTGAGTAACAAAGTTTTAGGGAACAGTATCAAGAATACAATACCAATGGCATTCAGAATTAAGTAAAGGAAGGTTTTAAAAAATGTTCAATTATAAGAGATTGGTTCGAGATGGAGGAGTAGAAGGAAGTGAGCTCACTCCCTCTGTGAGAGCATCAGAATCACAAATAACTGCTTAACAATTTTCGACAGGAAGACACTGGAACTCACCAAAAAAGATAGCCCACATCCAAAGACAAAGGAGAAGCCAAAATGAGACGGTAGGAGTGGTGCAATCACAATAAAATCAAATCCCATAACTGCTGGGTGGGTGACTCACAAACTGGAGAACGCTTACACCACAGAGGTCCACCCACTGGAGTGAAGGTACTGAGCCCCACATCAGGCTTCCCAACATGAGGGTCTGGCAACGGGAGGAGGAATTCCTAGGGAATCAGACTTTGAAGGCTAGTGGGATTTGATTGCAGGCCTTCGACAGGACTGGGGGAAAGAGAGACTCCACTCTTGGAGGGCACACACAATGTAGTGTGCGCATCAGGACCCAGAGGAAGGAGCAGTGACCCCATGGGAGGCTGAACCAGACCTACCTGCTAGTGTTGGAGGGTCTCCTGCAGAGGCAGGGGGTGGCTTTGTCTCACCATGAGGACAGGGACGCTGGCGGCAGAAGTTCTGGGAAGTATTCCTTGGCGAGAGCTCTCCCAGAGTCTGCCATTAGCCCCACCAAAGAGCCGGAGTAGGTTCCAGTGTTGGGTTGCCTCACGCCAAACAACCAACAGGGAGGGAACCCAGCCCCACCCATCAGCAGACAAGCAGATTAAGTTTTACTGAGCTCTGCCCACCAGAGCA
>NC_041221.1:146330424-146331348 GCF_002837175.3 Physeter macrocephalus | reverse complement strand
TGAAATGAAAAATACACTAGAAGGAATCAATAGCAGAATAACTGAGGCAGAAGAATGCATAAGTGACCTGGAAGATAGAATGGTGGAATTCACTGCTGTGGAACAGAATAAAGAAAAAAGAATGAAAAGAAATGAAGACAGCCTAAGAGACTTCTGGGACAACTTTAAACACAGCAACATTCTCATTATAGGGGGTCCCAGAAGGAGAAGAAAGAGAGAAAGGACCCAAAGAAAAGATTTGAACAGATTATAGGCGCAAACTTCCCTAACATGGGAAAGGAAATAGCCACCCAAGTCCAGGAAGTGCAGAGAGCCCCAGGCAGGAGAAACGCAAGGAGAAACACACGGAGATACATAGTAATCAAATGGACAAAAATTAAAGACAAAGAAAAATTCTTGAAAGCAACAAGAGAAAAACAACAAATAACATACAAGGGAACACCTATAAGATTAACAGCTGATTTCTCAGCAGAAACTCTACAAGCCAGAAGGGATTGGCATGATATATTTAAAGTGATGAAAGGGAAGAAACTACAACCAAGATTACTCTACCCAGTAACGATCTCATTCAGATTTGATGGAGAAATCAAAAGCTTTACAGACAAGCAAAAACTAAGAGAATCCAGCACCACAAAACCAGCTCTACAACAAATGCTAAAGGAACTTCTCTAAGTGGGAAACACAGGAGAAGAAAAGGACCTACAAAAATAAACCCCAAACAATTGAGAAAATGGTAATAGGAACATAGATACCAATAATTACCTTACATGTGAATGGATTACATGCTCCAACCAAAAGACACAGACAGGCTGAATAGATACAAAAACAAGACCTATATATATGCTGTCTACAAGAGACCCACTTCAGCCCTACAGACCCATTCAGACTGAAAGTGAGGGGATGGAAAAAGATATTCCATGCAAA
>NC_041221.1:146328696-146330358 GCF_002837175.3 Physeter macrocephalus | reverse complement strand
CAATTATAAATATATATGCTCCCAACATAGGAGCACCTCAATACATAAGGTAACTGCTAACAGCTATAAAAGAGGAAATCAACAGTAACAAAATAATAGTGGGGGACTTTAACTCCTCACTTACAACAATGGACAGATCATCCAAACAGAAAATTAATAAGGAAACACAAGCTTTTAATGACACAATAGACCAGATAGATTTCACTGATATTTATAGGACATTCCATCCAAAACCAGCAGATTACACTTTCTTCTCAAGTGGACACAGAACATTCTCCAGGATAGATCACATCTTAGGTCACAAATCAAGACTCCGTAAATTTAAGAAAACTGAAATCATATCAAGCATCTTTTCTGACCAGAACGTTATGAGATTAGAAATCAATTACAGGGGAAAAAACATAAAAAACACAAACACGTGGAGACTAATTATTACATTACTAAATAACCAAGAGATCAGTGAAGAAATCAAAGAGGAAATCAAAAAATACCTAGAGACAAATCACAATGAAAACACGATGATCCAAAACCTATGGGATGCGGCAAAAGCAGTTCTAAGAGGGACGTTTATAGAAATACAAGCCTACCTCAAGAAAGAAAAAAGGGAGAAGACTCAAACGAACAGAATTAGAAATGAAAAAGGAGAAGTAACAACTAACACTGCAGAAATACAAAGGATCATGAGAGATTACTACAAGCAACTATATGCCAATAAAATGGACAACCTGGAAGAAATGGACAAATTCTTAGAAAAGTATAACCTTCCAAGACTGAACCAGGAAGATATAGAAAATATGAACAGATCAATCACAAGTAATGAATTGAAACTGTGATTTAAAATCTTCCAACAAACAAAAGTCCAGGACCAGATGACTTCAAGAGGTGAATTCTATCAAACATTTACAGAAGAGCTAACACCCATCCTTCTCAAACTCTTCCAAAAAATTGCAGAGGAAGGAACACTCCCAAGCTCATTCTATGAGGCCACAATCACCCTGCTACGAAAACCAGATAAAGACTACTACAAAAAAAGAAAATTACAGACCAATATCCCTGATGAATATAGATGCAAAAATCCTCAACAGAATACTAGGAAACAAAATCCAAAAACAGATTAAAAGGATCACACACCATGATCAAGTGGGATTTATCCCAAGGATACAAGGATTCCTCAATATATGCAAATCAATCAATGTGATACACCATCTTAACAAACTGAAGAAGAAAAACCATATGATCATCTCAATAGATGCAGAAAAAGCTTTTGACAAAATTCAACACCCATTTATGATAAAAACTCTCCAGAAAGTGGGCAGAGAGGGAACCTACCTCAACATTATGAAGGCCATATATGACAAACCCACAGCGAACATCATTCTCAATGGTGAAAACTGAAAGCATTTCCTCTAAGATCAGGAATAAGACAAGGATGTCCACTCTCACCACTATTATTCAACATAGTTTTGGAAGTCTTACCCACGGCAATCAGAAAAGAAAAAGAAATAAAAGGAATACAAATTGGAAAAGAAGAAGTAAAACTGTCACTGTCTGCAGATGACATGATACTATACATACAGAATCCTAAAGATGACACCAGAAAACTACTAGAGCTAATCAATGAATTTGGTAAAGTTGCAGGATACAAAATTAATGCAGAGAAAT
>NC_041221.1:146300626-146328382 GCF_002837175.3 Physeter macrocephalus | reverse complement strand
ATTGAAGCAACCTAAATGCCCATCGACAGATGAATGGATAAAGAAGGTGTGGTACATATATACAATGGACTATTACTCAGCCATAAAAAGGAATGATATTGGGTCATTTGTAGAGACGTGGATGGATCTAGAGACTGTCATACAGAGTGAAGTAAGTCAGAAAGAGAAAAACAAATATCGTATATTAATACATATATGTGGAACCTAGAAAAATGGTACAGATGAACCGGTTTGCAGGTCAGAAATAGAGACACATATGTAGAGAACAAACGTATGGACATCAAAGTGGAGGGCGGGGGGGGTTGATGGTGTGATAAACTGGGAGATTGGGATTGACATATATACGCTAATATGTATAAAGTGGATAACTAACAATAACCTGTGTATAAAAAAATAAATAAAATTCAAAAAAAATGTTCCATTATATACATAAAAAATGGTGATCATGATGATGAAAGTAACATTAATTCAAAGCTTACCATGTATCAGGCCCTGTTCTAAGTGATTAATGTGTAATAAATCACTTAATCCTCACAAGAATTTTTTGGGGATGAATACTACTATCATCCCATTTGACAGAAGAAAAAATTGAGGAACAGAGAGGAAGGTGCACATTATTTGAGTCTGAAAATATATATATAAAAATAATAGATATGTGTGTAACTGAATCACTTTGCTATACACCTGAAGATAATACAACATTGTGAATCAACTATAAAAAAAATAAAAATAATATAGCATCAAGATTTGAACCCAGATAACCTGCCTCCAAAGATGGGCTTGACACCTGATCCCACCAAAAAGACCCAACAATTTTAAGTAACCACAGGGTGGGCTGACAGTGTGCGACAGTGTGAGCCAGTGGCTAACAGCACATGCAACCTTGGCAATTGTACCGGGCCTGATCGTTTGAGAAATCAACAACAACAACAAAAATACACAGTGCACATGAGCAAATTTAACAGTGGGCAACAAGACAGTGCATCAGTTCAGGGTCAGAGGAGGAGACAGAATTCCCCACAAAGGAGATGTCGATGAAGGGGCTACTGCTAGAAGCACAGGTAGAGTTAAGTGACAAACGAGGGATGCTGAGGCACCTGGAGACTAGCAACAGGGGACACTCATGGACTCTGTAAGGCTGAAAGGGTAAGTGTAGGGAGCCGTGTTGTCAGATTGCAGGAAGACCCAGATCCACGCAGGAGAGACCACCAGCAGGCGCCATAGAGAAGGAGGGAGGCAGTCCCAACCAGAGAGCCTTGTGGAAGCAGGGAAAGTACCCAGTCCTCTCTCCTCATGCCTTCGAATCACTCAGTTCTACTTCTAACCCAATATGGTGCAAGTCAGCAAAAGGAGCCCAGGTGAAGTAGCCCAGAAAGTGTCAATCTCCCGAGGCAGGGAGCAAGCCAGAAAACACTGGAAAGGGATACAGAGAGGAGGGGCAAACAGAAAACAACCAGCACGGGTGGTAAGGAATCTGGGAACACTTCTATTCTATGTAGGACAGTTTAGGCAAATGTGGCTATTTATAAACCAGGAGTGACCACCTGCTAGGAACAAATTTACCACAGTACAACTTGAAGTGCTGATGTATCCAGCAGAGAGGTGACAGGGCACCAGTGGACAAAACAATAAAGAGTGGGTCAGACGGGTATGCAGCCTTGAACCTGCTATAATAAAGGAACTTCTAACCAATGTCGAAAGGACTGCTTTATAGAGCTCTGAGTTTGCCATCACCAGACATCTTTCAGCACAGCGTAGAAGGTGCTTGATGGGGGTTAATAACAAAGATCCCAGCAGAAAAATGGTCCAGGTGACCTCTATAGTGTCTTCCAACCTAAGATCCTATAAATGTGCGACGTTATGACAAACCAGGCCAGGTGATCTCACAGGAGATCGCTGAGTCCAACTGTGCCAGGAGCACAGCCTCAGGACTCTGGGAATGAAGCTCAGCCAGGCTGTGCCTTCACCTCTCCCTGATACTGGGAGTGATGTTACTACACTGCCACATCCAGCGTGACAGCTGGAGCTTCCTTTCTCATAACAATGATACCCCCTGAACTCTCTGGAGGGTTCTCGCTCCTCTTTGGTGAGTATATTGCTAAGAGCATCACACTTGATGATTTGTGTATTCAGAGGATCTCAGGCTAAAAGCATGGGAAACGAGCATCCATTTGGGGTGAAAAATGAATCCCTCTAAAATTCACATACCACTGTTACTTAATGGGACAAGTGGTTGGCCCTGTCTTTGCAAGTGTGTGTGATTCTTAAGGTTCAAAACAGGGGATTTAGTGTCAGATAGACCTGAGTTCAAATATTGGCTCCACTCTTCATAAATGTGTTGCCGCAGACAAATTACTGGCTTCTTTGAACCTCTATCTCCTCTTCTACAAATATGGGGATATTGATACCAACAGCTCAAAATAATTAAGTGATAGAAGGTAACTAAGACACACTAAATGCTCACTGAACAATAGCTATTATTATTATTAACATCATCACCATCATCATCATAAGTGAATAGAATGGCATGGGTCCAGGAGAAGGGATCAAACAGTGGAGAGGAAAGTAATAAATGAGGAGGTGAGACCTATTTTCAAATCCCACCAATGCTCTCCATCTCCTTGCTTGTTCAAATAGCAATCTCTCTGACACTCACTATTTCCTCTCCAGGTAAAAAGATATAGTAACCTTTGCCCTACTTAGTAATCTCATGAGAAAATAAAAAGATGCTAAGGAGATCACCTGTTCAACGTGTCACAAACTCCTATGTTGACAAGATCCAGGCAGTAAACCTTAATGAGACAAGTGGGTGGGTGAAAACAGTCTATTGGGAGTGAAGGGCCCTGGAAAACACATTCCTCACCTAAAGATGGGAAGTGGCTACTCAACTCCATCTACCTAGTGCCAGCTGCTCCGATATCTAGTTTCCTGTAAAATTTCTGAAGTTTTAAGTCTTGATAACTAAGTCAAAACTGTAAAACCTCTATCAGCCAAACAAAGCCCTTCTGTGGGAACCAATTTGGGCTCTCTAATAAAATATGATTCATTCTCTCTCTCTCTCTCTCTCTCTCTCAACACATGAGAGAGCAGGGGCACAGAAAGGTCTAGCAATTTGCCCAAAGTCACTCCACCAGTTAATATTGCTAAGGATGACATGACATCATGGATTTCTTTCCCTTCTCAGGAGCCCTTTGTTACCCGCCACCTGGCCACTCCAAGGTGGCTTTTATTGTTGTTTTTAGTCATATGTGCATGTGTTTTTTCTCCAAGCAAGCTCTTTGAGAGCCATTTCCCACATCTTGCTCTGCCTAGCTTTGATCGTGTGTCTCTGCCTGCACTGATCACACTCAATGTGAGAACTGCAGGCTCGATTATAACATGCCCAGTGAATGATGAGCACAGAGTGACAGCATATCTGTATCCTGAGGCAGGGCTTGAAAAGGCTCAGCTAAGAGTGATGACCTTCTGCTGATGCTCTTTTTCTAAAAAGCAAAATAAATAGATGCCATTAGAATGCCTTACAAGTTATAAATTAGTCTTTTTTGGGGGAGAAAGACTTTTAGGGAGGTATAATAAGTTTTGTTAAGCACTGCTAGATGCTGGGTGTGGACCAAAGACTTGACATGATTTACTCAATCCTTACAACAATCCTATGAGGTAGAAATAATTGCTATTCCCATTTTGCAGATCAGGAAACTGAGGCACGGGGAGGGTAAACTAAATTGCTCAGGGTCACATTGCTAGAGAGAGAAAGAGCCAGGATGTGAATGAGTCAGTCTGACCCCAGAGCCTATGGCCTTTACCTATGCAATGTGGAACCTCCCTTGGATGATCTAATTTAATCTTCATGGTGACCTTATGAGAAAGTCCTGTTGTCTCCATTTTGTAGATGGCTAAACTGAGTCTAAGGGAGGGTAAGTGTCTTACTCAGGGTAACATAGCTAGCAGGTGGTAGATATAAGATGGCTGCCATTTCACTTGAAACCTTTGTGGGAAAGGAACCACATTTCTCTAAGTTGTTTTCTTAGTCCTTAATATTTGCTCACCTGCCCTTTCTTGGAGACTGGCTCCAAAAGGCATGCCCATGTCTCCAGGCAAGGCAATGAGTGCCTTGTCAGGGAGAAGAGGAGTAGCAGTGGCCTTCTGCACACTGTATCACTAGAACATAAGCTTTACATGGTAGGAACCCTGTCTGATTTCTCCCTCTTCTATGCCTAAAACCTGGCACAGATCATCATAAATATTTGCTGAATGAATGAATGGGATGAATGCACAGTAGAACTGTTTGAAATCTGCAGTTATGTTCCAAATACATTCCAAAGATACAAAAGAGAAGGAACCTTTTAAGCTTAAAAAAAAAATTATTAGCAGAAAGCCAGAAGGCCAAAAGCAAAGTTTGGTTGAATAAATCTTTTCAATTCTAACAAAGCAATCATTAAAAAGGAAGGACAAGAAAGCAATCTGTTAGGAACTGGCAGTCTAGTCACTCAGGTACCCAAACAAAGAAATGTCAGAAGGAGAAAAAAAAATAAAGAAATATGGCAGGAGCACCTCTGCAGGGCCTCTGGAGAGGGGAGCAGGGGGCAACAGAGACTCAGGGAAGCCTCCCTGTGAAGCTCCATCTCTGCATCAGTGCCTCTGCCATCCGTCTTCCCCTAAAGCCCCCTTCCTCCAAGTCTACTCCTGTCCCACAACATTGGTTTATAAGTATACAGAACCAGGAGAGAAAGAGCCCTTGTTCCTGCTGCCCAGAGACACCATGGGACCAACCAGGATCCCTCGCTTAAGTTATAATGTCTGAAGGCTCCCTTGCTTTCTTTTCACCATGTTCTCACTGATCCTTGCAAGGTACCTGTGAACAGGCTGTCTAGGCACGATGACCCCCCACTGGACAGACTCAAGAAGAGAAACAGTAAATCAAGCCCAGTGGTCTGCACAGTCCCAATGTCCACCCAAGAAGTCTGACTCAAGTCCCAGTTGTCCTCCTCTCCTTAGGCTGCCTCCTAAGACCTGGAATCTCCTGAAGGGTGTGGTGGATACAACAGAGTGCCTTTATTTTAAGGAAGCAGATTCTCCTTATCCTCCATCCATTCTCAAAACGTGCACCATTCTTATACCATAGCAACTGGTCAAGGAGTAGTTGCCTCATCCAAGCTTGGCAACTCTAAAGCCCCATCTTATTGACCACAGGGATTGGATCAAGAGGTGGACATATGATCCAAGACAAGCCTACTCAAATCCTTGTCTGCAATTTTCTAGACCTAATTTGAGAGATAAGTATAATACATAGGGTGGTAAATGTCCCCAATCCATTCAACCCCAGATAATTTTTCGAAGCCAGTGATGGTAACCTCATCCCTCCTATCAGTAATTGAGTTAATATGTGCCATGTGGCCCAATTCTGGCCAATGAGAGGAAGTGTGTTAAGTATATGTCTAGGAAGTCACAGACTGTGGTTGGGTCTGCATGTGACACTGGGAACTCATCCAACCACCCTACCAATGGTTTAAAGATGAAGCCAACACTGAACCCTCATACACTGTTGGTGGGAATATAAATTGGTGCAGCCGCTGTGGAAAATAGTATGGAGGTTTCTCAGAAACCTAAAAATAGAACTATCATATGACCCAGCAATTCTACTCCTCGGTATATATCTGAAAAAACAAAAAAACTAATTCAAAAAGATACATGCATCCCAATGTTCATAGCAGCATTATTTACAACTGCCAAGATATAGAAGCAATCTAAGTGTCCATAAAACAGATGAGTGAATAAAGAAGATGTGGCATATATATACATATATATATATACACACACACACACAATGTAATATTAACCATTAAAAAATGAAATTTTGCCATTTGCAACAACATGGATTGACTTGGAGGACATTATGCTAAGTGAAAAGTGAACTAAGTCAGACAGAGAAAGACAAATACTATATGATATCACTTATATATGGAATCTAAAAAATACAGCAAACTAGTGACTATAACAAAAAGAAGCAGACTCACAGATATAGAGAACAAACTAGTGGTTACCACTGGGGAGAGGGAAGGGGAGAGGGGTAAAATAGGGGTAGGGGAGTAAGAGATACAAACTATTAGGCATAAAATAAGCTACAAGGATATAGTGTACAACACAGGGAATAGAGCCAATATTTTATAATAACTAGAAATGGAATATAACCTTTAAAAATTGTGAACCACTATACTATACACCTGTAACTTGTATAACATTGTAGAGCAACTATATTTCAATTTTTTTTTAAAGATGAAGCCAACACAGAGAATAAAAGTGGGAAATGGAAAGACCCAGGATCCATGAGCACTCACCACACCACTGACTGTATGTTGACTAGACTTCCAATTATGTGATATAATAAATTCCCTTTTTATTTGAATTATTTTGGGCCTGAGTTTTCTGTTACTTGCAGCCCAAAGCCCTCTTTGTGATACATGCCTCTTTCCTTTTGGCCATGGAAATGCTACAAACTGACTTTGGAGCTGTTGGCAGTCATCACGGCACAGCTGTGATCACAGCCCGTGATCATGGAAAACAGTGGATCTAAAGCAGGAATGAGTATGCCTCGAAAAAGCAAAAATGAGAGGCAGAAAGGAGGAGGGATCTGAGAGCGCTCAGGTTCCTAGTTGCTGTAACGTTGCTCTGTGGCTTGAGGGAACTTGGGTCTTTCCAACTCCATGTCCCAAACAAGTTCCATGTGAGCCCTCAGCCAGAGATAGAGCCAGCACTATGGTGGAAAGCACCATGGTTAAGTGCTGGGAAAGTAATTTCAAGTCCATCTTTTGCCATTGACAAGCTGGGAGACTCTGGACTCTTCACTGGATTTCTTGAACTATCTTTCAAATGAGGAGGCTGGGACATTATCTGTCGTGACTCAAAAGTACATCCCAGAGATTTCATGGCTATGAATTTATCCTCCAAATAAACTCAAAAAACACTGAAAGATGCAACACAAAGATATCCATTGCAGCCTTGTTGATAGTAACAACTGAACTGGCCACCCAAGGGACTGCATAAATGAGCTACAGCCATAGACCAAATCTGGCCACAGCCTGTTTTTGTATGGCTTGTGAGCTAAGAATGGTCTTATGTTTTTAAAGCATTGTTAAAAGAATCAGGAGGAGGAGGAGATGGTACAGAGACCCTATGACCCACAAAGCCTAAAATATTGGCTCTTTACAGAATGTTTCTTGACCCGTGAGCTACTGTATAATTGCCCGGTGAAAAAGCAGCCATTGAAAATGAAAACAAAAAAAGAGAGAGATCCATATGCACTCAAATGAAAAGAGATCTACTACATATTGTTAAATAAAAATGCAGATATCAGAACAGCATGAGTCATCTGATTACATTTGTGTCAAAATATAGAAGGCAAGTTATTTATGATGTATATGCAAATAAAATTTCTGGAAGGATACACAGAAACTTAACAGTGCTTGCCTCTGGGGAAATGAGACTGAGACGGAGGTGATGAGAGACAGAAAGGCTTTTACATTGTACTTTACATTCTTCTTGACCCTTTCACTTTACCATGAGCACGTGTTATGGTTCTAAGCGTAAAAATGAGCCAGTTGGACAATATGATCTCTTGGGGCACCTGCAGTTCTGAGTCTGTCTAGAATAATAAGTTCTAATGTTGAGTTACCATTTTTTGCCAGTGTGACCACTACAACGCAGGGCACATCCTACACTTTGTTTTCATTTTCACAACAAGCTCCTGAGGTTACGACCTCCCTCGCCAGATGAGGAGACTCTGGCTTGGGCTACAGCTGAATATTCCAGGCCTCTGGCTCCACTACTCAGCTTCCAGAGGTGACACTGTGCAGTCTACCTGAGCCTGAGAGGAACAATGAGGCTGACTGTGTAAGCAAGTAGAAGCAGCAAAAGATATGGCATATGATGTAAAGGAGGCCAGATATGTAATATGGCTGAATATTTCTTTCCTGGACCCACTGCAGGCTTTTATGGAGCAGATGGCAAGGATGGGAGGTCAATTTTTCACAGGGAAGTTGGGAAAAAAGTCAATCTTTTCTACTGCTCCTCAAATCATATCATGCAAAGGGAGCCTACTCTGCTCACAGGGGTGGCTGTGTGACCTTGGGTAAATCACAGTCCCTCTCTGAACCTCAGTGCTTTCACTTTTAAAACGAAGAGGTTGGCCCAAATCGGGGCTCACAAACTCATGTTGACAGGGCCGGGCCAGTCAAGTTAGTGGGTCAAAGGACCAGGTGGGGATATTGGGGAACTCAAGAATTCTTGCACTATTTAGAGCAGGGCAGAGTCTATCTATCACTTACAGATTGCTGCCAAGGGTAAATGCAGACCAGTGTCACCAAATGGCCTGGTTTTCAAGAGAAGCCAGGATCCCTATTTTTATATCAAAAAATTCAACTTTAAAATCTTGCCATCTCATTCCAGTATTGAAAAAAAATCCACTCCGGTGGAAGCCAAAACCACCACCAAGTAGCCTGCAGGACTGCCAGTCTGCCACCTCTAACCAAGAGGGTCACCAGGGGCACATACCACTGAGTCCCTGATGGAGGTGACAGAGACTGCATCACCCAAAGACCAAATTCCCTGGAGCTTTCATTTGCAAACATCCATCAGAATCCTCCCGGTTTCCTTTCTCTCAGCCACATCTCTGCTCAGCCCAGCAAATAAGAATTGGCAAAATACGGTAAATAAAGTACCAAGCAAGCGAAGGAGAGAGGCGTGGACTCTAGTCATCTGAAATCAGCAACAGGAGGTGAAGTGAGAAGGTAGAAGCAAACTGCTAAAATGCCCGACTGTCCCTTTCCTGGGGACGAGTCCTAAAGCAGTTGCAGGAAGGGGGGTCTCTCCTCTCTCTGTCTGCAAGCAGCGTCTTGCCCCCTTTCCTTCCCCTCTGCCAGCATCCTCAGCATCTTCGCACCCACATCAGAGATTTCCATACAAGGGGACAGCCCCTCAATCTAGAACTGACAAGCCCCCGTTACCGGCCGACCGTGACATCCTAGCTCGTTCTTCATTCTGACGTGGCTGCCAGCAACACCAGCCTCCTTGGCGACAACCTCAAGGTGATTGAAATACTAAATACCCCACGGTGGCAGGTGTGTTCCTGTGCGTGTGCACGTGCACACCTGATGGGGCAGCCATCATTCAGGCTCGTGACAGCCCTCACATGAGAGAAGCAGGAGAAACAAGTAATTCAAGAGAAATGGAAAACTGCCCTACTCCAGAATCAGCCACATCTCCCCACCAGTGCAGGAGAGAGCCAAGCTCCCAGTACTGGAGGCCACCAACATTTTAGTATCAACCTGCTTTTCCAGTCTCATCCTCAACAACACCGTTCCTTCAAGGAACCTCAGTCACACAGATATTTTCCCAAAACTCTGCCAAGAATGTCTCTCCATTTGGAGGAAGGCAGGTTTTCATGGTGCTTGTAAGAAAACAATTTAGGCAATTCCTTGGTACCTGAAATAGTAGTTCTCTTATAAAACCACTGATAATCTCTTCCAACCAATACTACCATGCAGTCTTAGCAAAAGTAATGATAAATATCATTTATTGAGCACCTGCTATGTGCCAAGCACTGTACTGAGTGCTTTGCCTGCTTTATATTATTCAACCCTTACAACCACTCTGCTAGATGGGAACACTGAGGCACAAAGCGGTCAAGTACCCCACCCGATGTCACAAAGCTAACACAAGGTAAAGCAAGGATTCGAACCCAGGACCTGTGTCTCAGGAGCCTACACCCTCACCTCTAGGATACGCTGTCCTCCTCTGAGGTTCTGTGCAAGTGGAAATCTCCAACACCCCCTACACCTTGAGGTCCAGAGTAGGAGACAGCATATCAAGGAAAAGAGGATGAGATAGGAGTCAGGCAGTCTTGTCACTGATGCACTGGGTCACTTTGGACAGGTCACCTCTCCAAGCCTCTTTTTGCCTCTTCTCTAAAATTAGTGTTTAAATCAGATGACCCAACTTGATGCAGTTTGGGATGCCACATACAAGTCATTTCACCCAAATGTATTTCAAAGGAGCCAAAAGAGAAAAAGGACTGCATGGTGGAATGTCTCGGTGAACATAATGGAAATAGGGTAGCAAACAGAGAGGTGCATAAACAAAGACATAGAATGACCTAAAAATCTATTTCTGGGCTTCCCTGGTGGCGCAGTGGTTGAGAGTCCGCCTGCCAATGCAGGGGACACGGGTTCGTGCCCCGACATAGAATGACCTAAAAATCTATTTCTGGGCTTCCCTGGTGGCGCAGTGGTTGAGAGTCCGCCTGCCGATGCAGGGGACAGTGGTTTGTGCCCCAGTCCGGGAAGATCCCACATGCCGCGGAGCGGCTGGGCCCGTGAGCCATGGCCGCTGAGCCTGCGCGTCCGGAGCCTGTGCTCCGCAACGGGAGAGGCCACAACAGTGAGAGGCCCGCGTACCGCAATCAATCAATCAATCAATCAATCAATCAATATTTCTTTGGGACAGCTTGGTGGGCTCTACTGTGACTGATTACACCCTGAGAATTCTACTCCAAAGTTTCAACTCCAGACAGAAATTCTCCTGGCCCCTGGGTGAGCACCCAGGTAGGCATCACTGTAGATTCTCCAGTGTCCAGCAGAGGGCATCCACGTCCACATACTTGGCTGCTTGGAGGGACGGTTAACTTGGCAATCGCTTCCGACCCTGCGAGGACCTTGTCTGTCTTGCTTTGTTTTCCCTGCTCCGTTTGTCAGTGGAAACTGGAATAACCAAGGCATGGGATGGGCAACTGAGAAACTTACGTCTGTTCCTCTATGCCTCTGGATTTCCAACCAACTCTTTTAAAGGACAGAGAGGCCGTTCAGCAGTCCCATTCCTCTCTGCCATTTCTCCTTGTTCCTGGGCCTCTCCAAGCCGGTTAGGGAGATAAGAGAATGTGCCCAGCCCGCACTCGTGCTGCGCCTTCTCTGCCTACTCTCAGGGATCTCTGATTTAGCTGAGAAGGGTTTCTCTTTATCAAATCACAGGCCTCCTTAGAAATGGCCCAAGAGACCATCACCGCCCACCGGGTGCTACAATATGTTATCATTAGGCTCAACGTGTGATTTAGTTAATTAAATGTCATGCTTTTGATGGCATTAATTAGACCTGCTGCCGACTCCTCAGAAAACAAAACCAAACAAAAATGAAAACATCACTCCTAACCCAGAGAGACTCAATGGAGCCAAAGTGAGATCTTCCTAAAGCCCTCTCTCCTCCCAGGACAAAATTAGTCCAAATGGATCTTTGAACAGTTCAGTGAGTTTCATGATGTCATATTTCCTTTGAGGGATGATGTTGCTAATGTCCCTGGTATTTGAGAGCATTTAATGTTTTTATTAATAATGACATAATTGTTCCTTACATGAATATACTGTTTTAGAGGTCATAACCTACTTTCACATTCATCGTCTCTTTTGTGTTTCAAAATAACCTGCAGGGGTGGGTGGGGGTGAGGAAAGAGGCTCAGTTGCTGGACGTCACTCAGCAGTCTGGTCAGGCTGCTGGACCTCAAACCCAGACCTTTCCATGGACACACATCTTCCCATTCGTAACACACTTTTGCATATGTTTTCTCATGTGTGAAACATCTAACAAAAACCCGGGCAGGGAGAAAGAGGAATAATTATCAGCATTTCTTCACAAGTGATGAAACAGAGACCCCAAAAAGTCAAACGAGTTCGCTGAGGGACCTAAGCTAGTTAGGCTTTAGTTACTAATAGTAATAAGTGACAAAACGAGGACCAGAATCACAAAGTCTCAGGATTCTAGTCCAGATGCTTAAGGAACTGTCTAAGAGAAAACCAGGACAGACCATGCTCTTCCAATAAAATTAGAAACAATAATCTGAGAATCCACCAATTATTTAAACCCGCCATATGCCAAGCATCCTGACACACAGCATGTCTAAGTGCTCACAAAACGTTAAAACTAGGTATGGTTATCTAATCTATTCAACTGAACAAACAAAACCTTAGAGAGTTGATCATACAGCTAGCAGAGTGGAGAGGCTGGGATCTGGAACCAGGGCTTTCTGAATCTAAAGCCCACTGTCCATCCACTTTACCACAATTCCTTCAACAAGGCTATCATAGTATAAGGATGTACTGAATGTGCACTGTGGGTTCAGCATTATGACACATGTATGGAGAGAAGAGAGGTACTCTGGACACAATTCCAAGCACAAGGGGTTTGCTGTCCACTACAGAAAGATAAGCTAAACAGACGGGAAAAGAAAGTGCAGAGAGCAGTACGGTACACACAGAGCTAAGGAAGAATCCTTGAGGGTAGTGGGTATCTTCTCAGGCTTTAACCTCAAACATCAAAAGTGTTATGGGCTCCTGGATGGCTTTGATTTTTCATATTACCTATCTTGTACAGTAGATTTATGCAACATGCATAATTAATATACATTAATTCACTGGCATGTATTCAGCAGAGAAAGAAAGAGAACTGAAATACTTGAGAGGTGTCCTTGCCATTCCGCTTAGCAAGAACGTGCCCCTGCGTGAGCATGAAATGAGACACATTAACCTGCTGGTCCCCAAAGCAGCATCTGTCCCTGCATCCCTCTCTGAGCATGGGCATTTAGCAAGATGATTGTGGTTGTTTTGCTTAAAGACACACTATTATTTTGGTATTAATTGGTTTCTAAACACAAGGCAACCATTTTGCTTGAGGCTCAACCAAAGAAATACACATCTGTTCCAATGCTCAAGGACAAGCTGGCTGTGTCAGACACAGGAAGAGATGGAATTATTTTGAACTTTATAGACAATTTAAAGTATTTTCTAGGGTAATTTTTATTACACAGAATTTTCTACTTCCATGTTGACTTTTAAACTTAACCACGCATATGGTGTGACTCCACTGTAAATTGCATGCATGTACTTGCCACTACATTACCCACTGGAATATGAGTCTACTGGCATTGCTTCCAAAATAGCAGCCACGTGTTATCAGGCAGCCAAAGATCCAGAAATGTAGGAATTACAATGCTGACCAAGAGTAACAATGGGGCTTCCCTGGTGGCGCAGTGGTTGAGAGTCCGCCTGCCGATGCAGGGGACACGGGTTCACGCCCCGGTCCGGGAAGATCCCACATGCCGCGGAGCGGCTGGGCCCGTGAGCCATGGCCGCTGCGCCTGCGCGTCTGGAGCCTGTGCTCCGCAACGGGAGAGGCCACAACAGTGAGAGGCCCGCATACCGCAAAAAAAAAAAAAAAAAAAAAAAAGAGTAACAATGGACACATAGTCAGGTGGTCCTCTCCAGGCACTACCAGGAAAACAGCAAAATATGAGGCAGGCCCAAGATTAGACAGAAGAAGTCAGCAAGGTTCAAGGTACAAACACAGGCAGCAGGATCAAGTAGAAAGATTACTGAATGAATGATTGAAGGCCTATCCCTTATCAACGATAATCTTGAGCAAGTTACTTAATGTCTCTGAGCCTTAGTTTCCGCAGTTATAATCGAAAAGAATGTACAAGTTCTCCCTGAAAGATCAACTTCCAAATCCTGATGCCGGGAGTCAAAAAGGATACAGAGGCAAACCTCTGGGAGTCTGGACTACTAAGAGTTTTGCAAAGCAGAGCCAGGGTCCAGATGTTCAAGAGTCATAGTAAATGGGCTTGTTATAGGGTTACCATTTAATGGGGGACACTTTTGAGAGCATAAGCAAGAAAAATAATACTTAAGTAAGCACTATGTGCATAAGCCAGGACCATCTCAGCAAACCAGTTCACATAGCCTCTAGCTTGGAGAAGACAGAAGTCTCAGAACCTTGGAGAGCACCTTGCACCCTACAGCTCCCCCTCTGCCTGGGCCTGTCCTGTCAGCACAGCCCCACTTAGCTGACTCCTCACGTCTTGCCTTGGCTTGTGTCCACTTGGGGCCAGGCTGGAAGTTTTCAGAGGAGCCTAAGTCCTTAGCAGATACATTTAGTTTAAATGAGAGGGACGGCCAGATTCAGCAAGCTGGAGGCTAACTCACCCAGAAGTGTAGCAAAATATAGAAGAAAAAGTATATTCAGCTGCAACCCAGGAAATCTGAGTCTCCAGATACATCTTTGAATTTCTGTATAATTTTGGGAAAGTCAGTTAGCTTCTCTGAGCCTCAATTTTATCTCCTATAAAATCAAGGAGAAATCTTGGTTCCCTTTGGCATTTTGAGCCCTAATATCATAGCATTTTATGGTTCTTATAAACATGGGCATGCACCTTGGTATTTTGATGTTTCTGTGAGATTTTAGATTTTAAGCTTTTCCTTCACAGTATAAACCATCTAACATCTCTAACCATGTCCATTTCATTAGCTCTTGACATGGTGAGTGTCCAGCCAATGCCATCCATTAGGAATGACGATGACACACAGTGGGCAATCACAGAAGAGTTGCCAACACTCTAATATCTCATATGTATACTGCAGCATTTTTTTACTCTGCTTAGATGATCAAGGGTAAGATCACTTTAGCATTACTCATCAGTCCTCATAATATCATTGAGCACCTGGATCTAGCCATGCCTGAAGCCAAAAATCCCCAGATTTTCCACTTACATGAATCAGTCACCTCCTCTTTTTAATTTACATGGGTTGAAAAGTTCCCTGTCTCCGTTAATCTTACTGCATTCCATTTCTATCACTTGTAACTGAAAAAGACCTGAGACTATACAATCTATCTATAAAGTGAGATTGCTACATATAGCACATAATACAAAGCTTTAGATTTAGATGTCTCTATAGGTTTTTTCCTTTCTCCTATAGGTCAGGAGTCAGAAGGGGAAAATTGTAGAGTCAAGATCATGCCAATGTCAAGAATCTGCTAGACTAGGTTGCAGAACTATTTATTGAAATGCCCTTTTGGCCAGTCATGCTGAGCATTTTTAACAGTCTGCAGTTTGTTCCTGAGACATTTAGCTGCCTACAGAGAAGTTTGCACCTCTTGTGATATCATAGTATTAATGAAATAGACGAATACTCCAATGAGATATGTTGACAGGTTTTACATGATATATGCCTGAGGTGAGGTGACAGCCATTTATTGAAGACCTACTGTGTGCCAGGAATGTCCTGTGCACTGATATCCATTCTCACAATAATCCTGGGTAGTGATATAATCATCTCCATTTTATTAATATTAACATTAAAGGTTAGAGAGGCTAAATACCTTTTTCCAAAATGTCAGTAGTCAGTAAGTGGTAGAGCCTGTGTTCAAAGCTTGGTCTCTCGGGTTCAGGTCCAAAGTTCCTTCCCCTGTGCTAAGACAGCTTTCCCTCCATAGAATGCAGGGGGCTCACTGAAGCCTAACAGCACTAAAGGTAATGGGAATAAAAACAGCCCAGACCTGAAGGTGGGTGGGCCAGGGGCTATGGGAAAGAATCTGTCTCCAAAGGGGCAGAGCTTATGGCAAGGGCAGGCATGAAGAAGGCTGTGTTCACATCATGACAGCCCAGCAAATGCTTTCCTGGAGAGCCATCATCGTCCTTCTTCATTCTTCTTCCTCCATGTAACCCTCAAGATCAGGCTCAAGGTGACACAGCTAGTAAACAGCAGAGGCAGGGTTAGAACCCAGGCCTGACTTGTTCCCGGAGCCCAGGCTCTTTCACAAGCACCTCAGAGGTTTCCCAAATGACATCACTCCCATGTCACATTCTGGATTTTGCTAGACCCTTATACCACCTGCATTGTTATATACTTAGTATTTTAATTCAAAACGACAACATTTCCATTTAAAATCATTTTAAAAGGAAGCTTAACATCACTAAATGAATGGAAAAACTATATTGCTTGCCATCAATAGAAACTTCAAAATAAATACAAGAAGAACAAGACAAAGTTATTAAATTTAAGAGACACTGGTGCTTGATGATGTTTCTGAGCCTAAGGCTTGATTTTTCTTTAATTAAAAATAAAGGTAGGGAAGAATTATTGAGGGTCTTTAAAATATATTAGCGCAAACATGAGTCTTTCTCCCTGACATGATCAGATGGATTAAAGGAGAATTGAAAAGAAAGCAACTCTCACAACAAACACATTTCTACATTACTGAAGACCCAGTTGATGTGCCACTTAAAACCATGGTGGAAGTGCCAGCAGGGACACACAGCCTGTTCTTTGGGACACATTGCCTTGATGTACATCTGGCTCACACAAGCCTGCCACATCCCCATCTCTGTGCCTTTGCTGATGCTGTCCAGCCCCACCATCCTTCCCTTTTTCCTAGCAAGTCTCATTTCTCTTTCATGGAGCCTTCCAGAAAGGTCTAACCCTAAAGTGCTATTTTGCTTCTGGACCACACATCTACAAAGTGCACAATTTATTGTTCTGAGTGGTAATGTAACCACCTCCTGTGTAGATTTCTTCTCGCTTTTATAAGCTTGATATCCAAAGAGGCAAGGTGACTGTCCCAATCAATCCATTGCCCTATCTGCAAAGTAAACTGCAAAACAGCTAACATCCATTCCAGCTCTGGCAGTGGCTGCGTATATTTTAGTACCGGAAAATATCTTAATGATCATCTGATCTGTCGTCTTATTTTGTAGATGACAAAGCTCAGACTCGGGTTTTAAAGTGACCTGCTCAAGGTGAAACCCCCAGATGATGATGGCAGAGGTGGGGTGTGAACTCAGAGTCTCTTGGTTGGTAGAGAGCTTTCTTTTTCCTATATTTTTCTATATGGTAAGAATATAAGAGCATTTAATAAACACAACTCCAATTTTAAACACTCAAGAACAAACAGGAATGACCCTGGTTCAGTTGCTGAAAATTTCCAGTGGATACAGAATCTTCCAAAAAACAAATTCCAGGAAAAATCTTCATCTTGCAAACCAGGCTTTTCTGATTTTGTAGTCATTTGTAAATGAGGACTGATGGGGTAGAAGGGGCCAGCCAGAGGCAATAGGGAAGAGGGATTCTGCCAGTGGTGACATTGTAGAAATAATAAATGTCTCCTTAGGAAAGGTTTTTTTTAAGCTGTTATTATTAAACCTCTCAGACATAACCGTGTGAAGAGCGCCCGCCAAATCGCACCTACCTCTGCTGCTCAGATGATTGGGATAAGCTTTAGATAAATACCTCCGGATCTATGGTGCTGATCCAACAGGAGGTGGAACTTCCAACACTTTGCCCAGCTCTAAGTAATTATCCCTGGAAATATTTATTGTTTATCTACCTTCAAATGTTAATGACAGACATTCCACTGCTCCCATTGTGATTCAGGGCACAGACAAAATCTCCCTCAGACTCTCCCTAGTAAACCTAATACAGCACAGAGTAGTGCTGAAATTTTCATAAGTCTGCAAAGTCAGTTCTTCATGCTCACCCTGTCACCCCTTTACAGCTTTTTGTGCAGAGAGCAAGAAATGCTCTGTAATTTGTTCTTTAAAAAATGCTCTCCTATCTGGGTTACAGGTTCTATGAGTTACCTCTGTGTTAAGATCTGCGTCTTTGTCTTTTCTCTTCTGGGAATGCAGTCCATTTCTCTTAGCAAGAGGCACGCCCAGCCACAGCACATACCCTCTGGATTCCTGGAGTATTTTTGTAGTGTTTCTCTATCCAAGATGGCCTAAATCAACGTCACCTTCTCTTTTCAAGGTTACCTTGAAGACTATGGCCTTGGAATGGGAATGGAGAAGATACGAGAGTCAAGAGAACTCTCTGGGACTCAGTTTCCTTATTAGTAAAGATGGAGGTTGGGCTACACAAGCCCCAAGATTTCTTGCCATTCTAACAGTCTGTGGATGGGCTTATGGCAAACATCCAGTGACTGTTAGCATCAGAGAACCAGCTCGCTGTTTAATCAACTGTAAAAGATGCTGATGGTCAGGAACGTTACACTTCGGAAGAATTATCTGTTCACCTCTCCACTGGGGACACCCAACAGTGAAGGACTGACCACAAGTCAGGCAGTCTTCATCGCCCAGGGAAGACACAACCCAAGGAAAGACCATACGTCTCTCTTCCTGCAGAAGAACATGATGAAATCAGCCTCCTTCCCCTGCTCCTAAAGGGCCTGGGATGCCAGCAGATTTGCCCTCGGGCAGTTTTTTTCAGCTGCCTTATCCCGCTCCCCAATAGGCAAGTAAGGCAGAGTCAAGGATGTGACTTTTCCAAGAGTCTGGCTACCAGCGATGGGCTAGGCTGAAGCAGCCACCTCTGGAGCTGGGTTGCAGGGATCTTTGGAAAGCCACTCCTCCTGTAACACTTGTCCATACCTAATGTCCACACCATTGGTTTTCGTTTGTTAATTTATAGGTAGAACCAAAATAAATAATCAAAACTAAATGACAGTTTTGCTATGAAGCAAAATTCTTGATTAGATTTTAGTGTCTGATCTAACATCTCCCACTCTAATACATAACTGTCAACTCCTTAAGGCACAGAATGCCAAAATCAGGCTGCCCACAAAGTGAAACATTCCTAGCAAAACACCCTTGGCTTAAAATCAGAAGACAGAGATCCTGATCCAAGCATTTTCTCCCTTACTTGCCATGTGGCCTTGAACAAACCTCCTCACCTGTCTGGACTCCATATATGGAGTCATCTATGAGCTCGATATAACTCAACGAACACTTTTTGAGTGTCTATTTAAAAGACACTAATAAGCAAGACAAAGTTATGCAAAGAAGAGAACAATGTGATCTTGCCCTCAACTCAAGATAAGACAAATACTAGTGATTGTGACACAGAATCTACTGAGAAAAGTGTCATGAGAAAATTATAGTTTTAGTCAGGGAAGAAAATGAGAGGGCATTTTGAGGAAGTTAGCATTTAAGCATGGATGAAAGAGAGAGAGAATTGTGAGGGCAGGCCTGAGGAGTAAAATGAGTATTTCAGACAAAAGAAATATGAACAAAGATAAGAAGCAGAAAATGGCAGACTGGGATTGCCTTGGGCGGTTGGCTTGGTTAGAGGATGGAGCACTAAAATAGGAGGAAGAGTGAAACTTGAGGACCAGAGACAGACACTGAAGCCTGACTTTAGATAGCATTTATTTTGTCTAAGGGGTTTATAATTCATTCTGGTAATGGGCAGCTATTAGCTACTGTGGAGTGAGGGTGTGGTGTGATCAAAGCTGTGCTTTAGGGACTCTTGTCTGGCAACCATGGAGAATATGAATGAAGAGTGGAGAGAGATCAGAGGCAAGAAAGTAGTAAGGAGGTACTGCATTCCCTCTCCCAGGTGCTGTAACAAGGCACTGATTTAAGGCAGCTCATAGCTCCTGTGGTTATAAGAAAAAAAGAAAAGAAAGAAAATAGATGAGTGAACATTTTAAATTCTTTATTTGGATAAGAAATATGTCATCAAGAACTGGGAGGAGTATGAGATCATGTAAAATAATAATTGAGGCTGCCACAACTTCATAGATGCTGGCAGAAGACAGGAGACTCTTGGGTCAGAGACAAAGGACTTTGTTACTCAAAGTGCAGTAGACAGCATGAGCTTCATGTTTGCCTCAGTTTCCCTTACCCCTCAAGTCTTATGGGGCAATACAGAGATGGACCCAGGTGAATGCAGCCAACACAATGTGTTTATGATACAGCTGAGGAACCCAAAACTTAGGAAACCTACAAATTTCAAAAGGGGGTATTAGCAAACCTGCCCAATCTTTGACCCAGAGTGAGACGTTATCTTCATTTTCCTGGTCAGGAAAGAAATCTTTTCTCTGCCCTCAATGGAGACGCTATCTCTGTTTTCAAGGCTGTTTGTTATACAAACATCCTTGAAAAGGTAGTCCTGAAAAAAGCTGTAGATGTCTCTCACTTAAAAGACAGGCAGAAATGCAAGAAACACATGGAGAATTATATCCTAACAGTCTTCCCTGGTGGAAATGAATGTTTCATATCTCTGCATTTGACTGGAGAGCTTCCACAGGAAAATAACCAGGTAGGTAGACTTTAGCAGGGCCACATAAGTGCCAAATAAAAAGATGCTGTGTCTCCTATGGTTAACTGTAAACTACCAAGAAACAAACAAAATCAGTGCTACATGCTTGTCCATGATGTTGTCAATCTGCAAGAACAGACACTTTACTACCTTTTAATACTGATCTTTTAAAGAACTCTTTCTTTCCTCTGGTGATGAAAATTAAAAGAGGGTTTACAAGTGACCTGCCCCAGGGAACCATCCAGTGGGCAGGCTCTCTATCTCAATGCTTCAAACTCAGCTTGATTGCTATTACCGTGCATATTTTTATCCTCCCATAAGGGTAGAGCACTGAAGAAGATGGTTCTGCATTGATATGTAAACATCATATCTGCTTCCCAGGATGACTGAGAAGAGGGGAAACTCATAACAGCATTAGCATTTTCACTTACTGAACACATTTTACTTGAAACACCCAATTAATGCTTTGCCTAGGATGTATTCATTTATACTCCATGACACCCCTGAGAAGTAAGGTAAGTATTATTAAATTCATCCAGCAGTTCAACCATGGGTAGTATGAACAATGTTAGGTCAAATAAAAAGGGTTCAGAACGACACTAGCAAAAGTTGGGAGTACAAATATCAGGCTCCCCTCTCAGGTGTTACCCAGTCTCATTCTCCTAAAGAGGAAAATTCCAACAACTAAGAACTACAAGACCATACCCTCTACTGCATCTATTTTACCCATGTCTAAGCCTTAAAGATCTAATTTACTATTCCTATTTGTTTTCCATATACCTCTCTGACTACCTTCATTTAAGTCAATCTGACCTACTCTTGAAATTGCACAAGTGGAGTTGATGCAATTTGTCGGGGTTCATTCCAATTGCCCACCCTGTATTTCCACATCACGTCCATATTTTAAGGCTAATGTCATCTCCTCTCTGGAGTCTTCCCAGGATCCCTTCTCTAGCCTTAGATCTATACCTCTTTTATGATTTAGGCATAAATACTGTCAATGAAAAGTAGAAATTGATGTGTATCAGCTCCTTCCAAGACTGAAATTTTTTGAAGGTACAGTTCATGTCCATTCATTCTCCATATCCCTCATGCACCCAGATCAGTGTCTGATTCTATATAGTTTCTCGATAAAGATTAATAGAATGAATGAACCTTTTCCTCCACTGCGGTTTCTGGAGAATAACAGCATGTCATATGCTATTTTTTTGCCAAGATATTTAGCCTGTCTATTCTTTAATTCTAGAGCACAAAAGTCGTAGAGGTGGCTTTGAACAATACCGAGGTGCAGAAAATTTGAAGAGAATGTGAACAGTGTTCACAGCTCCTTTACACTATACAGAATATTTAGATAACCTTCTAACCTTCAAATGATGAAAAATTAATGACAATTCCTTACACTTATATAGCCCTTTTCATATTATTTATTTTATGTGATCTTCCTCAGAAGGTACTCTGTATTATCCCCAACTTTAGAGATGAGGAAAGTGAGATTAAATGAAGCTAAGTGAGTTACACAGCCATATATCACTGCTTGGTGGTAGGCTGGAATGGGATCCTAGGTATCTGATTCTAAGTCTAAAACTCCCCTCTTTGCCATCAGTTAAATAATTCACCATTCTGCTTTTGAAAATTATATTTAAGACTTACTGCTCTTTATTTATTTATTTATTTATTTTTTTTTTGTGGTACGCGGGCCTCTCACTGTTGTGGCCTCTCCCGTTGTGGAGCTCAGGCTCCGGACATGCAGGCTCAGCGGCCATTGCTCATGGGCCCAGCCACTCCATGGCATGTGGGATCTTCCCGGACCGGGGCACGAACCCGTGTCCCCTGCATCGGCAGGCGGGCTCTCAACCACTGCGCCACCAGGGAAGCCCACTGCTCTTTTTTTAAAGATTTTTTTTGATGTGGACCATTTTTAAAGTCTTTATTGAATTTGTTACAATATTGCTTCTGTTTTATGTTTTGTTTTTTGGCCATGAGGCATGTGGGATACCAGCTCCCCGACCAGGGATCAAGCCCACACCCCCTGCATTGGAAGGTGATGTCTTAACCACTGGACTGCCGGGAAAGTCCCCTTACTGCTCATTAAATAAGCATTTATTTAGTGGCTTCTTTGTGATTGAACACCAGGCATGGAAGAAGAAATTAAGTAAGCATTGTCTCTGTTTCTAATAAGTTCACAGTCCAATTGGGGAGACCAATAAGTAAGTCAGCAACTACAGTGTACTGTGCACTGTGATCATAGTGTGTATGTGAGTGGAGTATAAACTTAGAGGAGAAGGATCTCAATTAGTTAGGGGAGCAGGAGCCTGAGGTGGCAAGAAGAACAGGCAGGTAGAGAGTGACATCAACAAAATGGTGGAGTGGGAAGCCCTCCTCCCACTATTACCACAAACATACCAATTCAGCAACAATTCATGGATAAATCCCTTTGTGAGAAATCAGAAACTAATTGAAAGGCTTCTGCACCCTGGGAGAATGTGAAGCCAGACTCACCAAGCCCAGCAGAAAAAATTCAGAACTTTCTCTTGCTGAAGACCCTGCTCCCAGCACAGTGACATACAATCAGGAAGAGACCCCTGAGCTCTCAGCTTTACCCAGGAGAGGGAAGTGATTGGTTTATGTGTCCAGCACCCCAAATTTTGCAAGGAAGCTTCCTCAGAGGACTGGCTTGTGGCTTAGCAGTTTTAGAGCTCTAACAGGCACAGTTTAGCTGCATGGGGGAGAACAAAGGATGTAGTTTGGGCTGGTAGATGCCATTTGTTCTCTTCTCTCACTTCACCCCCACTCAGCACAGAGCGGATGAAAAATCTCAGCTCTCATCTTCCTCCTGGGGAGGGAAAGAGTTGATCTATACATCAGCACCCCAACTCCTTCAAGTCTGCCCAAGAACTAGCAAATGTCTTACCAGTCCTGGAGCTCTGATGGGTCTAATACAGTTTCGTCTTCTAAGGGAGAAAAGAGGCAGAGGATTGGGCTAGTAGATGCCATAGTCCCCCTTCCGCCAACTGAGCACATAAAAACCATAGCTATCTGCTTCTTGCTGGGGAGGGAAAGAGTTTCTAGAGATTCTGAGAACCTCTAGCTGGGCTGACTGGTAGAGCTCTTCTCCTGTAACCAGACAGTGAAGAATGTGAGGGGTGCCCACAGTGTCTAATGTACATACACCAACACAGAGAGCCAAAGAAAATGAATAATCAGGCAAAGATGTTTCAAACAAAGGAACAAGATAAATCTCCAGAAAGTGATTCTGGAGAGACCTTCAAGATGGCGGAGGAGTGAGACATGGAGATCACCTTCCTCCCCATAAATACATCAAAAATACATCTACATGTGGAACAACTCCTACAGAACACCTACTGAACGCTGGCAGAAGACCTCAGACTTCCCAAACGGCAAGAAAACCCCCATGTACCTGGGTAGGGCAAAAGAAAATAAAGAAAAAACAGAGACAAAAGAATAGGGATGGGAGCTGCACCTCTGGGAGGAAGCTGTGAAGGAGGAAAGGTTTCCGCACACTAGGAAGCCCCTTCACTGGCAGGGACACAGGGTGGGTTGGGGGGAAGCTTCAGAGCCACAAGGAGAGCAAAGCAACAGGGGTGCCGAGGGAAAAGCGGGGAGATTCCCACACAGAGGATCAGTGCTGACCAGCACTCAACAGCCTGAGAGGCTTGTCTGCTCACCCACCAGGGCGGATGGGGAATAGGAGCTGAGGCTCAGGCTTCGGAGGTCAGACACGAGGGAGAGGACTGGGGTTGGCTGCGTGGAGAAGGCTGAGGGGGGCTAGTGTGCCACAGCTAGCCAGGAGGGAGTCAGGGAAAAAGTCTGGACCTGCCAGAGAAGCAAGAGACCTTTGTTTCGGGGTGCACAAGGAGAGAGGATTCCTTCCCAGTGTGCCCACAGAAGGCAGAGCACCACCTAAGTGAGCTCCAGAGACGGGTGTGAGTTGCAGCTATCAGTTTGGACCCCAGAGACGGGCATGAACCACTAAGGTTGCTACCACTGCCACCAAAAATCCTGTGTGCAAGTGCAGGTCACTATCCACACACTCCCAGGAGCCAATGCAGCCCGCCACTGCAAGGGTCCCGTGATCCAGGGACAACTTCCCCAGGAGAACACATGGAGCGTCTCAGGCTGTTGCAACGTCACATTGGCCTCTGCACCTCAGGTTCACCCCACATTCCAATCATGACTACTGTTTCACTCCTTCTCCCTGGCCTGAATGAGCAAGAGAGCCCTAATCAGCTGCTGCTTTAACCCCCTCCTATCTGGGCAGGGAACAGACTCCTGAGGGCAACCTACACACAGAGGTGGGGCCAAAACGAAAGCTGAACCCCTGGAGCTGTGTGAACAAAGAAGAGAAAGGGAAATTTCTCCGTGCAACTTCAGAAGCAGCGGATTAAGTCCCCACCATCAACCTGATAAACCCTGCATCTGAAGAATACATGAATAGACAATGAATGTTCCCAAAATTGAGGCAGTGGACATTCAGAGCAACTGTAGAGTTGGGGTTCACTTTCTGCACCTAATTTGTTTCTGGTTCTATGTTTATCAGAAAACATAACCAGAAACATAAACTATGTTTATCATAGTTTAATATTTAATGCTTATTATCACGGGTGGATTTGTTTCTTGTTTGGTTGCTCTCTTCCTTTTATATATATATTTTTTTTTTCTCCTTTTTCTCTTTGGTGAGCGTGTATGTGTATGCTTCTTTGTGTGATTTTGCCTCTATAGGTTTGCTTTTACTCTTTGTCCTAGGGTTCTGTCTGTTTGTTTTTTCAGTTTTTTGTTTGTTTGTTTGTTTCTGTTGGTTTTGTTAGTTTGTTTTTACTTTCTTCCTTTTCTTTTGAGCTGTGTGGCTAGCAGGGTCTTGGTGCTTCAGCCAGGTATCAGGTTTAAGCCTCTGAGGTGGGACGGCTGAGCCCAGGACACTGGACCACCAGAAACCTCCCAGCCCCACGTAATATCAATCGGCGAGAGCTTTCCCAGAGATCTTCATCTCAGCACTAAGACCCAGCTCCATCCAATGGCCAGCAATCTCCAGTGCTGGACACTCCATTACAAACAACTAGCAAGACAGGAACACAACCCCACCTATTAGCAGAGAGGCTGCTTAAAGTATTACTAATTTCACAAACACTCCAAAACACACCACTAGAGATGGCCTTGCCCACCAGTAGGACAAAATCTAGCCTCATCCACCAGAACACAGGCATCAGTCCCCTCCACCAGGAAGCCTACAAAAGCCAAACTCACCCACTGGGAGCAGACACCAAAAATAATGGGAAATATAAACCTGCAGCCTGTGAAAAGGAGACCCCAAACACAGTAAGATAAACAAAATAAGAAAACAGAGAAATATGCAGCAGATGAAAGAGCAGGGTAAAAACCCAACAGACCAAATAAATGAAGAGGAAAAACGCAGTTTACCTGAAAAAGAAATCAGAGTACTGATAGTAAAGGTGATCCAAAATCTTGGAAATAGAATGGCGAAAATAGAAGAAATGTTTAACAAGGACATAGAAGAACTAAAGAGCAAAAAAATAATGATGGACAACACAATAAATGAAATTAAAAATTCTCTAGAAGGAATCAATTGCAGAATAACTGAAGCAGAACAGAGAAGTGACCTAGGAAGATAAAACAGTGGAAAAAACTACCGCAGAGGGCTTCCCTGGTGGTGCAGTGGTTGAGAATCCGCCTGCCGATGCAGGGGACACGGGTTCATGCCATGGTCTGGGAAGATCCCTCATGCCGCGGAGCGGCTGGGCCCGTGAGCCATGGCCACTGAGCGTGTGCATCCGGAGCCTGTGCTCCGCAACGGGAGAGGCCACGACAGTGACAGGCCCGCGTACCACAAAAACAAACAAACCAAAAAAAAAAACCTACCACAGAGCAGAAAAAAGAAAAAAGAATGAAAAGAATTGAGGACAGTCTCAGAGACCTCTGGGACAACATTAAATGCACCAACACTCAAATTATAGGGGTCCCAGAAGAAGAAGAGAAAAAAAAAAGGTTCTGAGAAACAATTTGAAGAGATTATAGTTCAAAACTTCCCTAACATGGGAAAGTGAATAGTCAATCAAGTCCAGGAAGTGCAAAGAGTCCAATACAGGATAAATCCAAGGAGAAACATGCCAAGACACATATTAATCAAACTATCAAAAATTAAATACAAAGCAAAACTACTCAAAGCAGCAAGGGAAAAGAAACAAATAATATACAATTGAAACCCCAAAAGGTTAACAGCTGATCTTTCAGCAGAAACTCTGCAAGCCAGAAGGGACTGGCAGGACATATTTAAAGTGATGAAAGGGAAAAACCTACAAGATTACTCTACCCAGGAAGGATCTCACTCAGATTCGACAGAGAAATTAAAATTTTACAGACAGGCAAAAGTTAAGAGAATTCAGCAACACCAAACCAGCTTGACAACAAGTGCTAAAGGAACTTCTCTAGACAGGAAACACAAGACAAGTAAAAGACCTACAATAACAAACCCATAATAATTAATAAAATGGTACTAGGAACATACATATCAATAATTACCTTAAATGTAAATGAATTAAATGCTCCAACCAAAAGACATAGACTGGCTGAATGGATACAAAAACAAGACCCGTATATGCTGTCTACACGAGACACACTTCAGACCTACAGACACTTACAGATGAAAGCAAGGGGATGGAAAAAGTTATTCCATGCAAATGAAGTCAAAAGGAAGCTAGAATAGCAATACTCATATCAGAAAAAATAGAGTTTCAAATAAAGACTATTACAAGAAACGAAGAAGGACACTACATAACGATCAAGGGATCAATCCAAAAAGAAGATAAAACAATTGTAAATATTTATGCACCCACGTAGGAGCACCTCAACACATAAGGCAAATGTTAACAGCCATAAAAGGGGAAATCAACAGTAACACAATAACAGTAGGGGATTTTAACACCGCACTTTCACCAATGGACAGATTAAGCAAAAAGAAAATAAATAATGAAACACAATCTTTAAATGACACATTAAACAAGATGGACTTAATGGATATCTATAGAAAATTCCATCCAAAAACAACAGAATACACTTTTTTCTCAAGTGCTCATGGAACATTCTCCAGGAGAGACCATATCATGGGTCACAAATCAAGCCTTGGTAAATTTAAGAAAACTGAAATCTTACCAAGTCTCTTTTCTGAACACAACGCTATGAGACTAGATATCAATCACAGGAAAAAAATTGTAAAAAATACAAACACATGGAGGCTAAACAATATGCTACTAAATAACCAAGAGGTCAATGAAAAAAACAAAGGGGAAATCAAAAAATACCAAGAAACAACTGACAATGAAAACACGATGGCCCAAAACCTATGGGATGCAGCAAAAGCAGTTCTAAAAGGGAAGTTTATAGCAATACATTCCTACCTAAAGAAACAAGAAACATCTCAAATAAACAAGCTAATCTTACACCTAAAGCAATTAGAGAAAGAAGAACAAAGAAACCCCAGTGTTAGCAGAAAGAAAGAAATCATAAAGATCAGACCAGAAATAAATGAAAAAGAAATGAAAGAAACAGTAACATAGATCAATAAAACTAAAAGCTGGTAGCTTTGAGGAGATATCAAAATTGATAAACCATTAGCCAGACTCATCAAGAAAAAAAGGGAGGAGACTCAAATCAATACAATTAGAAATGGAAAAGGAGAAGCAACAACTGACACTGCAGAAATACAAAGGATAATGAGAGATTACTACAAGCTACTATATGCCAATAAAATGGACAACCTGGAAGAAATGGACAAATTCTTAGAAATGCACAACCTGCCAAGACTGAACCGGGA
>NC_041221.1:146283765-146300531 GCF_002837175.3 Physeter macrocephalus | reverse complement strand
CAATATCACTGATGAACATAGATGCAAAAATCCTCAACAATATACTAGCAAACAGAATCCAACAGCACATTAAAAGGATCATACACCATGATCAAGTGGGGTTTATCCCAGGAATGCAAGGATTCAATATATGCAAATCAATCACTGTTATAAACCATATTAACAAACTGAAGGAGAAGAACCATTTGATAATCTCAATAGATGCAGAAAAAGCTTTCAACAAAATTCACCACCCATTTATGATAAAAACCCTGCAGAAAGTAGGCATAGAGGGAACTTACCTCAACATAATAAAGGCCATATATGACAAACCCACAGCCAACATCATTCTCAATGGTGAAAAACTGAAACCATTTCCGCTAAGATCAGGAACAAAACAAGGTTGTCCACTCACCACTATTATTCAACATAGTTTTGGAAGTTTTAGCCACAGCAATCAGAAGAGAAAAAGAAATAAAAGGAATCCAAATCAGAAAAGAAGAAGTAAAGCTGTCACTGCTTGCAGATGACATGATACTATACTTAGAGAATCTTAAAGAAGTTACCAGAAAACTACTGGAGCTAATCAATGAATTTTGTAAAGTAGCAGGATACAAAATTAATGCACAGAAATCTCTGGCATTCCGATACACTAATGATGAAAAATCTGAAAGAGAAATTAAGGAAACACTCCCATTTACCACTGCAACAAAAAGAATAAAATACCTAGGAATAAACCTTCTGAAGGAGACAAAATACCTGTATGCAGAAAACTATAAGACACTGATGAAATAAATTAAGGATGATACAAACAGATGGAGAGATATACCATGCTATTTGATTGGAAGAATCAACACTGTGAAAATGACTATACTACCCAAAGCAATCTACAGATTCAATGCAATCCCTATCAAACTACCAATGGCATTTTTCAAAGAACTAGATCAAAAAATTTCACAATTTGTATGGAAACACAAAAGACCCCGAATAGCCAAAGCAAGCTTGAGAAAGAAAAATGGAGCTGGAGGAATCAGGCTCCCAGACTTCAGACTATAGTACAAAACTACAGTAATCAAGACAGTATGGTACTGGCACAAAAACAGAAATATAGATCAATGGAACAGAATACAAACCCAGAGATAAACCCACACACATATGGTCACCTTATAATTGATAAAGGAGGCAAGAATATACAATAGAGAAAAGACAGCCTCTTCAATAACTTGTGCTTGGAAAACTGGACAGCTACATGTAAAAGAATGAAATTTGAGAACTCCCTAACACCATACACAAAAATAAACTCAAAATGGATTAAAGAATCAAAACTACAATGAGGTATCACCTCACACCAGTCAGAATGGCCATCATCAAAAAGTCTACAAAAATAAATGCTGGAGAGGGTGTGGAGAAAAGGGAACCCTCTCACACTGTTGGTGGGAATGTAAATTGATACAGCCACTATGGAGAACAGTACAGAGGTTCCTTACAAAACTAAAAATAGAACCACCATATGACCCAACACTCCCAATACTGGGCATTTACCCTGAGAAAACCGTAATTCACAAAGAGTCATGTACCACAATATTCATTGCAGCTCTATGTACAAGAGCCAGGACATGGAAGCAACCTAAGTGTCCATCAGACAGATGAATGGGTCAAGAAGATGTGGCACATGTATACAATGGAATATTACTAAGCCATAAAAAGAAACGAAACTGAGTTATTTGTAGTGAGGTGGATGGACCTAGAGTCTGTCATACAGAGTGAAGTAAGTCAGAAAGAGAAAAACAAATGCCATATGCTAACACATATATATGGAATCAAAAAAAAAGTGTTTATGAAGAACCTAGGGGCAGGACAGAAATAAAGACACAGACGTATAGAATGAACTTGAGGACACAGGGAGGGGGCAGGGTAAGCTGCGACAAAGTGCGAGAGTGGCATGGACATATATACACTACCAAATGTAAAACAGATAGCTAGTGGGAAGCATAGCACCAGGAGATCAGCTTGGTGCTTTGCGACCACCTAGAAGGGTGGAATAGGGAGGGTGGGAGGGAGACGCAAGAGGGAGGAGATACGGGGATATATGTATATGTATAGCTGATTCACTTTGTTATACAGCAGAAACTAACACACCATTGTAAAGCAATTATACTCCAATAAAGATGTTAAAAAAAACAAACACAACTTAGCCCTCAAGCAGTCTTAAAATGAAGCTGATGTTCTAGGTCAAGGACTAAATGCAGTGAGAAGTATTTCTCTTATCTCTGGTATTGGTCTGAGGCTATCTGTCCTTGAATTCATATATTCAGTACACTGTGACTTAAATGGAGAAATTTAGTATTCAATCAACCAATATGTTGATTCAGTCAACTCATTATCTATCTACCACATGCCAAGCCCCGTGCTAGGAACATGCACCCATGTATCAAACACACATGGAATCTGGTACTGTGAACCTTTCAGTCTAATGTGAAGAAAGTCCATCTTACTGATGATAGGTCATCAATGAAGGGGTCATTAAGACAGATAGGGTTTCCACTGGAATGTAGACATCAATAAGAAAAAGTATACATCAACTGGGACTTTGAGCTGAAATTGATGGTCTAAAATTCCCTTACCCCATTTTTGATGATATTAGATGGTTTGCTGGCCATGAAGTGTTTCTTCATTCTTCCCATCCTTGTATCAAACTTAAGGAAGAAGTCTAAGCCATGAATTTGAATGACATCCCCTTATACACTTATCATGAGAATAGTATGTAAGAAACTAAGAAACATAGACTCCCACATTTAGAAAAGACAGAGGTCAGTTTAACTCCCTTTTGGTGCTTGAATCTCCCATATAACATTCTCACCAAGTAGTCATCCAACCTCTGATTAAATACTTCCTGTAAGGGGAACTCACTACCCCAAGGACCGCTTACTTTATCTTAAAAATCACTTCTTTATGTTTGAATGGAATTCTGTCTTTCTGTGGCTTCTGCCCAATTACTTTCTCATCTTAAAGGACATAGAAGCTTTAGCTGTACATGACAAGCTAACAGGATTTGCAAGCAGGTGCTGTCATTTAGTAAAACCATCAGCACAGTTCTTAATCCTGGTTTCCAGAAGAAGCCAAGAGTATGCAGTCCCATTGCAACCACTGGGGGAGGAAGGAACATGCCATGTGTGTAATATGCTGAAAATCAGTCACTTACAAAGGAAAGTCTGGAATTAGAGACAGTCTAAGAGAAAAGAATGAGTGGTTCTCATCAGTCTGACAAGAGGACAGACTTGATCTGTCTTCAGCCCGGGTCTCTTGATCTCTGTCTCTCTCTTCTTTCCTATTTTTAATTCCTCACTCAATCAACCATTATGTACTGATTGTCTGCCTCTTCTTGCCAAGTACTATGGTAAGTGCTCAGGACGAGGTCCATCACCTCACTCTCCTGACCCATGCAGATAAAGTGATCTCAAGATTCAGGTCTGGAAGAGGAGGAAGTAAAAGTTCCCTTTAGATCTCAGACTCCTGCTGGGTACTCTAGCTCAGTTTCCTAACAGTGTTCTGCATCAGGGCAAAATGATACCTGCTTTCTACTTACCACAGTCCCCTGTAACCGTAACACCCTTGGGAGCCTTGAGGAATGAAGGATATGGTTTGGAATACAACGTAGACATTCCTGTGTCTCCTAAGCAAATTCCATGGCAGAATATTCCAAATCTATGTTCTTTCTTTCTTTTTTTTGAAATTTATTTATTTTATTTATTTATTTTTGGCTGTATTGGGTCTTCATTGCTGCACGCGGGCTTTCTCTAGTTGCGGCGAGCGGGGGGCTACCCTTTGTTGCGGTGCACAGGCTTCTCATTGCTGTGGCTTGTCTTGTTGTGGAGCACAGGCTCTAGGCGTGCGGGCTTCAGTAGTTGTGGCACATGGGCTCAGTAGCTGTGGCTCGTGGGCTCTAGAGCACAGGCTCAGTAGCTGTGACACAAGGGCTTAGTTGCTCCTTGGCATGTGGGATCTTCCCGGACCAGGGCTTGAACCCGTGTCCCCTGCACTGGCAGGTGGATTCTTAACCACTGTACCACCAGGGAGGCCCCTTTGTTCTTTCTTAACCAAAAGCCTTATTACTGGAAGGTAAAGTAATTCTGAGCCTTTGTTATTGGAAGGTAGAATAATTCTGAGTCCACTGCAATATCTCACACTCCAGTTTTTCCTCAGCCCAGCTTCTCACAAGTTTCTATCTAGATGGCAAACAAACACAGAAAGAATTCTCACTAAAAGCTCCATGAGGGCTTCCCTGGTGGCGCAGTGGTTGAGAGTCCGCCTGCCGATGCAGGGGACAGGGGTTCGTGCCCCAGTCCGGGAGGATCCCACATGCCGTGGAGCGGCTAGGCCCATGAGCCATGGCCACTGAGCCTGCGCGTCCGAAGCCTGTGCTCCGCAACAGGAGAGGCCACAACAGTGAGAGGCCCGCGTAACGCAAAAAAAAAAAAAAAAGGTCCATGAGCCATTGAGAGGCAAAGCAATACACATCCTAACAGAAACCTAAAGAAAAAGAGATGCATTCTTCCCCACTTTGCCCCTGAGTCCCATACAAGGACAGCCCTCTGTACCCTAGTACATTCACTACGCTGGCAGACAAAGCAGAATCTACTAACAGAAGTGAGGACTGATTCCTACAGTGGCCCCGGGGCCTGATGGGGCATGGTGAGAGCAGTGACACCACAGAGCTCCCATGGAGGCCATGGGGATCTGAGGAAGTATCAGGGCTTGACAGGGGTGCCAGCTTCTGGGCACTGGGGGAAGGAAGTATCCCCGACCAGTGAATACAGCAGAGCATCAGCTATGAACATCACAGAGGGCATCTGAAAAGGGGAGATGGCAGATGCCAGGTAGTAACTGACCAGATTTGTTAGCACATATGGGACTCTCCCTGGGGACCCTCTGAAATAGCTTGAAGGACCTTGCTGGGAGCTGAAGGCACTGCATTAGCAGGTGCGGATGAAAGGCACTGCAATATGGGCTGTTACCAATAGCGCTTCATTCTGAAGAGGGAGTGAAGGAGTTTGGGGAAACCAAGATGACAAATTAAGCAGAATCACAGACTATGAGGGAGGGACAGGAACACAGAGACAACGGAGTATGAAATCTTTATTGTTTAGATGGGCAAACTAAAACCCAGAAACGGGCAAGGATAGAAGTATGGTCACACAGCTGAGGATATAGCAGAAGGAGGACCAGGCTCTTGTCTAGCACATGGCCCTCCCCTGTCCCTGTGCAGGTCCCACGTCTCTGATTAGACTAACCTGTACTGCTCTTGGTGATGAGAATGCTGGGCCTGGTATTTGTAGATGCAGACTATATATGTGTGGATTGATGACTTAGCGAAGCTGACTATTCATTTGTGTCTGCATTTTTAGCAGCTCTTTGGAGGAAAGGGAGAGGGGGAGACCAATGGTCAGGGAGAGGCTGAGTTGTGCCAGGCATGCTGAAACTGAGCCTTCTTCATGACCCATCAGGACCCACTCCCCTGTCCTCCATGCATGGTGGTTCTAGAAGTACAGGAGGACGTGGTTCACAGGGTTACACATGCACATGTGTGTAGTGTGTCTCATGTTTCTGTTGGTTTCTACACTTCAACTGATGTCTGTATGTTTCTGATAAACCAGGGTAGAAGGGAGGGAGAATTTGGACAAAGGGACAATATCTGTAGACAGAGTGTCTGGGAGGCTGGTCATAAAAAGCAAGCGATAACGCTTTCCACAAACAGCCACTAGCAAGCCTGAGCCAACACAATCATAAAACACCAGCGCCTGCCACAACCAGCTTGACATGACTCGCCTGCATGGCCTGCCTCCTGCATCCCTCTTCACGGGCTCCCCACAGACTGATGCCTGGTCCCAAGCCAGAACCTGACTATCTTCCTCCTCCTCACCACCACCAAGGGTAGATAGCACCTCCTGAGACGGGAGGGAAAGAGTTAAACTGCACTGGCCTGTCACCTCTTCCAGGTTTCCAGGACAATACCCTGGAGATGGTGACATCTGAATTCCCTACCATCCATCTCCCAGAGCTGCGCCCTTCCCCCCAGTCCCAGGGCCTCCTCCATTATATGCCCTCACCCAGGTCAGGGCCTCTGCTTCCCCAGGTCTGCTCCCCAGCAGGCCTGCACTCCTTCACTCTCCTCCAAAGGGAGCCACAGCAGCTGAAAACGACTCACAATACCAGGTTTTATTTAACATCTATAATAGGCCAGGCACACCTTGCTAAGGGCTTGAACTGTACTGCCTTCTTTAACTCTCACAAAAAAATCCATGACATAGATGCTGTTAAGGTGCTTGCTTAGCAAATCAGAAAAACAAGGCTTATTGTCACACAAAAAGAGTGTGATCCAAAAGTAAAGACATTAGCCAGAGCCCATGCACCTTGTTATAGGTTTGCAGTTTAACCAGGACCACCGAATTTTGAATTAGCAGCGATATACTGCCCAAAAGTGCTTTTCTAGCCCCTCGAAATCTTCTGCTTGAATTATCTCAGCCCCCTGAATTAAGTAAGGTGCTCAGCCAGGATCCATTTCCTCCCACAGAAACAATTCTCCCACCTTCATGGGAGTCTTTTTGAAACACCTGGGGTTTTTCTTGTATGTTCTCCCACTCAGTCCTCAAGTCGGTCCTGTGATGGAGATGAGTCAGGGATTAGTCTACTCTTATAGATGAGGAAAGGGGGGGCTCAGCAGGGTGAAGGTGAACAGGGTCAGAGAGCTTATGAGCAACTCAGACAGGGCTAGAAGATTCTTTACCAGCATTTGTCTCCATGATATCCAGGTTACATCCAAGTACCTCACCTAGGAGCAAGAAAAGATTTCCCACAAGCCAGTCACTCCTCAAATGGATTTCAACCAGGAATTGCTTGACAACAGCTAACAAAAGCCTTCCTTTTTTCCCCAAGTCCTGGCGAATCAATCAGGACACCAGTGGAGTGAAGTGTTTCTGTTCTATGTGCCCCAGCCTCCACCCAGGGAAGTAGAGCAGGCAGAGAAGCAAGGGCGGCTCTTCTCACAAAGAGAGAGCAATTTACAAGATGCCCTTAGAGGGAGGGAAGAACCACAATGCCTTCATTAAAAAGGAGATGTAAACAGCTGTCTAGCCTTTTGAAAACACTCCCCGTTGGGAACAGAGATGGCAAAGAGAAAATGCAGCCAAAGGAAAGAACATTTAAATGAACAGGAGGCAGCTGTTCTAGAACAGGATGCTAGGATGTCAGTTATGAGTTTCAGATCCCTTAGTGCCTTATCCCTTATGCCTAAAAAATAAAGTCCAGGTGCTACCACTGGTTTCAAGACTCTCCCTTTCTCAATCATAAGCTGCCTTTCCAGTTTTCTTTCCCACTACTCTCCTGCATGTCCTCTAGCCTCCAATCAAAATGAGCACCTATTCCCTGTACATACTCTAAGGCAAGGGGTTCATATTCAGATGCCTAAGAGATCCAGCCAGAAAAGTGATGGATTAGAACCAGCTGGGAGTAAGTAAAGCAATATGCCAGGCATATTTTTAATGACTACTGACCTTTAGAAAAACAGTAGAGTGATGAGGCCTGAGGCAAACTGGAACATTTCTGCCCTAATGGGGGCAGAAATTTCCCAGCTCCAGCCAATCAAGGCCCAGCTTATACCTAACTTTACACCTCAAGGAATAAAAACAAAAAACAAACTAAGCCAAGAGTTAGAAGAAGGAAGGAAATTACAAAGATAGAGAGAGGAAATAAATGAAAGACAAACAAAACACTAGAAAAGATCAATGAAACTAAGAGCTGGTTTTTTTGAAAAATAAAATAGATAAACCTTTATAGCTACCAAGAAAGATGACTCAAATAAATAAAATTAGAAATACTTGATACAATACAAATACAAAGGATCATAAGAGAATACTATGAACAATTATATGCCAACAATTTGGAAAACTGAGAAGAAATAGATAAATTCCTATAAACATACAACTTACCAAGACTGAATCATGAAGAAATACAAAATCTGAATAGATGAATTACCAGTAAGGAGATTGGATCAGTAATCAAAAACCTCCCAACAAAACAAAGTCTAGAACCAGATGGCTTCACTGGTAAAGTCAATCAAATATTTAAAGAATAATTACCAATCCTTCTCAAACTCTTCCAAAAAATACCAAAAAAGGGAATACTTCCAAACACATTTTTTGAGTCCAGCATTACCATGATATCAAAACCAAACAAGAAAAGGAAATTACAGGCCAATATCCCCAGTGAACATGTATGCAAAAATCCTCATGAAAATACTAGGAAACTGAATTCAATAGTACATTAAAAGGATCATGCAACATGATCAAGTGAGATTTATTCCAGGGATGCAAGGATGGTTCAACATTCACAAATCAATAAATGTGATACACCACTTCAACAAAATAAAAGATAAAATTATTTGATGATCTTAATAGATGCAGAAAAAGCATTTGATGAAACTCAACATCCTTTCATAATAAAAACTCCACATCCTTTCATAATAAAAACTCTGAACAAATTGGGTATAGAGTGAATGTGCCTCAACAAAATAAAGGCCATATATGACAAGCGCACAGCTAACATCATACTCACAGAGAAAAGCTGAAAGCTTTTCTTCTAAGATCAGGAACCAGGATGCCCACTCTTACCACTTTTATTCAACAGAGTACTAGAAGTTGTAGCCAGAGCAACTAGGCAAGATAAAGAAATAAAAGGCATCCAAATTGGAAAGGAAGAAATAAAATTGTCTCTATTTGTAGATAACATGATATTATATATAAAAGACCCTAAAGATTCCACCAAAAAAATTGTTATAACTAACTAATAAACAATTTCAGTAAAGTTTTCAGGATACAAAATCAATATATAAAATTCAGCTGCATTTCTACATACTAACAACAAACCATCAAAAAGAGAAATTTAGAAAAAAAAATCCCACTTGCAATAGCATCAAAAAGGATAAATTTTTTTAAAAAGAGAATAAAATTTTTAGGAATAAATTTAACCAAGGAGGTAAAAGATCTGACATTGATGAAAGAAAGTGAAGACATAAATAAATGAAAAGATATTTCATACTCATTGATTAGAATTGATACCGTTTAAATGTGCACACTACTCAAAGCAATCTATAGATTCAATGTAATCCCTATCAAAATTCCAATAGCATTTCTCACAGAAAGAGAAAAAACAATCCTAAAATATGTATGTAACTACAAGAGACCCTGTATAGTCAAAGAAATCTTGAGAAAAGACAAAGTTAGAGGCATCACAATTCCTGATTTCAAACTGTATTAAATAAAGCTGTAGGAATCAAAACAGTATGGTGTTGGCATAAAAACAGACACCTAGATCAATGGAACAAAATAGCCACCCCAGAAATAAACCCATACATATATGGTCAATTAATTTTGACAGAGGAGCCAAGAACATACAATGGGGAAAGGATAGTCTCTTAAATAAATGGTTTTGGGAAAACTGGATAACCTCATGCAAAAGGAAAAAAAGAAAGAAAGAAAGAAAGAAACTGGACCCTTAACTTAAACCATACACAAAAATCATCTCAAAATGGTTTAAAGACTTGAATGTAAGACCTGAAACCATGAAACTCCTAGAAGAAAACAGAGGGCGTAAGCACCTTGACACTGGTATTGGTGACAATTTTTTGGATGTGACCCCCCAAACTCAAAGTCAATAAAAGCAAATATAAACAAATGAAACTACAACAAACTAAAAAGCTTCTGCACAGCAAAAGACAATCAACAAAATGAAAAGGCAACCTACAGATTAGGGGGAAATATTTGTAAATCATATATGTGGTAAAGGATTAATATTCAAAATATAAAAGGAACTCATACAACTCAATAGCAAATAAACAATCTGATTTTAAAATGTCCAGGAGAAATGAATAGACATTTTTACAAAGAAGACACACAGACGGCCAACAGGTACATGGAAAGGTGCTCAATGTCACTAATCATCAGGAAAGTGTAAATCAAAACCACAATGATGTATCACCTCACACCTGTTAGAATGGCTGTCATAAAAGACAAAAGATAAGTAAGTGTTGGGGAGGAAGTAGAGAAAAGGGGACCCTGTGCACTGTTGGTGAATGTAAATTGGTGCAGCCAGTATGGAAAACAGTATGGAAGTTCCTCAAAAAGTTAAAAATAGAACTACCATGTGATCCAGCAGTCCTACTTCTGGATATATATCCAAAGGAAATGAAAACAGGATCTTGAAGAGATATCTGCATTCCCACATTCAGTGCAGCATTATTCGCAATAGCCAAGAGATAGAGACAACCTAAGTATCCATCAAGAGATGAATGAATAAAGAATATATGGTGTATATATACAGCCTTGAGAAAAGAGGACATTCTGCCATTTTCAACAACACAGATGGACCCTGAGGGTATTATACTAAATGAAATAAGTCAGAGAAAAACAAATACTGTATGATTTCACTTATATGTGGAATCTTAAAAAAGCCAAACTTATAGGAAAAGAGACTAGAATGGTGGTTACCAAGGCTGGGAGTGGATGAAAAGGGAGATGTTGGTCAAAGAGTACAAACTATCAGTTATAACATAAATAAGTTCTGGGGACCAAATATACAACATAGTGATTAGTATAGTTAATAACACTCTATTATATACTTGAAAGTTGCTAAGAAAGTTGGCCTTAAATATTCTCACCACAAAAAACAAGTGGCAATCATGTGAGGCAATACAGGTGTTAACTAATGCTATTGTGGTAATCATTTGCAATGTATAAATATATCAAATCAACACATTGCACACCTTAAACTTACACCATGTTTATGCCAATTATATTTCAATAAATCTCGAAAAAACAATCACAGCCCAGCTTGAAGGCAGGCTCAGGATTACCAGAGCTTCTGAATAAAGAGAATTGAGGATATGAAATATCCTCATAATCAAATATAAGTAATAATTTTTTAAACATGCTACAGACTAAACAACATATTTCTTTGAGCCAAATTTAGCCTGACAGAGACTAGTTCTAAGCCTTTGATCTAATGTCTTTATTCCTTTACTGCTTTACTGTTAACTGAATAAAATAGTCTCCCCTTCTCCACTGCCTATTAAAAGCCTATCCATTCATAACCTGAGAACGCAGTACAATGCCAAGAAAAATGTCTCATGGTTGCATTTTTTTAAAATAATATGAGTAGGGCTTCCCTGGTGGCACAGTGGTTGAGAGTCCGCCTGCCGATGCAGGGGACGCAGGTTGGTGCCCCGGTCCGGGAAGATCCCACATGCCGCAGAGCGGCCGGGCCCATGAGCCATGGCCCCTGAGCCTGCGCGTCCGGAGCCTGTGCTCCGCAACGGGAGAAGCCACAACAGTGAGAGGCCCTCGTACCGCAAAATAATAATAATAATAATAATAATATGAGTAAAGTGGTATAAAACTTCGAAAAACAAGTCTAGTGAGCATGATAGGTCTAATAATCTCTCTCAGGCTATTATCATGAGAGATAAAATAGTCACTGGGGAGGAAGCGAGGCCAGCAGCCTTGTATAATGCAAACGGGCATCAGGGTTCCATGTCAGAAGGCTCTGTCATTTACTAGTTACTAGGGTAACTAGTCTGTTACCCTAAACAGATTACTTCATTCTCTGAGACCTGTTTTCCTCATCTGAAAAATGAGGACTAATAGTGTCTACCTACCTACCTCCAAAGTTGCTGCTAGAATCAAATCAAATTAAAAGTATATTAACACGCTTTCAAAATTAGAAGATGATACAAAAATGTAAGAAATTATTACTAATATAATATTCTGAGGTTAATAAAAATTTAAATAACAAACACAAATAAAGTGCCTTTTTAAAGTGCATGCCTACTCACCATTTCCAGAACTTAGAAAATAAAATAATGTTTTTAAAAGGGCATTCCCTTTGGGCCCAGGAATATTACTGCTAAAAAATTAGCCTGAAGAAATAAATCATGTGGGATTGCATTATTTAGCTACAACTGTTTGTTGTAGTGTTTGTACACATGACAAATAAACCAAAAAACCAACCAGGAAACAGCTTAGATGTTCAACTATAGAAGCTTGGTTAAATATACCATAGGATCTCCAAGAGTCAAATACCATGCAACCATTAAAAAGTCTAATACCATGTGTTGCAAATTTTAAAATATATTTTCCTGCTGCCTCAACATCCCCACAAACAGGCTGGGAGTACAGTGGCCAGGCCACCAAGTGTGCCAGTATGAGAAAGCTGACCCCTGCCACTGGTCACTTTTTGTCCTCTCCTGACTGTGACCTAGTAGCATTCAAACACACCCATGAAATCCCCTCATGCCTTTTGCTTGGATTTTCCATCCTGATCCCCAATAAAGATGCTTGCTCACGGCTCCTTGCTCTTTCTTGAGTCTTCACCTGTTTGGTGGAGCCCCATCCCCTGGTGTTTCCCCCATGCATTACCCTCACCCTCATGGCGTGCAGTGACTCTCCAGGACTTGTGAATATGATAAACTTTGTTTTTCTGCACCTCTGTGTCCCCTCTTGTGGCCACACCTGACTGATCACCTTGTAAAAGAATACAAAACAGAACATTCAGTGGAATGAAAAATTATTTTAAAATATGTTTTAAAGAAAAAACTGGCTCTAGACTAGCATGACCCCATTTGTATAACTGTGTGCATATATATCGCATAATAAAATGTTTTAAAATTATACAACCCAATGGTAACTCAGCTGGTGAAATCATGGGGGGATTTTGATTTTTCTTCCTTTTGTTTACTGACTTTTTTCTAAATTTTCTAAAGAGATCAAGTATAACTTTTGCAGTACAAAGGAAAATATCCAAAATGGTAACTACCCCATCTTCAAAAGAATAAAATTCTGCTCATCCTCCAAACAACATTTCAGGAAACATCTTCTCCCAAAGACTTTCAGAATTCCACCAGTTGGAGGGCACACCTCTGTCACTGAACCTCCATTTCATTTAGGATTTCTCCTGGGAAACGTTATTAGAATTATTTGTAGACTTGTCTCATCCCTCCATTTAATCACCTTGGGGATGTGAACCATGCCTAGGACAGACCCTTGTATATAATAGACCATAAGTTTTATAGAACTGATTAATTAAAAGTGAAATTAAATAACTCTTTTCTAAAAGTACTCTAGAAAGGACACACTCTGTCTTTGACTAAGTAGATCAACATTATCACCCTCACCATGCTAATAACCAGCGTTTATCGTGCACTCACTATAAGCCAGACACGTATTTGCTTTTAATAAAACAACATGATATGAAACTACCATTATTACACCCGATTTTAGTTGAAGAAACTCAGTCTCAGAGTGGTAACGTAACTTGCTAAGGGGGCAGAGCTTAATAAATGGTGAATCTGGGGTTTGAACCCATGTCTGTCTGGCTTTGAGATCCTAAGTCTTATAGCCACCATATTATGCTGTCTTGAATGTGATGGGGAACCTAAAGTGGTCATCCATGTGGTCAGGTTACGAGTTAATAAAAAGTTAAGTGCTGAATTTTCCTTTATCACTCTCCATGAAACACCTGTAATAAGACCACAAAATGTCTTAAGCTGCCATTGAAGGCCAGACATCCATTATTGCTATCCCTACGAAAAGGAAATCATTTACTTAAATGTAGTGTGGTGCAGTGTCAAGTATATTGGCCTAGAAGTCACTAAAGCAGGGTTCAAGTCCTGCCTCATCTGCCAACTCACTAGGGGAGTTTGGCCACCACTTCAACTCCATCCATGAAGGGAAAGGTTGGACGCAGCAGCTCCTAGGGTCTTTCTCTGCGGGGATAGCCTCCTAATCGTCTCAGCTTCGCTGTGCCCTCTCCAACCTATTCTTCCGGCAGCCAAACCAGGTCATGTCACTTTCCTGCTTCAAATCCCTCTGCAGACGCTTTCATAGTTTGAATAAAGACAAAGATGCTTAAAATGGCCTCTGCCCCTGTCTCCAAACTTTTGTCCCCTCACTCACTCCAAGGAAGCCACATCACCTCCTTCCAGTCCCTCAGATGCAGGTCGGTCATCTTTTGTCCCCATTGTTCATTCTTCCTGGAAGCACATACCCCACCCCCCCCCCACACACACACCACCAAACCCAAATTGTATACCAGATGAACACCTACTCATCTGTAAAACCTCTAGATAAAAATCCCTTCCTCGGAGAGGCCTTCCCAGTTCTTCCAATCTGAAAAATTCTCTTTTAGGACCCTATATTCCTCTCCATAGTACATCATATTTACAATTATTGAGTTCCCTGTGTGATCGTTTGCTTAAAGACTGTCTCCTGCTCACATACTCCCTGGAGGTCTGCTTTGTTGACCATATGACCAGCATGTCTCTGCCTGACTTATAGTAGGCGCTCAATGCCCAGTAAGCAGTTAATTAACTAATTAACAGCTAAATACTGGTATGATCATTGTGAGTTCCCAGAGCATATAGCTGGGAACAGGCCAGAGAGAAGAAATGCAATATAGAACTCGTCTAGGGGACAAAGAAGAGGCACTGCAAGTACAGTGTCTTGGTTTAAGTACTGAGGAAAAAAACAAGAGCAAGACACAATCCCAGAAAGGTCCATGAGGTGCATTTGCAAAGTTGCACCAGTGCCCTTTACAGACCACCTTGGTTGGACGTGTGCGGGGGGGCGGTGTTGGGAGTGGAGGGTGGACACAGCTCTGTTCTGGCAAAGCTGAGTCCTTACACAGCTCTGTTCTGACAAAGCTGAGTCCTTGCACCTGCTTCTGGCACTGTTCCCACCTCTGATTGGCATCTGCACTGCTGGAATGCAGTCAGCGTGGGCGAACTGTGCCTCACCATTGCATTTCAGTCCCACAGTGCTGCACCGCAGCTGCTGTGGTCTGCTGTGCTGAGTCCCGGCAGGGCAAAGGTATCTCAATCCAACTGTCTCTCTGCCGTGTCAGTTTTCACCCTGAGATGGGACCCACCAAACAATAGCCACTTGTTCTCGATGTCACTCGAAGCCTCCTGGTAGTAACAACACTATTTCAATGTAGCCAGCGGTGCTTGGGACGCACTGATCCATCCTCTGACAGCCTATCCCATAACCCCAGGGACAGGGCAGCCGAAAGGGAGAGACCGTGATCTCTGTCCTTTACCCTGACAAAAGGAGGCCAACATAAAGTGAGGTCAATGGGAATATCTGTTTGAAATACTATTTTTACTTGAGAAATTATTTCATTTATTTTTTCATGCAATTTTCATTGTCACTGATCAAAGTTCTGTATGAATATGCAAACTATAAATGGATATCTACATATTACTTACCAATTATTTGTCTACGTTGAACCGTAGTTTGAATTTAACCATTTCTAAAGCACTATTGGATTCTTTCCCCTTTGAGCTTCACAGCAATCCTATAAGGCCAGTGGTACATCGTATTAATTTCCTGGGGCTGCTGTAACACATGACCACAAACATGGTGCCTTAGAAACAAAAGAAGTGTATTTTCTCACAGTTCTGGAGGCCATCAGTCTGAAACCCCTCAGGGCCATGCTCCCTTTGGGGGCTCTAGGAACACGTTTTTTCCTTGACTCTTTCAGCTTCTGGTGGCTGCTGGCATTCCTGAGCTGCTAGGTGCAGGACTCCAGTCTCCACCTCTGTCTTCAGCTCACTGCTTCTCTGTTTGTTCAGTCTCCCTGTGCCTTTCTTTTATAAGGACACTGGTGATTGCAGTTAGCATCCCTTGGATAATCCAGCATAATCTCCTCTTCTAAAGATCCTTAGAGCTGGGAAGATGGCGGAAGAGTAAGAGGCGGAGTTCCTCTTCCTCCCCACAGATACATCAGAAATACACCTACACGTGGAACTGCTCCTATAGAACACCCACTGAACGCTGACAGAAGACCTCAGGCTTCCCAAAAGGCAAGAAACTCCCCCACGTACCTGGGTAGGGCAAAAGAAAAAAGAATAAACAGAGACAAAAGAATAGGGACGGGACCTGCACCGGTGGGAGGGAGCTGTGAAGGAGGAAAGGTTTCCACACACTAGGAAGCCCCTTCACGGGCAGAGACTGCAGGTGGCAGAGGGGGAAGCTTCAGAGCCACGGAGGAGAGCGCAGTAACAGGGTGCAGAGGGCAAAGCGGAGAGATTCCCGCACAGAGGATCGGTGCCGACCAGCACTCACCAGCCCGAGAGGCTTGTCTGCTCAGCCGCCGGGGCGGGGGGGCTGGGAGCTGAGGCTCGGGCTTCGGTCGGAAGCCGGAAGTTGGGAGAGGACTGGGGTTGGCTGCATGAACACAGCTTGAAGGAGTTAGTGCACCACGGCTAGCCGGGAGGGAGTCCGGGGAAAAAGTCTGGAGCTGCCGAAGAAGCGAGAGACTTTTTCATCCCTCTTTGTTTCCTGGTGCGCGAGGATAGGGGATTAAGCGCGCCGCTTAAAGGAGCTCCAGAGACGGGCACAAGCCGCGGCTGTCAGCGCGGACCTCAGGCTAAGGCAACCTCCCGCCGGCCTCTGACGCCACAGGCTCGCCCCGCATCCGTACCCCTCCCTCCCCCCTGCCTGAGTGAGCCAGAGCCCCCGAATCAGCTGCTCCTTTAACCCCGTCCTGTCTGAGCGAAGAACAGACACCCTCCGGCGACCTATACACAGAGGCGGGGCCAAATCCAAAGCTGAACCCCGGGAGCTGTGCAAAGAAAGAAGAGAAAGGGAAATTTCTCCCAGCAGCCTCAGGAGCAGCAGATTAAATCTCCACAATCAACTTGATGTACCCTGCATCTGTGGAAAACCTGAATAGACAAC
>NC_041221.1:146282198-146283558 GCF_002837175.3 Physeter macrocephalus | reverse complement strand
GGACTTTGAGAGCAAGATATATTATTTTTTCCCCTTTTCCTCTTTTTGTGAGTGTGTATGTGTATGCTTCTGTGTGAGATTTCGTCTGTATAGCTTTGCTTCCACCATTTGTCCTAAGGTTCTGTCCGTTCATTTTTTTTTTTACTTAAAAAAATTTTTTTTCTTAATAATTATTTTTTATTTTAATAACTGTATTATTTTATCTTATTTTATTTTATTCTCTTTCTTTCTTTCCTAACTTCCCTCCGTCTTTCTTTCTTTCTTTCTTTCTTTTTCTTTCTTTCTTTTCTTTCTTTCTTTCTCCTTTTTCTCCCTTTTATTCTGAACCGTGTGATGAAAGGCTCTTGGTGCTGCAGCCAGGAGTCAGTGCTGTGCCTCTGAGGTGGGAGAGCCAACTTCAGGACACTGGTCCACAAGAGACATCCCAGCTCCACGTAATATCAAACGGCAAAAATCTCCCAGAGATCTCCATCTCAACACCAAGACCCAGCTTCACTCAATGACCAGCAAGCTACAATGATGGACACCCTATGCCAAACAACTAGCAAGACAGGAACACAACCCTACCCATTAGCAGAGAGGCTGCCTAAAATCATAAGGCCACAGACACCCCAAAACACACCACCAGATGTGGACTGCCTACCAGAAAGACAAGATCCAGCCTCATCCACCACAACACAGACACTAGTCCCCTCCACCTGGAAGTCTACACAACCCACTGAACCAACTTTAGCCACTGGGGACAGACACCAAAAACAACAGGAACTACAAACCTGCAGCCTGCAAAAAGGAGACCCCAAACACAATAAGATAAGCAAAATGAGAAGACAGAAAAACCAAAAGCAGATGAAGGAGCAAGATAAAAACTCACCTGACCTAACAAATGAAGAGGAAATAGGCAGTCTACCTGAAAAAGAATTCAGAATAATGATAGTAAAGATGATCCAAAATCTTGGAAATAGAATAGAGAAAATGCAAGAAACATTTAACAACGACCTAGAAGAACTAAAGAGGAAACAAGCAATGATGAACAACGCAATAAATGAAATTAAAAATACTCTACGGCTTCCCTGGTGGCACAGTGGTTGAGAGTCCGCCTGCCGATGCAGGGGACACGGGTTCATGCCCCGGTCCAGGAAGATCCCACATTCTGCGGAGCGGCTGGGCCCGTGAGCCATGGACGCTGAGCCTATGCATCCGGAGCCTGTGCTCCGCAATAGGAAAGGACACAGCAGTGAGAGGCCCGCGTAACACACACACACACACACACACACACACACACACACAAATACTCCAGATGCAATCAAGAGCAGAATAACTAAGGCAGAAGAACGGATAAGTGACCTGGAAGATAAAATAG
>NC_041221.1:146280653-146280944 GCF_002837175.3 Physeter macrocephalus | reverse complement strand
CTTAAGAAATAGGAAACATCTCAAATAAACAACCTAACCTTGCACCTAAAGCAATTAGAGAAAGAACAAAAAAACCCCAAAGTTAGCAGAAGTAAAGACATCATAAAGATCAGATCAGAAATAAATGAAAAAGAAATGAAGGAAACAATAGCAAAGATCAATAAAACTAAAAGCTGGTTCTTTGAGAAGATAAACAAAATTGATAAACCATTAGCCAGACTCATCAAGAAAAAAGGGAGAAGACTAAAACCAACAGAATTAGAAATGAAAAAGGATAAGTAACAACTGACA
>NC_041221.1:146279919-146280643 GCF_002837175.3 Physeter macrocephalus | reverse complement strand
CAACAAATGCTAAAGAAACTTCTCTAGGCAAGAAACACAAAAGAAGGAAAATACCTACAAAAACAAAAGCATACACAGTTTTCTCAAGTTCTCATGGAACATTCTCCAGGAGAGATCATTTTGGACAACCTGGAAGAAATGGACAAATTTTTAGAAATGCACAAGCTGCCAAGATTGAATCAGGAAGAAACATTACCTTAAATGTAAATGGATTAAAAGCTCCCACCAAAAGACACAGACTGGCTGAATGGATACAAAAACAAGATCCAGATATATGCTGTCTACAAGAGACCCACTTCAGATCTAGAGACACATACAGACTGAAAGTGAGGGGATGGAAAAAGATATTCCATACAAATGGAAATCAAAAGAAAGCTGGAGTAGCAATTCTCATATCAGACAAAATACACTTTCAAAAACAAACACTATGACAAGACACAAAAAAAGCAGTTCTAAGAGGGAAGTTTATAGCAATACAATCCTACCTTAAGAAACAGGAACCACCTCAAATAAACAACCGAAACTTGCACCTAAAGCAATTAGAGGAAGAAGAACAAAAAGTCCCCAATGTTAGCAAAAGGAAAGAAATCATAAAGATCAGATCAGAAATAAATGAAAAAGAAACAAAGGAAACAATAGCAAAGATTAATAAAACTAAAAGCTGGTTCTTTGAGAAGATAAACAAAATTGATAAACCATTAGCCAGACTCATCAAGAAAAAAGG
>NC_041221.1:146277392-146278586 GCF_002837175.3 Physeter macrocephalus | reverse complement strand
CTACAGCCAGCATTGTTCTCAATGGTGAAAAACTGAAAGCATTTCCACTAAGATCAGGAACAAGACAAGGTTGCCCACTCTCACCACTCTTATTCAACATAGTTTTGGAAGTTCTAGCCACAGCAATCAGAGAAGAAAAAGAAATAAAAGGAATCCAAATAGGAAAAGAAGAAGTAAAGCTGTCACTGTTTGCAGATGACATGATACTATACATAGAGAATCCTAAGGAGGCTACCAGGAAACTACTAGAGCTAATCAATGAATTTGGTAAAGTAGCAGGATACAAAATTAATGCACAGAAATCTCTGGCATTCTTATACACTAATGATGAAAAATCTGAGAGTGAAATTAAGAAAACACTCCCATTTACCATTGCAACAAAAAGAATAAAATATCTAGGAATAAACCTACCTAAGGAGACAAAAGACCTGTATGCAGAAAATTATAAGACACTGATGAAAGAAATTACAGATGATACAAATAGATGGAAGGATATACCATGTTCTTGGATTCGAATAATCAACATTGTGAAAATGACTCTACTACCCAAAGCAATCTACAGATTCAATGCAATCCCTATCAAACTACCACTGGCATTTTTCACAGAACTAGAACAAAAAATTTCACAATTTGTATGGAAACACCAAAGACCCGAATAGCCAAAGCAATCTTGAGAACGAAAAATGGAGCTGGAGGAATCAGGCTCCCTGACTTCAGCCTATACTACAAAGCTACAGTAAACAAGACAGTATGGTACTGGCACAAAAACTGAAATATAAATCAATGGAACAGGATAAAAAGCCCAGAGATAAATCCATGCACATATGGTCACCTTATCTTTGATAAAGGAGGCAAGAATATACAGTGGAGAAAAGACAGCCTCTTCAATAAGTGGTGCTGGGAAAACTGGACAGGTACATGTAAAAGTATGAGATTAGAACACTCCCTAACACCATACACAAAAATAAGCTCAATATGGATTAAAGACCTAAACGTAAGGCCAGAAACTATCAAACTCTAAGAGGAAAACATAGGCAGAACACTCTATGACATAAATCACAGCAAGATCCTTTTTGACCCACCTCCTAGAGAAATGGAAATAAAAACAAAAATAAACAAATGGGACCTAATGAAACTTAAAAGCTTTTGCACAGCAAAGGAAACCATAAACAAGACAAAAAGGCAACCCTCAGA
>NC_041221.1:146275873-146276883 GCF_002837175.3 Physeter macrocephalus | reverse complement strand
TTTGTGACCACCTAGAGGGGTGGGATAGGGAGGGCGGGAGGGAGCAAGACGCAAGAGGGAAGAGATATAGGAACATGTGTATATGTATAACTGATTCACTTTGTTATACAGCAGAAACTAACACACCATTGTAAAGCAATTATTCTCCAATAAAGATGTTTGAATACATAAATAAATAAATAAATAAAGATCCTTAATTACATACGCAAAGACCCTTTTTCCAAATAAGGTAGCATTCATAGATTCCACGGATTGGATGAGAATGTCTTCTAGTGGGGACATTTTTCAGCCTACCACAGACACGGATGATAACTGACATTTTACAGATAAGCAAACTGAGGTGAGAAGACTAATCCATGGTCACATAGCTAGTAACAGAGACTACATGGAAATCAAACCTTAACACTAAATTCAGGACACTTCAACTCTATCATGTGGCCTCCCAAATGTCTCTCTGAAAGAGAGGAAAAAACCTGTTCCCAGCTCTCAAAGGCAACTCAGTCTATGTGGGGAGTTCTGGAATGCTCCAGATAAACTCAAAGTCAAGTATTTGTCCAAGGCTACTTAACCAGTTGGCGACTGAGCCACTAAGGGAGCCAGGCCCTGGAAGCAGACTAGATGGAGAAGATTCCTGTTGTGTGGTGTCCTGGTTCGATCACTCCACAAGTGTGATCCCTGCCACTGCCCTGCCCTCCAGCTGGCTTTCCTGATCCATTCAAAGAGAGTAGGACCAATCAATGAAGACTTTCTGGAAGCAACAAAACTGCAGGCCATATAAAACAAATGTATGGTTACCAAAGCAGAGGGTAGGGGGGAGGGAGAGGAATAAATTAGGAGTTTGGGATTAAAATATACACACTACTATATATAAAATAGATAACCAACAAGGACCTACGGTATAGCACAGGGAACTATACTCAGTATCTTTTAATAACCTATAATGGAAAGGATGCTCAGCATCACTAATCATTAAAGAAATGCAAATCAAAACTACAATGAGGTATCAGCTC
>NC_041221.1:146265946-146275593 GCF_002837175.3 Physeter macrocephalus | reverse complement strand
TTTGTAGCGAGGTGGATGGACCTAGAGTCTGTCCTACAGAGTGAAGTAAGTCAGAAAGAGAAAAACAAATACCGTATGCTAACACACATGGAATATTTTTTTTTTAAAATGGTTCTGACGAACCTAGGGACAGGACAGGAATAAAGACTCAGATGTAGAGAATGGACTTGAGGACACAGGGAGGGGGAAGGGTAAGCTGGGACGAAGTGAGAGAGTGGCATTGACATTTATACACAACCGAATGTAAAATAGATAGCTAGTGGGAAGCAGCCGCACAGCACAGGGAGATCAGCTCGTGCTTTGTGACCACCTAGACGGGTGGGATAGGGAGGGTGGGAGAGAGACTCAAGAGGGAGGAGATATGGGGATACACGTATGCATATAGCTGATTCACTTTGTTATACAGCAGAAACTAACACACCATTGTAAAGCAATTATACTTCAATAAAGATGTTTAAAAATAAATAAATAAATAAGTAACGTATAATGGAAGAGAATGTTTAAAAAAGTATATATTTATACATATATATGTATAACTGAGTCACTACTGTACACCTGCAACTAACACAACGTTGTAGACACAGATATCTATGAAGCAGCAGGGAGACAAGGATGGTACATGTTTGAGGGAGGCAGAAACAGGATCAGCCTGACTGGACTAGAGGGCTTCTACTGAAGGTTCTTCAGGGGGAAATGTGCGTTTCAACAGAAAATGAGGCATTGTCCATAGCACTCCCTTCCGCCTTATCTGATCTGACTCTGGGAATTTTTTTTTCATTGTAGATAACTGATAACAGTGCCAAATAATTCTTGCCTATAGACATGCAAATGAATTCTCTCTAGTCAGGGAACAAGCCTCCCCACACTGTGGGGAAAAAAAACTAGTTTTGTCTCCATTTGCCAATTCATTTCAATATTTCTGATTTCTAAATGCTCCTGTTCTTTGGATTTTCCTCTGAACTGGTTGTAATATCACAGCTATTTCCTCATTAAAGGGGTTAAATAAAATCTTTAACACGAGTGTATCTTTATACCTGTACAAGAATCATGATTTTATCTTTTATTTTTAATTTTCTTATAATAGTTCATATGAGAGAGTCCCAGAAACTACCTCTAAGCTCATCTAGCTCAATGTGTTTTATTGGAAAGGAAACTAAGGCTCAGAGAGGGCATAGGACTTGTCTGAGGACCCAGGGATGGGGATAGCAGAGCCTGGACTAGTGCATGGCACCGGATTCATAGTCCCACAGACCTGGATTCCTCTCCCAGCTAGCCTCTAATAAGTGTGTGACTCAGGCGAGTCATTTATCTCATAGAACCTCAGTTTCCCCATCAAAGTGCCTACTTCCCATCACCCGCCCATGCTGGGTTTCCTTGAAGGCAAATGAGATCATGCATGTAAAGCAAGAAGAAAGAATCTCAATGAGAAGTGCTCAAGGTGATCCAGTGAAGTGACTGAATTTCACATTTGTCTTATAGTAAATCATTGTGTCATTATTTCTTCATTTCTGTCTCCCTCCCCAGTAAAAGGACAAATTTATTGACAATAGGGACGATGACCTTCTCTTGGATAAACCCTATCTATATGCCTGGGCACTAAGCTAAGTGCTTTACATGTATCATCTCATTTAATCTTCACAAAACCTAAGAGGATAGGTAATATTATCTGTCTTCTATAGCAAAGACTGCTAGTTTCCTGTTCAATATCCATTATCCCTTTCTTCCTTACTAAGTCAACTCCAGTTTTATTCAGAGCTGCAAAGGACCCAGACAAAACTTCTATCTCTCAACATCTCTTACACATAGGGATGGCCACATAGCCAAGTTCTGGCCATGAGACATGCCCTTCCATGTTTCCTCTATATTCCCACAAAAAACTTGGATGTGATAGTTGGAGCTGAAGCAGCCATGTTGTGACCATGCATTAAGAATGAAGAAAGTAACCATGCACTAAGGAAGGCAAAGAAGAAAGGGAGAAGGATCCTGAGTCACTGTTAGATTGTATAACTGCCATTACAAGTCTTGGTCTGCCTATTCGCTGACCTCTTTAAGTGAGAAAAATAAAACCCTAATTTGTTGCTGTCCTCGTTTGCGGGATTTTCTTCTTTCTACCAGCTGAATGTAATGCCTAACTACACACCCCATTTTCCAGTTGAGAACATTTCACCCCAGAGAACTAAAAAGACTGCCCAAGGTCACACATTTAGTAAATATAAGACCTGAGAGTGTTACCAGGCATTCTTAACCATGTGGCTTCACTGCCTCCTTAGTGGCACACAAGGCTATGTTGGATACTTTGAGCCCAACACACTTCCACTCACTGAGTGATTAATTTGGCTATTGTAAAGCTGCCCAAAGTTCATCATCCTTCCCTTTTCTCATACCCTTCCATCTAAACCATTTGGGGATGGTAAGCATTAAAGAGAATATTATCAGGAACTGGAATGGGAGATAGTACCTCAATTTCTCCATATGTGCAAGGAACAGCTCAGACTAGGTGATCTCTAGAACCTGAATGTCATTGTAGAATATCATCTCTGATACTCTGCAATGTTAATGTCATACCAGAGTACAGTTTTGTAAGTCACCAGGCAGGGGAGTTGCTCCAAAGTCCGTGAGTCCTACCCTGGCTTACCCAATGCATGAGTCTCCTCTACAGCATCCCATGACTGACTGCCCACTCTTTACTTATATTCTTCCAATTCTTTTAATCAATTTTTAATCCCAGCATGTAGTATCTGTTAAGTCACTCAATATGTTTGTCAACTGAACAAACAAACAAACAACTGAACGATCCAATATAATACATCCAAATTTATTCAGGGATAGCTCTGAGCAAAAGGAAGTTCTATATCATACAACTTTTAAACTCACATTTAAAATAATTATATCAGTAACAGCAATTACCACTTGTCAAGTGATCATTAGATGCCAAGCACTGTACTAATGTCTTAACGTGCATTCTCTCATGGAGCTGAAATCTGCCTGCCTATGGTTTCAACCTGCTAGTCCTAATTCTACCCTAACAGCTGCCATCTGAGACCTTGCTATGTGCCTGGCACTAAGCTACACACTTTACAAAGCTTCTCTCATTTAATATCTTCAACAAACCTAGGAGGTAGATGTCATCATCTCTACTGACTAATGAAGAAAGAACAGGGAGGTTAAATAACTAGCCCAAGAAGACAATAAATCGAAGTGTATGGATTAAAAGCCAAGATGGTTAATACAAAAGCTCATGTGCTTAATCACAGTGCAGTGCCTCATCCCAATGACTAAGAGACCTTAGCACTCCTCTCTTGTGAAGGACTCCAATTAAGGATTTCAACTAAGGTATACAAGAAGCCTCTGCTTTAAGACAGCCCAGATAGCAAAGTGAGAAAGGCAGTGAGAGCGGTTCACTCTGCAACCCTCCCCAGGCCTGGAGGTACGGTCTAAAGGTTCCAAGTGGCTCTTGCCTAGAGCGGCCCCACCTTCAGGACTCACCACTGTGGAGGAGACAATGGCAGAGAAGCCTGTCTGGAGCTAAACAAGCGAATCCCGCCACACTATGACGCATGTAAACCTACCAAGTCCTACAGTCCCGCCAAGGGCCAGAGACATGAGCCTGGCTCTCCCCATGCCTGGAAGCACTGAAGCCAACACACGCTAGTGCCTACTGTTACATCAGACCAGCAGATTGCAAACTTTTTGGTCCCAGGACTCCTTTACACTCTCTGAAAGCATTGAAGATCCGAAAGAGCTTTGGTTTATGTAGGTTATATCTATCAATATTTACTGAGTTAGCGATTCAAATTGAGAACTAAAAAAAAATGTTTATTGTAATACAACCTAACAATAAACCTATTAACAAAAATAACGTATTTTTACGAAAAGTAACTGTGTTTCCCAAAGCACGCACACGCAAAAATACTGGGAAGCACAGGATTGTTTTACTTTTTTGCAAATCTCTTTAATGTTTGGCTTAGTAGATGACAGCTGGATTCTTATTTCTGCTTCTGTATTCAGTCTGTTCCAATATCATAAGTCATACTGCCTCTGGAAAATTCAACTGTACTCCCATGAGGGAATGAGACTGAAAAAGGTAAATAATGAAAATAGTTTTGCTTCCCACATCAAAGTGTCCCCAGACTATACTTTGAGAATTTCTGCCCTAAACCAATCACATAACACATAGCTGTGTACTTTCCTGCTGTGCCCTGGCCTTCTCTCTGAGCTTCTAGTCAGGCCCATCTTTTTTTTTTTTTTTTTTAACTTATTTTATTGAAGTATAGTTGATTTACAATGTTGTGTTAATTTGTACTGTACAGCAAAGTGATTCATATTTATTTATAGATATTTATAGATATATATACATTCTTTTTCATATTCTTTTCCATTATGGTTTATCACAGAATACTGAATACAGTTCCTTGTGTTATACAGTAGGACATTGTTGTTTATCCATTCTATATACCAATATAATAGTTTGCATCCAAATTCCCAGTTCATCCCTCCACCACCCACCTCCCCCTTGGCAACCACAAGTCTGTTCTCTATGAGTCGCTTTCTGTTTTGTAGATAAATTCATTTGTGCCATATTTTAGATTCCACATATAAGTGATATCATATGGTATTTGTCTTTCTCTTTCTGACTTATTTCACTTACTGTGATAATCTCTAAGTCCATCCGTGTTGCTGCAAACGGCGTTATTTCATTCCTTTTTATGGCTGAGTAGTATTCCATTGCGTGTATGTATGTATGTGTGTGTGTATATATATATATATATATATATATATATATATATATACTACATATTCTTTATCCATTCATCTCTCCATGGACATGTGGGTTGTTTCCATGTCTTGGCTACTGTGAATAGTGCAGCTATGAACACAGGGATGCATGTACCTTTTTGAACTAGAGTTTTCTCTGGATATATGTGGCCAGGCCCATCCTAACTGTTGCCTTCTTACGACACAGTGTCTGATTCTGCATCTCCCTACCCACATGCTGGGAAAATTCTCTTCCTTCTTTGAATCCTAAAAGTCCTTTGTTTCTTCCTCTGTGTGTTACACATCACTTTTTAATTTGGGGGTGGGGAGTCACCTGTGGCCACACTTTATCCCTCTGCTCTAGCAACAAGTCTAAAACAGGAACTGCATCTCACTCAAGTCCCTTCTCTCACTTAGACACCACACACGGCAGGGTATCCACAGGAAACACTTATTTGATTAATTTTATGACAAGTACAGCATGTAAAACTGAGAGGAGAGTAATAAAAGCATGAACTTATAGTTGGATACACCTGGGTTCAATTCTTCACTCTGCCACCTCCTACCTGTATGACTTGGAACAAGTTTCTTAACCATTGAGCCTGTTTCTACAACTGAAAAATGGGACTCAATAACAGATATTTTAATGTGAGAACTTAGGAATTTAGCACAATGTTGGGCATACTAAATTCACAGTTATTACTGTTAATATTACTGGCTATTATCTCTCTATAACCAAGCCATCCCTGAGTCCACAGTGACACATGACACAGGTGAAACTTGAGGGTGAGAGATGGTGTGAAACTCACTGCCAGGGGATTCTACCCTGGACCATTTAGGGCTCAGACTCAAGAACCCTTCTTAAGTACAGACACTTCCTCGTATCTCCTTTCAGGTCTTCCCCAATGGTCCCCTGCCCAAGACTCTCTGTCAGTAGTTCTCACCTCCTGCTTAACTCCTTACGGGGCACCTGTCATTCTACCTGCATAGCCTCTCATATCCATAGATGTGTCTCCTCCTTCACTGTCCCACCCATTCTGAACAACCATACCTTCTCACAGCACTACTACAACAACTCTTGATTTGTTTCTCTCCTTCATTTAGACCCTTTTAATCCATTCTTCACCTGGCAGCCAGAATAACTCTTATCAATGGTCTTTATCAATTCACTGCTCAAAGCGCTTTAATAATTTCTCATTGCTGGCCATCATCAAAAAGTCTATAAAGAATAAATGCTGGAAAGGGTGTGGAGAAAAAGGAACCTTCCTACACTGTTGGTGGGAATGTAAATTGGTGCATCCACTATGGGAAACAGTATGGAGGTTCCTTAAAGAACGAAGAATAGAACTACCCTATGATCCAGCAATCTCACTCCTGGGCATATACTGGAGAAAACGCTAATTCAAAAAGATACATGCACCCCTATGTTCATAGCAGCACTATTTACAATAGCCAAGACATGGAAGCAACTTAAATGTCCATCGACAGAGGAATAGATAAAGAAGATGTGGTACATATATACAATGGAATACTACTCAGCCATAAAAAAGAATGAAATAATACCATTTGCAGCAACAAGGTTGGACCTAGAGACTACCATTCTAACTGAAGTAAGACAGAGAAAGACAAATATCATATAATACCGACAGAGAAAGACAAATATCATATGATACCACTTATATGTGGAATCTTAAAAAATGATACAAATGAACTTACTTACAAAACAGAAGTAGACCCGCAAACATAGAAAACAAACTTATGGTTACCAAAGGGAAAGAAAGGTGAGGGAGGGATCAATGAAGAGTTTGGGATTAACATATATACACTATTATATATAAAATAGATAACCAACAAGGACCTACAGTATAGCACAGGGAACTCTACTCAATATTTTGTAATAACCTATAAGGGAAAAGAATCTGAAAAAGAATACATATGTGTATATATATATGTGTGTGTGTGTATATATATATATATATGAATCACTCTGCTGTACACCAGAGACTAACACAACATTGTAAATCAACTATACTTCAATTAAAAAAAAATCCCAGGGGCTTCCCTGGTGGCGCAGTGGTTGCGCGTCTGCCTGCCGATGCAGGGGAACCGGGTTCGCGCCCCGGTCTGGGAGGATCCCACATGCCGCGGAGCGGCTGGGCCCGTGAGCCATGGCCGCTGAGCCTGCGCGTCCGGAGCCTGTGCTCCGCAGCGGGAGAGGCCACAACAGAGGGAGGCCCGCATACCACAAAAAAAAAAAAAAAAAAAAAATCCTAATGCCCATAGATTAAACTCCTAACTCCTTACCATGCCCTACAAAGTCCTTCATGACCTGGACCCTCCTCAACTCTCCACCCTTTTCACAGCATTCTCCCCACCCTGACTTTGCTCACCATGTTTCAGACATAGTGGCCTTCTTTCTACTCCTAGAATCTGCCAAGCTCTCCCCCACCTCCAGGCCTTTGTGTTGGTTGCTTCCCTGTCAGGAATGCTCTCCTGATAACTCCTTATATGGCTGGCTCATTCTCATCCTTCAACTTTCAGTGCAAATGTGTACCTTTAAAAGGGGCTCAGTGACCATCCTGTTCAACATGGCCTCACTGGTAACCCTCTCACTCATTGGTCTATTTCTTTCATGTGACTTCTGTTGAGTTATAATTATTTATTTGTGGAGTTTTTGTGTGTCTTCCTTATTAGAATATAACCTCCATGAGGCATAAATTTTGTAGGTTTTTTTCATCGTTGTGTAACAACACTACATACGGCACCCAGCACCTGTAGGTACTCAATAAACATGAAATATATACTGAATAAATGAATTATTGGTCCAAGGTTTGGTAAATGGTATAAGACAAGTTTCCAAACCTTATCTGCTATAGTATCATGAAAGGAAAGTGACACTGACTCCACTGAAGCCTGAGGGTAAAATGTGTAATCTCACTGTCAGGGGATTCCACTGGGAATTTCTATAGCTCACACTCAATCAAGTGCAAACTAGTTCCTGATACCCTCCTCCAGTCCTTCCCAGCTGATTCTCTGTCAGAAGCTACCACTAACTCCTCAATCCACCCTCTGCTTAATTCCTTGCTGGTACCCCAGCTTTTCCTACTAGAAAAAACAAAAACAAAAACCCAAAAGCCTTTCTCCATAAGGATGACTGCTAATTGCTATGTGGACACATGCAGGAATTAACAAAACTTGTAAGAATTACAGAATCATAAAACATTTATGATCATCGTCCTTGGTTCATAACTTCTGACTCCCTCTTGAGAGGGAGCTTCATGGCGTTTCTGTCTGCTGTAAGAATTGGACTCACCAAACTTCTTTCCAAAACAACCTCACATCTTAGCCTGACAAGATCATCCTTGTCTCAAATTGACACCTTGTATTTCAAAGGCTTTTTGTACAGTGGAGTCCCCAGCTCTCTGGGCTCTGCCATTCTCTCTTCCACTGCCTGCCACTCGTAGCTGGTAGGCAAGGATGGCTCTTACAACCAGTAGGGAGGCGACCACTGATGTATCAGCAACCAGCTAACATGTCAAAATAATCATCTGCTGTGCCCTTTTTGGCCTGAATGCCAGTGTGTGCCCTCTCCCAGGCACTACACAAATCCTTGCCAGTGAACTGATTGAACTGTGGAGAGCTATGCTCAGGTGGTCTTTATGGTTATAATACTTTCAAAGCTTGTAAATATGCTTGAGATTACAGTACAGTGGGTAATGTTATATGCATGCAGACTCGGAGAAACAGCTTCTAGCCGTTTAAAATGTTTAGCACATCCTAAAGAAATCCCATTCCGCCTCCTCTTGCCATGCAAGTGCCAGGGCACTGGAAGGTGGGAGAGAATTATCTACCCATGTCCACTATCAGTACCCCATCTTGAACTTCTTTATTGTCACTGTTTGGCTGTGAGCTATTTGGCAAGCTGTTTTGAAAGGCCCCAGTTTGTTAAATTCAAGAAACTCATGTAAGAAGCAGCGAGAAAAACAATCCAAGCAACAATAAAACACAGGCTTACCCTGGCACATTACAGAAATGTTCCCTCTCCTTTTCCACCTCCCTCCCCAAGGCATTACCCCCTGCCTTGAGCAAGTGGGAGATGTGGACTTCGCTGATGGAACCTGGTACGCTGTGCCTACAGGGCCCTTATTAGTATTGCTCAGGGACTGTCTGGGCCAGGCCAAGAGAGCTGAACCAGATGCTTATGGAGCAGAAAGACAGTGATCTACCCACACATGGGAACAGGCAGCACATGAAGCCTTAGGGTTTTTCAGGGTCCTTCTATATTCATTGTATTAACTCATTCTTATAGGAGCCCTGCAAGGATATCTTTCCTTAAAAGAGCAGGAAGCCAACTCAGAAAGGTTCAGTGATTTGCCCACAATCACAGAGCAAACAGATATAAAGCACCAGTTCTCAAGCCTAAGGATGCTGACTTCCTATGCAAGCCTTTCACATTAATAATAATCATCCCTAATTTAGCAGAAGGAAAGAAATCGTAAAGATCAGATCAGAAATAAATGAAAAAGAAATGAAGGAAACGATAGCAAAGATCAATAAAACTAAAAGCTGGTTCTTTGAGAAGACAAATAAAATTGATAAACCATTAGCCAACCTCATCAAGAAAAAAAGGGAGAAGACTCAAATCAATAAAATTAGAAATGAAAAAGGAGAAGTAACAACGGACACTGCAGAAAAAGATTATTAGAGATTACTACAAGCAACTGTATGCCAATAAAATGGACAACCTGGAAGAAATGGACAAATTCTTAGAAATGCACAAGCTGCCAAGATTGAATCAGGAAGAAACAGAAGATATGAACAGACCAATCACAAGCACTGAAATTGAAACTGTGATTAAAAATCTTCCAACAAACAAAAGCCCAGGACCAGAT
>NC_041221.1:146214126-146263715 GCF_002837175.3 Physeter macrocephalus | reverse complement strand
CCACATCTTCTTTATCCATTCATCTGTTCATTGCAGCTCTATTTACAATAGGCAGGACATGGAAGCAACCTAAGTGTCCATCAACAGATGAATGGATAAAGAAGATGTGGCACATATATACAATGGAATATTACTCAGCCATAAAAAGAAATGAAACTGAGTTATTTGTAATGAGGTGGATAGACCTGGAGTCTGTCCTACAGAGTGAAGTAAGTCAGAAGGAGAAAAACAAATACCGTATGCTAACACATATATATGGAATCTAAGAAAAAAATAATGTCATGAAGAGATTAGTGGTAGGACGGGAATAAAACACAGACCTACTAGAGCATGGACTTGAGGATATGGGGAGGGGGAAGGGTAAAAAAAAATAATAATAATAATCATCCCTGTTTGCAACATATATGACAGCCAAAGGTTAATATACCTTGTTAGACACTTAGACACCTGCCCAATATCCATACCTAAATTTCATGTTACAAACGGAATCTCAGTTCTGTTCAGGGCAACAACAAGCCCAATCATGGATGACAAATAATTGATCTGAGCCGGTGGTTCTCAAAACTGAGCATATCAGAATTACCCAGAGAGTTTGTTAAAATACAAATCACTTATTGGACATACCCTTTGCAAATATTTTCTCCCATTCAGTGGGTTTTCTTTTCATCTTGTTAATGGTTTCCTTTGCTGTGCAAAAGCTTTTAAGTTTAACTAGGTCCAATTCAATTATTTTTTTAGTTTGTTTCCTATCTGAGGAGACAAATCCCAAAAAACTATTGCTATGACTTAAGTCAAAGAGTGTCTGCCTACGTTCTCTCCTAGGAGAGTTATGGTTTCCAGTTTTACATTTAGGTCTTTAATCCATTTTGAGTTTATTTTTGTATATGGTGTGAGAAGATGTTCTAACAAGGGGTTAATATCCAAAATATATAATCAGCTCATACAACTCAATATCAAAAAAACAAAGCGCCCAATTTAAAAATGGGCAGAAGACCTAATAGACATTTTTCCAAAGAAGATATACTGTTGGCTAACATGAACATGAAATAATGTTCAATATTGCTAACCATCAAAACCACAGTAAGATATCATCTCATACCTTTAAGAAGATGTGGCACATACATACAATGGAATATTACTCAACCATAAAAAGAAACAAAACTGAGTTATTTGTGGTGAGGTGGATGGACCTAGAGTCTGTCATACAGAGTGAAGTCAGAAAGAGAAAAACAAATACCGCAAGCTAACGCATATATATGGAATCCAAAGAAAAACAAACAAAAAAATGGTACTGATGAACTTAGTTGCAGGGCAGGAATAAAGAGGTACACATAGAAAATGGACTTGAGGACATGGAGTGCGAGGGCAAAGCTGGGGCGAAGTGAGGGTAACATCGACATATATACACTACCGAATGTAAAATAGTTAGCTGGTTGGAAGAAACAGCATAGCACAGGGAGATCAGCTCGGTGCTTTGCTATGACCTAGAGGGGTGGGATAGGGAGGATGGGAGGGAGACTGAAGAGGGAGGGGATATGGGGACATATGTAAGCATATAGCTGATTCACTTTGGTGTACCACAGAAACTAATACAGTATTGTGAAGCAAATATACTCCAATAAAGATCTATTGAAAAATAATAATAATAGTAAAAAAAGAATGGCTATAAAGAGACCACAAATAACAAATGCTGGAGAGGGTGTGGAGGAAAGGAAACCCTCCTACATTGTTGGTGGGAATGTAAATTCGTGCAACCACTATGGAAAACAGTATGGAGGTTCCTCAAAAACCTAAAAATAGTACTACCATATGATCCAGCAATCCTACTCCAGGGTATATATCTGAAGAAAACGAAAACGCTACTTCAAAGATATGTGTATCCTAATGTTCTTTACAGCACTATTTAAAATAGCCAAGACGAGGAAGCAATCTAAATGTCCATCAATAGATGAATGGATAAAGAAGATGCGGTAGAAATACACACATACACGCACAATGGAATGTCAGTCACAAAAGAGAGTGAAATTTTGCCATTTGCAACAACATAAGTAGACCTAGAGGGTCTACTAACCTATGCTTAGTGTAATAAGTCAGACACAGAAAGACAAATACTCTTATGTTATCACTTACATGTGGAATCCAAAAACTCAAACAAATGACTGAATATAACAAAATAGAAACAGTCTCACAGATATAGAGAACAAAGTACTGATTATTAGTGGGGAGGGGGATGGAGGAGGGGCAATACAGGGGTATGGGATTAAGAGATACAAACCACTATATAAAATAAATAAGCAACAAGGATATATTGTATATCACAGGGAAATATAGCCAAAATTTTATAATAACTTTAAATGGAGTATAATCTATAAAAATATTGAATCACTATACAGTACACCTGAAACTAATATAGTACTGTAAATCAACTATACTTCAATAACACACTCAAACATCACTGTCCCTACTCCAAGCGGTTCGGATTCAGTAGGTCTGGGGTGAGGCCTAAGAATTAGCATGTGTAGCAAGTTCCCAGGTGATGGTGATGCTATTGGTCCAAAGACCTCTCTTGGAGAATCACTTGGCCAAAACTAATCATGACAGTCCTGGTCTACAGCTCCCTTGCAGCCAGGTATAGTCATGGACATCAGCAGTTCTGCCAGTAAGATATTAGGAGACAGCTGCTGGGGACTTCCAGGAACATTTTGCTTTCTTAATAAAAAGGAAAAGTATGGTTAGTGCCACCCTAGCCCTTTTTCTGCTTTGGACAGAGAGGTGATGCCTGGGACTGCAGCACACATCCTATGTCCATGAGGCTTCAAGACAGCACTGTAGGGTTGCAGGGGGTAGGTCACTAAGTCTAGGTCACTCGTGACATGTCTGAACCCTGGACCAGCTACCTGTGAACTTCTTCCTCTTTTAGGAATCTCATCAACCAAATATTTTTATTGCTTAAACATCATTAGATTAAGCATCAGGTAGATGCTATTGTAATTTATAACTAAAAGCAATTGTAACCTATACAAAAAGTTTCTGCAAAACATTTTTCTTTTAATCAAACAATGGAAATTGGTGCCTCCCACTCCGCAAAGGGGACCTTTACATTCATCAGTACATTCGGGCAGGCCCAGAGTAAGCATGATGTTGGCTTAAAACAAGTTTCTGTTTTCTGGTGGGGATGCCTTATTTTAAAAGTTTGGAGTCCATTGCCATAAATAACCAATGCTTTGAAAAACACTATGCTAGGTATTTAAAACATGTTTCTTAAATTAATATTGAGTGAAAGATGTGGACCAGATGTGAGGAAAACTGCCTAGAGATGTCAGCTTAGTTTCAAACTTGTCATTATGGACCCACCATGCCTGATATACAATAATTGCCGCCAAAGACTATATTCATTAAGCAAAACAAAACTTGAACTTCTGGACACATTTGTTGCTAGATTAGAGACATGACCTACCACTAAGTACTCCAAAATGTGTCCCAAAGGACAGAGGTTCCATAAAATGCTCCACCACCAAAAATAAGTTTGGGAAATGATGCATATTCTATCTCCCTCCCGTAGAAGTACAAAACACATGTTGATATTAAAGTCCTTGTAGTAGTCCTACAGTAGAAAAATCTATTTAATGCAGCCCTTCCCAAACACACTTGGCCCACATTTTTCACCATTATATCCACTACTCTTTCAAAACATTTTGAGGAATGCTGACTTAGTAAAACAATAGTCAAAAATTACTCTACCCAGACTTCCCTGGCGGTTCAGTGGTTAAGACTCCATGCTTCACTAAGATCCTGCATGCCTCACGGCACAGACCAAAAAAAAAAAGAAAAGACTCTGCCTGTGGCATGAGTAACATGGTAGAAAAGCTATTGAATACTGCAGTTGATCTGCTGGGCTTCAAACCCCAGCTCTGTCACATAGAGCCATTGATTCTAAGATGTATTTTTTCACATTTATCATTTCCTAAAGTCATTTCTTAGTTTAACTGGCAGGATTTTTTTTCTTAGTGTAAATAAAATAATGGTGAATCTTACAATTAGTGCCACCATTAATTATTTACCAAATTGTTAGAGCATTGTATACGACTTTGGACTAGTCACTTAACCAGGGTGTGCCTCAGTTTCCTCATTGGTAAAACTGGGATATTAAATGCTTCATAGAGTAGATGTGAAGATGAAATACGTCCTGGCACAATGTAAGTGCTCAGTAAATGCTAGTTATCCTGATAACTATTTCAGGAACACTGAAAAGGCTTCCTGTTCCCCAAATCCCTTCCTCATCTATTAATTCTTTAACAATGAATATTTTCCCCCAAAGATGTGGGTCTGAAAATGCAAATCCCTCAGGGAGAAAGAACCACAGGCTGGTAGTCATGCTGAAGAATAAAGACTAAGAAAAGATGCTCTTCTGCTGGCAGATTTTGACAGAGAGAAGAGGCAGAGGTCCCAAGGCACAAAAGGCAGGGAAAGAAATTGGGCCACATCTAGTGGGGGAAGCAGAGCAGTGAGGTTGGGGGCATGTTCTGTATGGTTTTTCTCAAGGTTAAATCAAGGCTTGTTTCCCCTGAGAGCCTCATATTACTCTTTGCTTAGAAACTGAGCATCCCCAGGAGGCTTCAGCCCATAAGACAGCATCAGGTGCTCATCAACAGCCTCTTGAATATGAGAAACTACACACAGGGGAGGCATCAGGCGGGAGATGGACTCAGAGCCAGAAGATGGAGGAGGCCAGAGGCCAGCTTTTGTCTCTTCATTCCGCTGAGTATTTAGGCTAAGACCACCAGAGGCAGGGAATCACCTGAACAGTGCAGGGCCACTGAAAATTCTTAAAACTTAAAAACTACTCTTGAAAACCCAAAACCAAACTTTGAGGAAACCTCTTCTCTCTCTCCTTTGACAAATGTTTAATTATACGCCAATATCTTCTTCAGCAGCAGCATCCTTCTCTTTAAATAAATGGGGCCATCCTTCTGATGGAGCCTCCTTTCCTTTTCCTAGGGAATCTTCAAAAACATAACCAAGGAGGAGTAGAGAAGAAATATTTAATGGATCAAGCACAAGTCTCAGAGACAGAAGAGCTCTAAGACAGTCTCAGCCATTTGCTGGCTGTGTGACCTTGGACAAGTCACTTAATCTCACTGAGGCTCACCTGCAAGGTAAAAACAATGCCCTTCACCTTGCCTACTGCAGGAAGGTGCCATAAACATCAAGTTAAATAATATAGGTGAAAGCGCTCAACAAAAAATAAGTAACTAAAAGAGGCAAGACAAGTTATTGAAGATTAAAGTTTAATGTTTCCTTTGTCCTAATAATCCCATATTTTGGGACTCTATCCTATAAAACTATAAGCATCTGTATGAATGGAGTTATGTATGAGGATGTTTATTACAGATCAGCTGGTACAGGAAGGGAGAGAGGAAAGGAAAAGGAGAACGAATTTGAAAATTATTTGAATGCTCTTCAATAGGGGACTGGCCAAATAATTTTATGGTGTATCCATACGATGAAATACTATGAAGCTATTATTTATTTTTATGATTCTATTCATAAAGTGTTTACACTTCTTTTCCTTTGAGTAGCCTCATGTGGCTTACTCATTTTGATGGTCACCAATGGTGCTTAAATGAAGCTATTACTATTTGAGTGAGATTTATATCCTGACCTAGAGCATTTTCTCTGATATGTCTTTAAGTCAAAAAAGCAAATAATATATAGAGTTTGGGTTCCATTATTTTATTTTATAAAAGAAAAAGGGCAAGAAATTTGTATAGTCGTAGCAGGATTTTAAAAATGTGTGGAAAAATACAGACCGAACTATTAGCATTGGTTATCTGGAAAGGATGAGATTAAAGAGGAAGATTATTAATGTTACCCTCATGCACCTCTGAATTGTTCAATATGATAAAAATAAATATGTGTTACTTTTATAATATGAAAAATCCAGTAATAAAAATAAATATGCATTACTTTTATAATGTGAAAAATCCAGTAATGCTAAGGGAAGGGAGGGAGGGAGGAAAGGAGTAGATAGAGGGAGGGAGAAAAGGGGAAAAGAAAAAAAAGATAAAAGAAAGATCTGTGATCCTTGACCAAAGTAGACGGAAGCCTTATATGTCTACACAGCTTCCAGGGTCATGCCTGGTTCTGTATGGATATTAGGAATTTTAGGCATGGCATTGACCTAATAGATCATGACTCTGAATTACCCGTTCCCTCCTCCTTCAGAGTCTGCCAGGTTCCAGGGTGTCCAGAGAGAAGACTCTCTTTGTTGTTACAATTCTGGATGAACTTTTACTTTCCAAATTGAATGTCTATGGCATCTCCCTTGAATCACAAATGTAAAACTCATTTGCCTACCATATTTACCTTTCTCTCTCTGATAATGTGAGCTTCTCATCCCTCTAGAGCTCTTTGGAGTTTTCCCCTAGAGGAATAGACACAGGGAGGATCCTGTATTCTGCATCCTTGGCCAGCATGACACCAGAGATGTGCATACACACATTGCTTCCTGGATCCCACCCTATCCTCAGCTCAGCTCTCAGATTCCATGCCGGCAAAATATACAAATATCTTAGTAGCCGCCACAAGCAGCTCTTGAGCTTTTATCAGCTGGAGATCTACGATGCATCAGCACAAAGCTTCAAAGGTCCTTCGAGGTAGAATGATGCAGTAGAAAACACTCAAGACTCAAACACTTTTTAAAATGATAAAACACTGTGCTGGTGAAAGTGCAGAGAGAAGAGCACACTCACATCTTATTGGTTTGAGGATAAACAGCTACCATATCTCTGAAAAGCAGCTTGGTAATACAGCTGAAGGATCTTAAAAATGTTTCTATATTTTAAAGAAATTTGCTTTCCTACGGAAATAATCAAGAAATAGCAAAAATGTTTATGTACGTATCTCAAATGGTTGTTGTGGCAATTAATAATTTAATTTATGTAAAGTGCTTAGAATAGTTCCAGGTACCTAGAAAGCCCTGTAGAAGTATTAGCTAATAATAATAACTGTTATTCTTTCCCTCTTTACATTTCCCTTGCTTTTTCAACCTTCTAAAATACCTTTATATTATATTTATAACCAAGAAAAAATATTTTAAAATATAGATGTCAATCCTAAAGAAATAACCTAAAATTGTTAAATGCTTTATGCCCAATGATGTTCATATTATCAGTTATAATCATGACAAACTGGAAATAACTTCCATGTTCAAAAATAAGGGATTGATTAGGTAAATGACAATGCCTCCTTATGAGGGAGCACTTGGCAGAAATTAAAAAGGATAATCCTAAGGAATTTTAATAACTTTTGGAAATGCTAATGTTCTTAAATTAGGAACGGAAAAAGGACACAAGATCATATACATATACTTTCAACTGTGGTCCAAAAACAATGAGGAATGGGGGAGTGAGGAGGGGCCTAGAAGAAATTCTCACAAAATGTTAGCTGATACCTTCTTCCTACACCTAAATCTCAACTCCTTAATGGGGTTCAATAAATTCCAAGGTATACAAACTTTCAGGGAATAAGCAGATGACAGTTTCTTAAAACAGTGGGCCCAGAATAGCACTCTGCCCACAGAACTCACGGAACATTAAAGCAGGAAGAGGCCTTAGAGGGGACGGTGGTACATGGCATGGGGGAAGGTGCAAGAGTTGTGGACTAAGACAACCAGCCTTCAAATCCTACCTGCACTCTACACCCTCTGGTGGCCTCAGGCAGGTGATTTAACCTCTCTCAACCTCTATTTCTTCCTCAGTAAATTAGCAGTAAGCAGAGTACCTACACTATACAAAAATAAAGCCATGGGCTAGCTATACCTAACATGTTCTCAGCACCTATTAACTGGAGAGGCAGTGGTAATGATGGTGGCCTTTCCAAGAGCCTCTGTCTCACCATGAGTAAATTGTGGCCTTAAGAGGTAAAGAGACTTGTCCAAGTCACTCACCAAAACTCAATCAAAACAGACCCCAAGCCTCCCATTTCCCATTCTCTGGGTAAGAACTTCCTCCCCTGAGCCCCTTTTTTCTTGCTTTGCGCCCTCCGGTCCCATTTTCTCTTTTGGAAACAGCTGAAATTGTCACTTTGATATTTAAAAATGCAAGTTACTATCATGTGCCCAAAGTAATAAATGTTTTAGCATTTCAATTAAATTAAATGTAGGAAAGCTGGATCCCTTTTCTATATCTAATGAGTCACACAGACCCATTACCCCACTATCCATTAATTCTAACAAGGTCAGCTCATTACCGGAGTCTCCTCATTACTGCATAATGAACCTGGGCAGGGTGCGCCGTAGGCAGGGTGTGCCGTGCGTGAGCAGACCCACAGACAGACCAGAAGCCAGAGCCTCTGGAGTTGCTGTGCCATCCTCTCGCCCATCGAAACTCAGGCCTCAGAGCTGAGGGCGGTTCATACACACAAAGGCCAGAGGTGCCAGGGCAATGTATCTGAGACTTACACATCTAGCCTAGACATCAGGTAGCCCCAGCTCCCATTTCTCCTGATGCTTGAGCACAGCAATCTTCCACAGTGTGTTTCCCATCTGTTGTTTCTTTCTCCCAAGCTAGAATCTCTACTTCCTCTTTTTTTTTCTTTTTTTTAAGCCACACCACGCAGCACGTGGGATCTTAGTTCCCCGACCAGGGATCAAACCCGTGCCCCCTGCAGTGGAAGCACAGAGGCCTAACAACTGGACTGCCAGGGAATTCCCTAGAATCTCTACATCTTAAGGGATTACTCCTTAATACTTATTGACCAACTACCCTGTGTCAAGCACAGGGCTAGACACATTATCACCATCTTGCAGATGAGGAAAATGAATCCCAACCTCAGAGTGGGTAAGTAGTTTGCCCAAGGACACACAGTTAATAAGTAGCAGGGATGGAATTTGAGCCCTGATTCCAAACCCCATAGTCTTAACTGCCAAGTTTTTCCTCTCTCTTCTGATAGGCATTCCAAATGGATTGGAGACAGAGAGCTCTGGACAGGGACCATCCATCTTATTCCCTGTTGCATCTCCAGTGTATCCCATACGGCTGATGTGAGGATTCAATGAGATAATGGAAGAAAAGCCCCTTGACAAAGTGTAGAGATTATTGGTGCTAACACATAAGCAAATATGATTATAGTGCTGGGCACTCAGTAGGTGATCACTAACTATTTAGAATGAGAGAACTTTATATCTTAACTTCAGAAAACACCTCTCTCAACTGTCTCATTTTTAAGGAGAGGAAAAATAATTTGTTTAAGAGGATGAAAGTAGTTAAAAACAGAAGAGGGGTTGAGTTCAAGTCTGTTCTCCTTTCTCCTCCCCAGTGGCTTTAAAAGCCAGTTCCCTGTGGTGCTGGAGCTTTGCAGAGTTCGGGGGGAACCCCTACAGAATGAGGAAGATGATAAGGATTGACTATAGTCCCCCACAGTGTCACCCCTCCAACCCGGGTGCCTCTGCTTTTATGCATCTTTAAACTGGGCTTCTGTACAGAAGTTCATGCGACAAAGGGCTCTAGTGGTTTAAAAAAAAAATGTTCAAAAAGTGGACTTTATATTTCACTGTTGGATCATGCAGAACTATATAGAGAAAAATGAGAGATTTTACACACCCCTCTCAAAACTGATAGATCAAGTAAACAAAAAATAAACAAAGATATAGAAGATATTCTTGATGCAATGAATAACCTAGACCTAGCAAAATATATGAAACTTGGCACCCACCAAATGAAGAACATCAACGCTTTCTAGCACGTACTGTTACTTTTACAAAAATAAAGGACACAAAGGAAGGTTCCAAATATCCCAAAGAATCAACATCATGTGGAATCTGTTCTTTGATCACAGAAGAATAAAATTAACAATTTTAATGACAGCTTAAAAATTCAATATATCTGCAAACTAAAACAAAAATATTGCTGCTGAATAATCCATGGGTTAAAGAGAAATCCAAGAATGAAATTATAAAACACTTCTAATCAAAAAACAAGGAAATCAATGCATATCGAAACTTGTAGAAAATGGCAAAGCAGTACTAAAAGAAAAATTCTAGTTTTAAATATAATGAACAGAAACAATAAAAAAATTGAAGGAGCAAGCTAAGTGTTCAACTCAACAAAATAAAAGAGCATAAGATACACCAAAAGATACAGTGAATTAAAGAAAAATGGAGAAGAGTATGGAGGTTCCTTAAAAATCTAAAAATAGAACTACCATATGACCCAGCAATCCTGCTGCTGGGCATATACCCTGAGAAAACCATAATTCAAAAAGACACATGCACCCCAGTGTTCATTGTAGCACTACTTACAATAGCCAGGACATAGAACAACCTAAATGTTCATCAACAGATGAATGGATATAGAAGATGTGGTACGTATATACAATGGAATATTACTCAGCCATAAAAAGGAATTGTAGAGAATGGATGTGCAGACATGGGGGAGGGGGGAGGGGGTGTGATGAATTGAGAGATTGGGATTGACATATATACACTACCATGTGTAAAACAGATAGCCAGGAACCTGCTGCATAGCACAGGGAGCTCTGGGGTGACCTAGATGGGTGGGATGGGGGGGATGGGAGGGAGGGGATATATGTATACATATAGCTGATTCACTTCATTGTACAGCAGAAACTAACACAACATTGTGAAGCAACTATACCCCAATTTTTAAAAATTTTAACGTAAAAAAAGAAAAATATAGTAACAAATGAATATAAAAATAAAAAATAATAACAAAAATGAAAAAAATCAAAAATGGGGCTTGAAAAATAGTAATAATGTGGGAAAACTCTGGAATGACTGATTTAAAAGTTTAAAAGATGCCATGCAAAGTTTTAAAACCACAGATTGATATTAAATATAAATTTTTTATTTTTAAATTATAAACCATATGTGAATAAAACAAGAAAATCTAAATGAAATATGTAAATTTCTTAAACTATACATAATTAACAAAATTGGTGCAAAAATAAATATAAAACTTAAGTAATCTAATTAGTCATTAAAGAAATTAAGAAGATAATAAAAGTCCTTCCTTCTCTCCAAAACAAAGCACCAGGATTAGATGATTTGATAGAAGACTTCTAACAAACTTTCGAGGAAGAGATAACAATCCCTCTTTTATACAAATTGCTTTTTAAAAAGAAAGAGAGAGAGAGAGAGAGAGAGAGAGGGATTTTCAATCTATTTTTATGAGGCTTATAAAAGTTAACCAAAAGCTAGGAGAGAAAATTATAAGAAAAATTATATGACTATTCCTTTAATCATATATATGAAAATTTTGAGTAAAATGTTAGCTTTTAATTTTTTGGAAGAAATCTCTCATGACCAACTAGGATTTATTCAAGAAAAGCAAATATGGTTAAACATAAGAAAAAAATCATCAATATTATTTTCTACAATCATGCACAAAAGGAGAAAAAGTCACATTCTTATCTCAATAGTTATAGAAAAGGCATTTTATAAATTTCAATACTTATTTAATTATGAAAAACTCTCAGAAAACTAGGAGTTAAAAGAACTTTCCTTAAGTAGATAAAAGCTATATTCCATAGACCTACATCAAATATTCAATTTAATGAAAACCCTTTAGATATATTCGTCTAAAATCTTCAAATCTTCTTTAAATCAAGAATAAGCTAAGGTTTCAACTATCACCAGTACCATTCAAAATAATACTGGAAACCTTGCCCAATTCAATAAGACAAGAAAGATAGGGGTTTCCCTGGTGGCACAGTGGTTAAGAATCTGCCTGCCAGTGCAAGGGACAAAGGTTCGAGCCCTGGTCTGGGAAGATCCCACATGCTGCTGGGCAACTAAGCCCGTGTGCCACAACTACTGAGCCTGCACTCTAGAGCCCGTGAGCCACAACTACTGAGCCCACGTGCCACAACTACTGAAGCCTGCGTGCTTAGAGCCCATGCTCCGCAAAAAGAGAAGCCACCGCAATGAGAAGTCCACACACCGCAATGAAGAGTAGCCCCTGCTCGCTGCAGCTAGAGAAAGCCACACACAGCAACGAAGAACAAAAAGCAGCCAAAAATAAAATAAATAAATAAATTTATATTAAAAAAGAGAGATAAAATCATAATATTAGAAGGAAAGAGACAAAACTGTCATTATTAGCAGATGATATAATCATCTGTATTTTAAAAACTGACATAATCAAGAAACAAACTAAAAGAACTAATAACAGAATTTGGTAAAATTGCCAGATTTAAGATAAATTTATAAAATGCAATAGCATGTGTCTACACAAGCAATAACCAATAGAAAACAGAAATTTATTTACAACAGGAACAAAAATGATAAAATAGCTAAGAGCAACAAAGGAAGAATATATACCACTATTATTTCAAAATATATTTAATGGCATAAAAGAAGAATTGAAGAAAGAGAGAGTTATGTTCATGGATGCAATTACTTCACATGTGTAATGATGTTAATTTTCCCCTTATTTATCTATTAACTCTGTGTAATTCTAATTAAAATTTCAGGAGAATTTTCTAAGAAATTTGACAAATCATATCCTTCAAATGAATCCTCCTCCTTTTATAAAAACAAGCAAGTTGGTTTCTGTTTCCTAGAGCTAAGGGTAAAATAACTCTAACATGAATTACATTACTAGAATTTAAGAAAGGAGACCTAGAGACCAGGACAGTGACTATGATACCTTATAAGACTCCTGGCAATTTTCATAGCTTCCATATCTGTCATTGTTGTGACACCCCCATTCTCTATAGCCTCAGGTTCTCAATCTGCAAAGCAATCTCTGGCAATGTTTTACAATGTCTGTTTCAAAACACCAACTGGGGTTAGTGTTAGGAAATCAGAATCCTGCCCTGCCCAGATCTTCTGTGGTGAATATCTGCTGCATTCAGTCTTCTTGACTTCTGTATTTCTTCTTCACGGACACTTTCCTTCCCCACCCCCCAAGTGATTCTGGTGATGCTAATCACTCAAGTGAACTTGCTTTCTCTACTACACAGATGGCCAACTTGTGTACCCCTTCTCTTTGGACACCTCTTGTGAGCATGTGACCCAAGCAAGGCTAATCAGAGTCCATTTAGGAGTTGACATGAAACTGAAAGAGAAGCTCTGGGACTCTTTCCTCTGGGATCAATGTTTGTGATCAATATCTTGTATCAATGACACAAGCCTAGAGTTCCTATACCTATTTTTACCACCATGTGGAGAAAGCCTCCCTAAGGATGAAGCCAATATATACATAAGAAGAACTTTAAAAAAGAGAGAGGGAGCTTTAATGACATAGTTTAACTGCTAGATCCAGCCATGCCTGAAGCCAACACACCCCTCTGATTTCCCAAGTAGGAAAGCCATTAACAGTTGTTTAGTTTCTACTTAAGTTGGTTTGAGTTAGCTTTCCATTACTTGTAACAGAATGAGCCCTTATTAGTCTGCATACTATAAAAGAAGCTCTAAGCAAGTGTTTCAGTTTTATAAGCTCCCTGGGAGAGTCTGTTACACACTCAAGTTTAAGAATTAATCTATGGCTTCTTCAGGATCTAAATGACAGGAAGTAGAGCAGAATACTGGGTTTAAGCAAAATGAACATACAACCCATGATCTAGCCCCTGCCCGCCCCTCTAACTTAGATTCATGCCATTTTCTACCTCTCCCACAGGGGGCTTCTTTTAGTTCCTCCAACAGGACATTGCTTACCTCAGGACACTTGCATGTGCGTATCCCCTCATTCTTCAACACAGCTTGCTGATTCTCCATTTTTAGGTCCCAGATTAACTCTCAGAGAGTCCTTTCCTAACCACCTCATGGAAAGGAGGTCACCTCTCTCACTATCCATTATCTTTTTCACCTTGGTTTTCATTCACAGCTTTTACCAAGTTTATAACTGCTTATTAGTCAACCTGTTTTTGTCTGCTTCCCCTATTAGAATGTAAGCACCAAGAGAGTGAGCACTGAGTCTGTCTTGATCACCATTATCTTCCCCATGCCTGGCACACAGCCTGATGCCTAGCAGGGTTTCCAGTAAATATATTTGAGTAAATGAACGAATCACCACTTACCCAACAGCCCTCCTCGGGAAAAGCAAGGAAGGGAAGCCAGCATTCACTCATCACCTCCCTCAGTTGAGTCAAGCAACAAAGACAAAAGAAAGGGGGCTAGGAGAAGAAATGGGCAACATGCTTCCACGGGAATTTGTAGATCTGTATGATGTGCCAACCTTGTACATGCTTCTGAGAGAAACACAGAACCATCAGGTAACCCACAGCAAGATGTGGTCCCTGTCTTCAAAAAGCTTCTCATCCGCCTAGAGAAACCTTTAAAATAAGGAGCTACTAGGGCAGAGGGAGAAACGCACAAGAATAGCAACTCCAAAATTACGCTTCATCTTTGCAGACACCATTAACATCTTATGGCAAAATAATTTGTGAACCTAATAGAGAACACAGAGAGGGAAAGAACAGATGCATCTCGACCATACCAAGGGGGAAAAGCTGCAATTAAACAGACATCCCTTATTCAACAGCCCGCAGGCTCTACGGCTAGGCTTGGGGCTGGTGCCGCGTCTCTTTCTTCCCTCAGTAACTTAGTCTCATTTTCCCCTTCTGGCGCCTTATTTCAGTAATGGGTTTGTTATTATAGCTGCGAAGTCAGAGCGACACATGAGAACAGGCGAAATGAGAGGAAGAGAAAAAGCTGAACGTGAACAGAAGGCTCTTGCCTGAGAGCTCTTGCTACATTAAGATACAGAGGGAGGACGATGTCCTCTCGCTCATATTTGCCTTTCTCCTTCTATGGTGCTCTCTGAAATGAGCTGCAGGGTAACAGAAGAGGCTGTCTTTGAGAGTGTGTCTGTTCGGATCCCTGAAAGAATTAAATTACATTCAAGAGGCACATACTTAGGACTCTATTAGGTGAAGGAAAGGAGGGAGAGAGCTTACAGGTAGTAAATGTCGCTTCCCTGCCAGGCTCTGCTCTGGGTGCTGAGAAAACACTGGTAAAGAAGAAGGCCAATGCCCCCCACCCCATGGTACTTATACACTAGTGAGGAGAGAGACAGATAAACAAATAAATAAGATAGATAAGACAGAATAAAAACCCAAAAATATAAGATCGCAGGAATAGATGCAGGCAAATCTGAAATTCCATCCTGCCTAGAAGATGTTTCACCTGGGAAAGTGAGTTGCAGGAAACACTCTGAGTCCGCAGATCAGTCAGCAGGAGTCTGGAGAGTGACAGGAACCTAAGAACGGATGAGTCGGAGCTCCCTGAGGACAGAGGGGATCCTCACCTCACCCAGCTGACACATCAGCCACAGGGACTTGAAGGGCTGTGACTTCTAACAAAACACCACTGCTCCCTCCCCAGCTTTGTGTAGCTGTCTTCACGCACTGAAACTCTTACGTCTTTTAATTATATTAGAGAAACGTGCGTCCTTTGCCCAGGTGTGTTAGTATCTCTTATCAGTCACAGTCAGCCTTGAGACAACCACACAAAGGTCATTTCAGAGAGTGACAGAAGTCTAAGGAGGAAACGAAACCGAGGAATGTGACACTGAGGGCCTGGGAAGGGGAAAACAACATTCACTTGGGTGTTGGAGCAAGGCCTCTCTGAGGAGGGCATGAAAGGAGGCCGCCAGGGCCAAGATCAGACGGAGGGCACAGCAGAGGCAAGCGCCTGGGTGTGGAAGCAAGACTGAGCATTTGAGGGGCAGAGTGAAGGTCATGTGGCTAAAGTGGTGCTTCAGGCGTGACACCCCCAGACCAGCGACATCAGCATCCCGTGGGAACTTCTGAGAAGGGAACATTCTTGGGCCTCACGCAAGAGTCAGAAGCTCCGGGGGTGCAGCCCAGCCACGTGTGTTTAACAAGCCCTCCACGTGATTCTGAGGCACATGCAGTTGGAGAGCCACGAGGCTGGAGGATGGTGAGAGAAGAGTGGACTTGCAGGAAGGGCTGAGCCAAAGCCTCCTTCCCAAATCATGACAGTAAGCCAGCCGGTTCATCTGAGATTTTCATCATCGGATCCTCAGCACTTACCATGTTGCCTACTACAGAGTAAATGCTTAATACCTGTTTATTGAACAAATAAATTAATATAAATATTGAGCCTCTACTTTGGTCTGATACCAGTTACTGGGCAAAGTTAGGTAAGATCAACACTAGCTTATGATCGACAAATGGAAAGAAAAGAGACAAATGCAAAGGAAAAAATGAGACCACTAGAATCAGATGCACTGATATTGACAAGAAATGAGAGGCGAAGATATCTTGAAGCAAGGAGGGTCAGAAAAATGAAAAAGCAGACAGAAGAGCTCAATAAGCACAAAGGTGTCAGCATGTAGTTTTGGGGCAAACAGTGTAGTTCATTAACCCCCTAGGGAATGACTATATTAATGGCATGGAACAACTATCATTCACTTGTTGTCTCCAAGTAAACCAGAAATGGTATATTGACTCAATCGATTAAAAAAACACACACACAAAAAAATAAGAGTCTCTACTTCTATAGAAAAATCCTCAGCTTTATGGAAAATTCCACTATCCAAAATGCTTCATTTCCTGAGGCATTTTAGATAGCCAAGATTTGTACATGTTGCTATTATTTCTATCACCAAAGCGCTCTCACAGCCCATAGGAGGGGATATTGGTGCTAACCAGGTCCACCTGGAAGCTGTCCAGAGGGCCCCTCTGAGAGCCTCCTGAGCCAATGCGAGCAGGGAAGCCCAAGCCAGCTAAGCCCCTCTAGCTGTCAGGACGTCAGGTAGGGCATGAGTCATTCTGAGACCAGAGGCCAGCCTCTCTATTGAACCTCTCCATAACAGAGTGGATTTTAATAGACTCTTCCTCTCCTCCTTCCTTCCTCCCCTTCTGGCAGTTGGCAAATTCCTGGGATGAAAGCACCTCCCAGGTTTCTTTCATTCACCTCTGTCTCCAGATCAGAGAGAGCCTGGCCCACATAAGAGAACATGGGAGCCATCAAGAGAAGCCTCACCTTCCTCTGACCGCTTCGCAGGGAAAAAGTCCTTGACTGTCTAATCCAAATCCTTCCTGCTGCATGAAGCTCGTTTTCTCCGACTGAATTTGGAAGATCCCTCAGCTAAGGAGAAAAAAAAAAAAGAAGTACTTCATTATGGATGTAGCTGTTCACAATTGATTTTCCTTCTTCATCTACATTTCCAAATCTTGAATATTTGTCTTACTGTTTTTTTTCTATCACTATTCTCCTGTCAACAGTCTATGTTTCATTAAGGACTCACTTCCTATATAAGTGAAAATACCAATGAAATAGCCCTGGAAGTTATTCTTTTCGGTGCGTCTAGCGTGTGCACGTGCATGCGCGCGCGCGCGCACACACACACACACACACACACACACACACACACACACACACACAAAGAAGATATTAATAAATAGACCTAGACTCCAAATCATCAAAGGTATCTACACATGAACTGGGCTGTCTAGAGATTCTGGGCTGTCTACAGCATTCCCTGTAATCAGAAGGTAAGGTTACTTCTGGTCAGTAGTTCAAGGAACAGTTGAAATATTGGATTAGATGTCCCCAGAAGTCCTTCCTTGCTGAACTGCTGTGACATTCTGTGATGCAGTGAGCCTCCAAGCTTGCATGAATCTGGGCAGGAGCTAAGAGGAGAACAGGGAGTAGCACAGGTTTGCTGGGCTTAGCTGGTGCCAAAAGATATGCTAGGAGTATTCGGAGAGCCCGGCATTGGCAGTGCAGTGGCATCTGTGATGGCATCATCATCACCATTGCAAACATTCCACCAGCACCTACATTGTGAATTACTTCAGTCCACCTTACAACAGACCTATCAGATGTGACAATTATTATTAGGCCCATGTCACTACGAAGAAGAATGAGGAATGGAGAAGTTGGACTCTCCATCATCACAAAGCTGGTAATAGATCCAAGACTCAAACCCAGGCTGTCTGGCTACATCACGCTGCCTCCCAAAAGGGCTGTAATGACCCCTTGCAATTTAAGCATTTTTAGCATTTTATATGCTGAAAAAAAGAACAAGACCTGTTTTTATCCTTACAGAAGTCTCCTGAGGCCAGGAAGTTATTCCTAAATGACACATTGGAGACAGAAGGTCAAGGAGGAGGATGACTTGTCCACGGCCACCTAGCAATCAGAGGCAGAGCCTCTTGGTACTCTGCCCACGTGTCCTCTTCCTGTCCCCACACTGCCTGGCTCTCCTGCAGCTTCTAGCCTAGTTACCTAGGCAGAAAAGTAGTACTTAGTTAATCCCCTGCCTGCAAATTGGCCACTCAGCCATGCACCCTGAGGTCTCAGATACATTCTACTCACAGCCACCAACCCCTTAGGGAAAGAAAGGGCCAGAGAGAGAAGGGAATTAAGAAAGAAAGATGATGCTCAGGATGCAAAACTAACAGACATCTCTGATGCACCCTTTCCTTCAATTTCCTCTGCCTACCAGTCCTCAAACCCTAGAGACAATAATAATAGATGCCCATTTTGCTGATGAGGTTGAGTGGTCTCCTCACTGTCCTGCCTCCCCTATCACACCTATCCTTTTCTCTCCTGACTATTAGGATAACCTCTTTACCGGCATCTTTTCTTCCCCTTCTCTTGCTGCTCCAATTCTGTCCGCATGGGATGCAGGGCTGTGCTTCCTGGATCACTTCTGATCATGGCCCCCTCCTCCTCAAAGACTTTCAATAGCTCCCAGCTACTTACAAAGACAAAGCCCAACCTGCTCTTCAGTCCCTCCATGATTTGGCCACAAACCACATTTTCAGCCTCATCTTTACTGCTTATATATAAGCTCCAGTCACAGCAGTACTCCAGTAAAAGAACCCAAGAAAGTTCTATGTACATACTTCTCATGATGATTTCTCTGCGGGAACCCTTTGCCTATTTAAGGCTGTACTCAGATGCCACCCATCATGGAAACTTCTCCCCCTCCCCTCTTGGTCTCAATGTCTATGCTACCCCCATCACCCACTAGTATTATATTCTGTATTCTAAATATGTTTGACAAGGTCTGTCCCATGGTCTCCGGCAAAAGTAAACCTGCTCTCACCATGCGATCAAGCAATTCCACTCCTTGGTATTTACCCAAAGGAGTTGAAAAGTTATGTCCACACAGAAATCTTCACACCCATGTTTATAGCAGCTTTATTTATAATTGCCAAAAGTTGGAAGCAACCAAGATGTCCCTCAGTAGGTGATGAATAAATAAACTGTGGTACGGCCAGACAGTGGAATATTATTCAATGCTAAAAAGAAATGAGCTACCAAGCCGTGAAAATACACGGAGGAACCTAAGTAAAAGAAGCCAATATTAAACGGCTACGTACCGTATGAGTTCGACTACGTGACACTGTGGAAAAGGTAAAACTATGGAGACAGTAAAAAGATCAGCGGTTGGCAGTGGTTAGTGGGGAGCGATGAATAGGCAGAGCACAGATGATTTTTAGGGCCGTGAAGCTACTCTTTGTGATATTTATAATGGTGGATATATGGCATTACACATCTGTTCAAAACTGCAGACTGTACAACACCAAGCATGAATCCCATTGTAAACTATGGACTTTGGGTGATGCTGACGTGTCCGTGCAGGTTCATTAGTTGTAACAAATGTACCCCTCTGGTGGATGATGGTGATAGTGAGGGAGGCTGTGCACGTGTGGGGAAGGGGGTATATGGGAACTCTCTGTACCTCCCCTCAATTTTGCTGTGAACCTTACTCCTCTAAAAAATAAAGTCTATTTTTTTCAATGTCTGCTCGTGCATGATAAGCCCCTTAAGAGAATGAACCATGCCTTCTGTTCCTGTATACCCTTCATGCCCTAGCCCTCCCACCATCACAGCAGGCGCTGATAAATGTTTGTTGAATTGAATTAAATTGAGAGGGCATCTGGGGGGAAAGAGCTAGAACTTTACCATGATTTGGACACAGAGACGACAGGGAAGTTGAAGGACCAGTGACCTCTCTCTTCAGAACTCGATTATCTGCATAAGAACAAACATATCTGATATCTAGCTATTAATTTGCTCACAATCATCTCGGCCTCCAAAGTTCACAAATGTCCCTTTCAATTTCTCAGCCACATCGTTCATAGGAAGTGAGATTCTCCCCTCATTCACCGCATCACAGTAGCCCTTGTACCATCTCCCTTCCCCACCCTACCCCTCAAATCTCCTCCCACATTCTTATTCTTTTCTGTTTGCCACAAGGAACCCCCTGGGCATCAAAATGCCTGTCACCACAGCTTTCTTGGGGCCTGTTAGGAGACCCATCATTTCCTGCTCAGCTTCCTAAATCAATAGCTGAGGACCAGAGGTCTTATTGGCAGCCTGAGTCAAAGGAATCTATTCTAATTAATCCTCCACACGAAAATGATGGCCTTCAGCCATCTTGCAGGCAGGAGCCAACAAACCTGGAGTGAAAGGAAAATAAAATGCAGGCCTGGCTTCCTATGCAATCAATACAACCTGACTCTGAGCTCTGTTCTGGGTCACACAGAAGGGGCAGCAAGTGTGGCCGAGATCACTGGAGAGGTCCCTGACCATGAATCTGACAGCTGGGGTGCCAGGAGCTAAGGACCCCCATTGTACCACAGACCCCAGAGGATCAAGGCCCTTTGATACACATTCATTCATGATTAACAGTGATTTACAAAATTCAAATGCTTCCATGTGCTTGACATGACAGTATCTTGAATAAGCAGGAAATGGGCAAATCTGAGACTGAATGAGACAAGAGAAGAGAAAATTCACATCGTTATTGATGTTATTCTGCAACAAGGCAGTTGGACAGTCCACTATTCAGTGACCAGCACATCATGCAAGTTCAGGGATGGCTCAGCCAGTCCCTGATGGGGAGTGATGTGGCCCACCCAGCAGGTCATGGCCAAGGAAGACTCAGGAGAGTGGCAGTGCCCACAATCAGGGAGAAGCGATGCTCTTCTTCCAGATAACTCACTGCAAAGTAGAAAGACTGTGACATGAGTTGGAGCCCACGCCTGGCTTTAAGTCCACTTCTTTCTACCTGCATGACTTTAAGCAAGTTACTTAGCTTCTCTGAGTTTATTTCCTCATCTGGAAAATGGGATAAACAGTAACAGTACTTAGTTAACCAGCCTGTTGTGAAACTGTCTTCGCGGTGGGATGGTGTGTGAAATACTAAATGATGTGATTTTTCCCCTTCATTCTTCTAAGTTCAAGATCCTCCCTCACCCACTGAGTGGGTCGGAACAATTAGGTCAAGACTATCCCAAGAATGAGAAGTTTCACAAAAGAACTCAAGGACAAAGAGAGCAAAATTTCTCACTTTGGACTTTGTTTCAAGTATAATACAGGAAAGGCTAGGAAGAAAGTCAACACACACACACACCCATTCTTCCACTCTACCACTATGTTATAGAATTCTCCACCCTTAGGGGGAAGAGAACAGTTGAAGGAAAAATGAGAAATCTCAGACACTAATGATAGGCCCTGTGCCCCAACATGACCATCCTCATCCCACTTTCCAATTTCTTCTGGGGTTCTGGGAGTATGGCAACCCATCCTATCAAACCCTATGCCATTCTGCGAGTAGAGAAACAAGAGGGCCCCATAGGGTCAAGGACAGAGAGGACCAAGTGATGTCCCAGTGCAGTGCCACCAGCCAAGCAACACTGGTGCTGGGAACCAAAGCCCAGGTCAGGACAAGTGTCCCTCTCTGAGCCACCTCTCAGCCTCAACTCCAAGGGAAAGGAAGGAGAGGGGGAAAATCCTGAGGTTTCCTGAGTTTACCCCCATGAGACCCAAATAACTAAAATGACTGAGTTCTGCTGGAAGTGAAAAGAATATATAATCTGCCTTCCGATGGAATGGAGCTCAAGAAGGAAAGTAGATTCAGTTTTGGGAAAATAAAGTTATGTTTTGATAACCTGAGTCCATGACATATATACCTATATATTTATAGACATACATATATATTAAAAGTAATAATAATAATAACTGACGTAATGTAGCAACTACATTTATTGAGTGCTTCCGTGTGCCAGGACTGTTCTCACAGCTTTACAGAGATTACATCTTTTATCTCTCACAATAATAGGCATATGGGTTCAATATTATTGTCCTCTTTGGATGGGTAAACTAAGCACAGAGAGGTTAGATAACTTGATACCTAGCCCAAGGTTACAACACAAAAGTGGAGGATCCAGAACTTAAACTCAGACCATCTGATGGCAGAGCCCATGTTCCTGGATCACTTTTGCTCTCTTGCTTCTACCTTGAGCATTCAACATCTTACAGCACGTTTACTTATAACTTATTGAGTACTGACTATGACGTGGGCACTATGCTAAAAACTTTACTTTTATATTTATACTCTTTATAATAATCCCAGGAGAGACATGTTGTTATTATCACCTTTCTAAAGTTGAGGAAACTGGGACTCGGAACCTGACTCTATCTGGCTCCAAACGTGTGCTCTCAACGCCTTCCTAGACAACCTCCGTGGAAACACAAATACAGGGCTTGGTTCACTGCCAGCTTTAGAGCAAGGGCTTCACATGAGTAGCTGCCAATATTTGGGTCATGATGGTGAGGATGGGATATGGGTTCCTAACAGCCTCAAGTCCAAAAGTGGGGGCCAGAGGGAAGGGCTCTGTAAGAATTGGGGTCCAATCTCACCAAGGAAAAGCCTGGAAAATACTAGATGGGTATCCAGTCATGCATAGATTCCCAAGGAAAGACTCAGGTCCCGGAAGATCGGGTGAGTCCTACGTGAAGAGGGAATATTGGATTCAGAGGCCACACAAGGGTCTACTGTCAACGAGATCTGACTCAAGGAGTCATGGCATTGTGGGCCCAAAGTTTCTGGCTACAGTGCAACGCCGACAATTCAGGATGGTGGGTACTCTGAGTCTGAAAGCAGAGGACATCACTGAGTTTCATTCTACAGACAGGGAATTTGAGGTTCAGAGAATATAAGTCATGAACACAGTCACACAGCTGATAAGTGGCAGAACCAAGGACTCAAACTTGGTGTGCTCTATCTCCAAATGCTATGCTTTTCCTCACCACTGCATTTATCCCAAGCAAGGTAAACGCCACTTGGGGTTTGACTCCCAGGAAAGAAGGGGGAGCAAAGATACACTTTGCCTATCTCCTGTTGTTCAAAAGACCCAGTCCTATAATCAGCAAATATTTTCAATTTTCTAGGCTTGCCTGCCCCTTCCAGTCCAGAGCAAACTGACATCAGACCCCAGACCTCTCCCCGGCAAGGGATTAGTTAAAGAAATAAAGTCCCATTTCACAAGCCGCTAAATCCTATTTGAACAGCCTTGCCAGGGATTTCCTGGGCTTAATCACCTGCTAGCACTGGACAGTGGGGAAGTTGCTGGGCTATGACTTTGTTTTTCCCTGTCCTTCTCCCCTAGTGCGATTCCACTCCTAGGTACACCCCCCAGTGTTTACACAAGAATGCTCACTGCAGTAGGGCTCATAGTGGCAAAAAAAAAACAAAGCAAAAAGTAAAATCTGTCAATAGGAGATAGAGAAATAAAACAGTATATACCACAGTTAAAACGAATGGACTAGAACTACGTATACCAACGTGAATAAATCTCAAAAATACATTCAGTGAAAAAAGCAAACTGCAAAAGAATATGCACAGTACGAATATTTCTATACAGTTCTAAAACATACAAGGTAATGCCAGACACTTTACAGGGACTCGAACATGTAGAAAATTCATAACGTCGTGCTTGAAAATGACAGTCACTCTATTTAAGATGGTGGTAAACTTCAGAGAAGAGAAAGGGGAAATAAGATTAAGAAGAGGTTCCTTCTCTATATGGGGAGGGGGAAGGGTAAGCTGTGACAAAGTGAGAGAGTGGCATGGACATATATACACTACCAAACGTAAAATAGCTAGTGGGAAGCAGCCGCATAGCACAGGGAGATCAGCTCGGTGGTTTGTGACCACCTAGAGGGGTGGGATAGGGAGGAGGGAGAGAGGGATCCGCAAGAGGTAAGAGATATGGGGACATATGTATATGTATAACTGATTCACTTTGTTATAAAGCAGAAACTAACACACCATTATAAAGCAATTATACTCCAATAAAGATGTTAAAAAAAATCATAATGGATAAGAATATGAAAAAGATTATATATATGTATAGCTGTTACTTTGCTGTACAGCAGAAATTAAACACAACATTGTAAATCAACTATACTTCAATTTAAAAAATTTAAAAAAAAATAAGAAGAGTTTCCTGGAGTAGTTTAAATCTATTTGTAACTTTTTACTCCTTTTTTAAAAAAATCTGAAGAAAGCAAAATATTAAAATCTGTTAAAGTTGGATTATGGGTACCTAAATGTTCGTAATACATTATCATATTTACATTTGAAATCTATCATTACAAAAAAGTTTTTTAAAAGAATAATTGAACCTTTAAGTATTATAGTATGAAGTTGGACTCTAGTCCGAAAACAGTGAAAGTTTCTATGCCGGGAAAGATGTGATCAGACAGCCTGCTGGAGAAAAGGAGATAATCCTAGCATGGAGTTATGAAGGCCTGGTCTAGTGCAATAGCACAGTGAGGACAGAAAGAGCCAAGGAGTCATAACCTAAACCTCCCAGTAGTGCTGGAAGGTGAAAGCATTACCTAGACTAGTCCTTCTCATCCCCTGTCCCTGTCTCTGAGAAATCCATCCTCCTCCTCACACCATTCCAACCATTCACCCCCATTGAGGGCTGCCAATCATGGTTTTCTTCCCAAGGGTGGGCATGGGAGTCAAGCTGGCCAATTAATGGTACCCCACCACCAAGGCCTATCATGATTGGTCCAAGAATGGACAAGGACCCAAAGCTCAGCCAATCCTTTTCCTGGAATGCCTTCTTCATTGGGAACCAAAAGAAGATGGTGGAGCTTGAAAGAGATGGGTGGGTTGTAGAGCTCTTTGTGGCCACGATCCCTGACCAAGAGAAAAACTAGTCAGGGGTTGGAGAGAATGAAGCCATGCTGCAGGGAGCAGCAGTGATAAGAGATTTCGAAGCCATAGTGAGCTCCTGGTTCCAGGTGCTGCGTTCTATAGCCCTGCCCTATGTGTATGTGAGCAGCGGTGGCTTCCACAGCCTCCTTCTGGATCAGTTCTGCTGTGTGACTTTGGACATTGATCCTGGCTGCACAGCCTCCTGGTCTTCTGGTGCTCTGAACACTCTGTGAGCTACACCAAAACCATTTAATAACTCCCTTTACTGTCTAAACTAGCAAGTGTTGGTTTCTGTTGTTTGCAACCAAGAACCCTGATGCCGACAATGTAGTGTAACCACTGTTCTCCCAGGAGACGCCAGGAAGAGAACATCTCAAAATGGTGCCACATGTAAGGACTAAACCAACTGGGGCTTGGAATAATCAGGATCTCACTGTTTCCATGCTGGACTCTTATCCCCGGAGAGCAAGCCGCCCCTTCCAAGAAATGACCTTAACACAGTCGACCCTTCAAGAACATCTAGCATCCCGTCGCCATTCAAGTAGGCAAAGCGTTAACATTCACAAAAGCCATTCATGCCCATTATGTCATTTCATCCTCAGAGTAACCCCAGGCAGAGACTATGAGTCTCATTTAATTGAGGAGGAAGCTGAATTTTGGAGAAATGACACACCCGACTCACACAGCAACTTAGCAACTGTGCCTGGAACAGAGTTAGGCTCCTTAACGCCAGCCTGACACACCAAAAAGGAAATAAAACTAAAGAGCTAGGAAACAACATTAACTAACACTTCCACGGTGCTAGCTATAAGCCAGACAATATCCTAGGTGCTTTTCACACACTTAATCCTTCTTGCAATCCTGTGAGGTTACTACTAGTGTGGCCCCCATTTTACAGATGAGGGAACAGAGGCACAGAGAGGTTAAGGTACTTGTCTGAGGTCACACAGCAGGTAAGTAGCAGAGCTAGGGTTCAAACCAGGAGTCTGGTTCCAGAGTCCAGGCTCTTAATCACTACATGAAATAGGATGGGAGGAGTGGTCTTTCTGGGGTCCAGGTACCTTAGCCTCTACTCCTTAAAGCGAAGGGAAGGTCTAGATGGCCTGGCTGTGAAGGCACCCACACCACCCCACAGCTTAGGCTGATCTAAATGCAGGTACCTCGGCCTAAAAATCTGGAAGGGAGGCGTACTAACAGAGCAGGTGCTGAATTGCAGAAAAGTTAAACATGGGACGGGAGCACGGGAGGCTGCAATAAGAGTGAGGAGGGTAAAAACCAACTTCAAAACAGAGCCCCAGACAACGATTTGGAGAGAAAAACCAATATATGTGCTCTCACATAATAATTAGAGCAACGCCTTCCATTTACCTCACCCTTTCCTTTCAAGGAGGCCAAAGCAGTTCACAACTGTTATTACAATTCTTCCTTCTTGAGGCCTGGGACCAGCTGAGGATGGCTGAGGGCTTTCTTGTTATACGCAGTGGAAAGGGAAGCACTGAGAGGTCAATGCAGAAATCACAGAGCAGCCAAGTAGCTATCAAAGCCAACCACCTGGGCTTGAGAGCAGATAGGCAAAAGCCAATACATTGAAAATCAATTCAGCAAAGGACTGATTCACACAAAGCTGTCAGACAAAGACTGAAGCTCACTCTAAGAGAATTAGCCACTGCCATTTTACCTCCAGGATGTGGCAGAGGAGCAGATATAGGGGGACAAGCAGGAACCAAGACGTGGGCAGAGGACAGGGAGCAGGACTGGGGAAGAAGTGACAAGTGAAAGAGTCAGTGAAGTTCTCATCAGAGAAAGTCTACCCATTCACAGATAAAGCCCCAAGCAAGCCAAGATAAAATATCCTCAGCTCAGCAACGAATTCTCCATCTGGTAAATCGATCATTCAACAAAATGGTTTTCATCCAACTGGTCTGGGGGTCTCGCGGGGGTCCCTCCTGCGGTACAGTGAGCAGTCAAGAATTGTGTCTCTAACCAACCCTTCTCTGCCCCCTCTACCTTCACCTTAGACAATAGGTACCCAGTCCCCTCCCCCCACCGAACTAGCTGCCTGGAAGAGATCTGATCGTTGCAATCACCTCTTTCTAATGTTTTTTCCTCTTTTTATTCATTTTACACCCAGCCAGATGGGGTTATCCACTCCTCCCCAAACTATCTCTACAACCTCCCTCTACACCTTTGCTTAAGTTGTTCCTTGGACTGGAATGACCCCTCCTATCCTCTTGGATAATTGATCCATTTCAGTGTGCAAACTACAGGTCACTAGGGAATTAGACTGTGGTGATGGCTGTACAACTTTGTAAATATCCTAATAATTGTTGAATTGTTCACTAAAAATGGGTGAGTTTTACAATATGTAAATTATACCTCAATAAAGCTTTTTTTAAGTCACCCAAGGGACATGTATTAGAAATGCGTTTTTCCATTTCCTACCCCTAGAAATTCTGATTCAGTAAAAGTAGAAGAAAAAATATGTTTTTTAAAAAATAATCAGCCCATGGGATTCCAACGTCTGGGGAACTCACTCTCAGAAACACTGATCTGCATGGAGATTCAGATCAAATGGCCCCTCCTCCCTGAAGCCCTGCCAGCCATAAGTTAGCACTCCCTTCTCTAAACCTCATGGTAACTCGCTAAATAAACTTAGTCTGCCTTGCTGTAGACAGATATCTATCTTCTACCAACATCTGGAAAGTCAGGAACGTGTCTTCCCCTGACATCCTTTGTTTATGTGTACCTTGGCTCATTCCACAGATTACAGGTCAGACTGTACATGTTGTTATAAACTATGAGAACAGTGGGTCAGGATGCTTAGAGGGATCAACACTTGGCTTGATGAAGGATGAGTGAAAAGGTGATAGATAGACGGACAGATGAATTGGATGGATGACTGAGTCATGGGAGATGAAGTACCATGAATGATGGTTAGAGAAATGAATGGGTGGCTATACAAATGCATAAAAGAAAAAAAGGATGGAGTCATTTACTCCAAAATGTGAATGTGAGTCCCACTGTTTCCTCTGCAAGACTAATGGGGTCAGGGGAATACAATTCCATTGCACACACCTAAGCATAGGGGGCATCACTGATTACACGAGAGAGCACTGGACTGGCGATCCGATGACCTGGTCAAGTGCCCACTTTCTCCACTATCTCCAAGTGTGCCCTCATCCAAGTCATTTTCATTCTCTGAGTTTCAATTGTCTCACCAATAAATGGGCACTCTTCCCCCTATTCTGCTGCCCTACCACGTGATTTTGAAGATCACACTATCTAATGAAGGTGAAAGCTGTATGATAGCACTGTCTTATGAGAATTTCTAAGGGACACAGGGAAATAAAAAATTTTTTAAACATATTCAGATGATACTTGATATTTCTACAGGCGGCCAAAAGAAACAGCTTCATACAAACCAAATTTTGTTGCACAGTTAGAGCTCCTCATACCTTGCTTCTGAAATGGAAGTGAGACCCACATTCCACTTGGGTGTAAATTTTTTAAATAAAATAGGTTTGAGTCAGAAAGAATTGGTTTCAATCCAGGCCCCAAAATTTATTAGCTATGTAAATTTGAACAAATTAATTTTTTTTTTTGGCCATGCCACGTGGCTTGTGGGATCTTAGTTCCCCAACCAGGGATTGAACTGGGCCCTCAGGAGTGGGAGTGCACAGTCCTAACTACTGGATTGCCAGGGAATTTCCTAATTATTTTTTCCTAGCCTATAAAGTGGGCATAATAACATCTACCTCACTGAATTGAGAAAATTAGGTAAGCGATATTTATAAAGCGTCTAACACTATGCCTTACACAAAGCCCAAAAGCACCACAGAAAGTGTTCTGTGTTTGCTCTCGTCTCCTTCAATGGAAATGGGAGTCTTAATGAGCATGTCGTTAAGGAATAGGTAGAAGCAGCCTCCAGTTTTGCCACTTCACATTTCTCCCTGATCTGCATCTTCAACCCTGTTTAGAGAGACTTTCAGCTCTCTCCACCTTTCTTGAACCAGCTTTCTCAGTCCAAGATTCTACTTGTATCCAAAACAGACAAAAGCAACAAATGCATGGATTGCTTATTTATCAAACATTTGTTACACATCAAATTCACCAAATACCTATTATTGAGCATCTATTCTCGTGTGTCCAGAGTGGTGCTGGGATCCAGGCTAGGGTCATTTTAGCACATGGGATTTCGATGCATAGCAATTCCTTTAAGACTAGATCTCATGGAAGGCATCTTAACTAGAAAGCAAAGAATCACCAACTCTACACACACAGCTGGCTTACCCTGTGGCTAAGGACTCACAGAAACAAGCCATGAAACTAGATTATGTAAGCCTTTCCCACAGAAGAGGAAAAATATTGATTTTAATGCTTCATTCAAATATATAACAGAAAGCACTGGACTGGCAGTCTGGAATCCTGGGTTCTCATCTTGGACCAATTGTTAATAGCCACGTGACTTGCAGCAAGTCCCTTCTCCTCTCTGGACCTCAGGTTTCTCATCTACAAAATAGGAAGATAGACTACTTAACGCTCTGGAGAGCATTAAGTCTTGAAGTGGGTAGATTAGTGCCTCTCCACAAAAAATTCATGTTCACTTGGAACCTGTGAATGTGACCTTATTTGGAAATGGGATTTTTGTAGATATAATCAAATTAAGATCATCTTGATAGTGAATCGAGATGAGAGTGGGCCCTAATCCAGTGGCTGGTATCCTAATAAAAAGAGGCAGACACACAGGGAAGAAGCCATGTGAAGAGAGAGACACAGATCAGATGATTCACTTGCAAGCCAAAGAACACCAAGGATGGCCAGAAACCAACAGAAGCAGGAAGAGGCAAGGAAGGATTCTTCGCTAGGGCTGTCAGAGAGAACATAGCTCTACTGACACCTTGGTGTTGAACTTCCAGTCTCCAGAACTGTAAAAAGAAAAAGTTTTATTGTTTTAAGCCACCTGGTTTGTGGTGCTTTGTAATGGCAGCCTTAGGAAGCTAATACACATCTCCTCAAACTGCATGCTAACTCCAACTTATTGGCAGTATCTTCTTGGAGGGGTGTGTTGAGGGGGCTTCTGAGGCTGCATAGGATACAGGGATTAACTCCTGATGTCCTTCCTACAGAGAGAAGGGTGTAGTGACCTTGGTTTTGCCATCTTTTAGCTAGATAATCATTATGATATCTTTATGCTCAGATAATATACGATTCTATAACCCTAAATCCATATACCCTACCAGGAGTAAAAGCACTGTGAAAGGGGGAAATGTCAGGAGAGAACCATGTCTTCCCCCAAACCATTGCCTCCAAATCTCCCTGGATAGCACCAGCACCCCTCTGCTCCGGAGACAGTCTGGAGTCTGTCACCCTCTTAGCCTTGCCTTCACCAGGTCTGATCTGAGATCAAACTGTCAAAGACCTGAATGGGTTTCCCAACTGGCACTACCTGAGCATTATGACCGGAAGTGACCTTGATTTACAGCAGTGTAATGGTTGAGAAAGAAAAAAACCCTGAGTGGAGTGGAAGCCACAGAAGTGCTGAGGCTTCCCTGAGAAGGGTTCAGAGAAGCCAGTCTCCTGGAGCCATTTTGTTTTTTGAAACTATCACAAGATTTGTTTATTTTTGTTTTCTTATTTTATTTTTATTTATTTATTTTTGGCTGCGTTGGGTCTTCGTTGCTGTGCACGGGCTGTCTATAGTTGCGGCGAGTGGGGGCTACCCTTCATTGCAGTGCGTGGGAGTCTCATTGCGGTGGCTTCTCTTGTTGCGGAGCACGGGCTCTAGGCGCGCGGGCTTCAGTAGTTGTGTCACGCGGGCTCCATAGCTGTGGCTCGCAGGCTCTAGAGCACAGCCTCAGTAGTTGTGGCGCACGGGCTTAGCTGCTCTGCAGCATGTGGGATCTTCCCGGACCAGGGCTCAAACCCGTGTCCCCTGCATTGGCAGGCAGATTCTTAACCACTGTGCCACCAGGGAAGTCCCTCCTGGAACCTTTTATGGGCGTGCAGATCAGGCCAGTGAAGCTCACTCAGGTACACACATCATTCATGCCTCTCCTCTGCCCTACTGCTCCTGACACCATGGTTAGAACACGCTAGACAGCACCCGGGATGCAAAGATAAGGGTCTCAGTGATGGTGCTTTGTAGTCAAGGTTTGAGTCAAGTGCCTCCTTCACCCAAAGCAACTCAGTCTTTGGAACCTGGTCTTCCTCGAGCACAGCCCAGTCTGCTGAGTGGTCCACTCACCCACGTGCCCTAGGAAGCTGGAAGTTCGTGAAGAAATGAAGCTGCAGGGTTGTGGAGAGCTTGTGAGCACTGTCAAGGGTCAACCCCTCCCTGGTGCCTGTCTCTGGCCCAGCACACAGCCAGACGGGCCCAAGGCAGGCAGCCCATACACAGCTGGCGGCCGCCTGCCAGACAAGTTCTCTCAGCCCCTGGGTCAGGTCGGGAACTAGGGCCTGTCCTCCTGGGGAACTTAGGTCCCTGTGCACTCCCAGCAATGATACTTCCTGCCACCAAAGCACCAAACTCTCTCCAAACAAAGCCCTCTTCCCTGTTCTCTTTTGTCTACCTTGACAAAGAGCCCTGCCAACAAATTTGCCTTGGCTTCAAGTCCTGTTCAGTCCCAAATCCGTCGTCACAGCCAGTCTCCTGAGCCCCTGGGGCAGCGCCCTCACTGCCTCCCAGCCTCCTCCTGTGCCCCTCTCCACTCCAAGCTCCCGTGGCAGCCAGAGGTATCTTTGCAAAACTTAGCTCTGATTCTGTCACACTCTTAGTCAAAATCGTTCAGTGGCTTTTGGATAAAGACCACAATCCCACCGTGAACGAGGATGGCTCCCCCATACCATCCCATTGAAAAACCTGAATAATATAAAAATGAATTGCTTGAAAAGTGAATAAACAGACATTAAAACTACAAGATTTAACAGACATAAAATCACTAGCAGATTGCAAGGAAAGCTCACTCTCCATTCTGTGCCTGTCTTGTCATAGATCTGTAAATAAGAGTTTGGCTGCAGTCCTGGTGCATAGACCATGCTGAGTAGCACTGGGCACCTAGACTCAGCCAGATCTACCCACCCTCCTCCCCTGACCCCTGACATCTCCAGCCTCATCCCACAGGCATCAGCTCCTCTCTCCCTTTACAGCTGTTGTACTCACCGACCTCTGGTACCTGCTACCCGCTTTCTGATGCCTCGTGGCTTGTTTAACACACTATTCCCTCCAGCTGGAACGCTCCCTTTTCCTCATGCCCCATCCATTTAGTTAGTTTCAATTCATCCTTCAGGTTTGAGCTCACATTTATGTTTTCAGGAAAGCCTGCTCTGACCACCACCCTCTATGTGCACGCGCGCACGCACACACACACACGCATACACACACACACACACACCCCTCCATCTCATCTCCCAAACCCCAGTCTGGGTAAGTCCCTATCACTTGCTCTCACAGATCCCATTCCTTCACACGGTTACCTCGGTTTCTATTTATTCATCCATTAGAATGATCATTTGCTTAAGATCTGTCTCGCTCTCTACTCCACAAGCACCAAGAGGAGGGGCCATCCCCCTTGGCTCTCCCCACACTCCCGGCAGGCAGTTTGCACAGGGCTTGGGCCCCTCAGAACAGTCAACAACAGTTTGGAGAATGTAAACATGACAGGACTGCGTGGCCTCTGATTCGTCAGCACCCTTCTTTTCCTCCACACGGTGCAGCTCCTCCAGCTTGAAGCAGCCCACGTTCATGCCAAGGTTGCATTTCTACAAACATCTTCCTTTGGTTCTTTGTGTGTGTTTGGTGCCCCCCTGCATCCCACTGAGTTCACGTACCCTGAGCCTCCTCCCTGCCCATCAGTTATCACTTCTGTACTCTGCTCTATTTACCGTGTTCGCATTCTTGAAACAAACATTCACATTACTATTAATTCTGCATTCCAAGCAGCAAATCACTTAACATGTTTTGCCAAATGAGGTTCTGGCCACATCTCCCAATCACACATGCCTTCTCAGACAGGCACTTGTAGAGGGCACAAGTGCACGCAATGTGACGAATCCTTAATGGCAGTGTTCCAGGCAGCAAAAGCAGTGGAGAGCCCTCTGGTGGAGAGGGCTATCCAAGGTAGCTTCTGTGTTTGCTTTGAGTCCTAATAGAGAGGCAAAGACCTATAACTCAAGAGACACTGCTTCTAGGGACTTCCGTGGTGGCGCAGTGGTTAAGAATCCGCCTGCCAATGCAGGGGACACGGGTTAGAACCCCGGTCCGCGAAGATCCCACATGCTGTGGAGCAACTAAGCCCGTGCACCACAACTACTGAGCCTGCACTCTAGAGCCCACGAGCCACAGCTACTGAGCCCACGTGCCACATCTACTGAAGTCCCACATGCCACAGAGCAACTAAGCCCGTGCGCCACAACTACTGAGCCTGTGCTCTAGAGCCCGTGAGCCACAACTACTGAGCCCACGTGCCACATCTACTGAAGCCCACGCACCTAGAGCCCGTGCTCCGCAACAAGAGAAGCCACCGCAATGAGAAGCCCGTGGGCCACAACAAAGAGTAGCCCCGGCTCGCCACAACTAAAGAAAGCCTGGGCACAGCAAAAAAGACCCAATGCAGCCAAAAATAAATAAATAAAATGAATTAATTAATTTTTTTAAAAAATGAGACACTGCTTCTAAGAGCTTATCTTGCTTCACCTGAAACAGCCATAGCTACAGGAATAAGAACCCAAACCAAGAGAACCACAACCTGGACGCAACTAGTAATTTGCTATGTGTCTCGGCTAAGGTCACTTCTCCTCTCCGGGCCTTGTCTTCCCATCCATAAGATGAGATTGGTCTAACGGTCTCTAAACCCCTAATTGAGACGTTTCACAAATCTGCAGAATACTATGATTTTCACATACTAGAGCTCAGCGTCATCTCTAATCATTTTATTGATTTATTCAGTAGATATTTATTGAGCCTCTACTCAGATATATTTAGGGCTGGGGTTTGACAGATGAAAACTGACAGAATGCCTGTCCTTCTGGCCTAGGAGAGGAAGCAGATGCTAAGTAAATAATTAATTATTGCAATTAAGGCTATAAAGGAAGAGAGGGATCTCGTGAGAGCCAATGGCGTGAGGTTCCATTAGACTGTAGAGGATGAGGGACAGCTGTCAGAGGAGATGATCTTGAGCTGAGAAGCAGTTTTTACATGGTGTGAAGCCAAAGAGTTACCAAACCATCTCATTTAGCCACACGATTCCTGGAAGGCGAGAAGGGCAAGTATCAAAGAACTCTGTTTCTTGGCCTCCAGGGCCTGCTTTGCCCCACGCCCCAGACCAGCCCCTGCCACACTACACCTCCTACAGGGCAGCAAAACCCTCCTTCACTGCTTCTGTCATGGGTTCCATTTTCACATCTTCATCTGCATCTTCCTCCCTCTCACCCAAGGAAGCCCTGTGAGGGGAGGGAACATGTCTGTTTTGCATACCACAGTGCTTCCAGCCCGAGCACAATGCCTGGTGCGTATCAGGTGTTAAGAGCTCGGCTGGATGAGTGAATGAATCCCCACATCACAGATGAGGAACCTGAAGTCAAGCGATGGGGAATGTTTGCCCCAGCTCCTAAGTTAGCATATAACAAAGATGGGTCTCAAATCCAGCCTAAGGTTGGGAAGGGAGGTGTATTCCAGGCATCCCAGTCTGCCCTCCTTAAATCAGAACAGAGTCCTTTTACCGGTTGTATAGTTTGACTCAGTAACCAAGAGTTCATTAGAAAGAAAGGGTTCTGTTCTTCAGTAAGACTTAAATACTGCTGCCCTACCCCCAAGCTGGTTCTCATGCAGAATCCATCACTCCCTACCCTACGGATATCCAAGTCAGGGGATATGGTTGCTGCCCCCAAAAAGGAAGATTCAGGCCTATCTGCTCTGCTCAGAGTTAGTTCTCATCAGTGGATGACCAGGAGACCCAGGGACATGAGCGGTGGGCCTGAGCTGGAGACAGCAGAAGAGTCTGTGTGTTTTGCCTAATGGAGAAGCCAGCACTGGTTACATCCACTTGGTGGTTCCGGACCTGGGGAATGAAGCTACAAAGTCAACAGGAGCTGCTTGGTGAAAACCGCAGGCACCAGAGGGATCCTTCGACAAGGGAATAGTGGCTAAGAACAGATGTCAGTCCTGGTTCTCAGCACAACCAGTGAACCGGCCTTTCCTGGACACCTTCTATGATCCCAGCTGCTATGTGTTGCAGCAGAGGGGGGACAGATATGAGGAGGTGCCAGGAAGCAAAAGGCTTCTGCCAGGACTGGGAGAAACCCGGAAGGGACCCAGGCACAGGGCACCAGGCAGAGTGTCAGTTTTCACAACCAAACTCTAGAGCAGGTGGGGGACTAGGTGCCGAGTCACACCACTCAGGGCCCCGGGCTGCTCTTCCTCCCAAACCTGAGAGTGGGCTTAGCCCTGAGGATGGGGGTGGAGCAGGGATCAAAGGGGATCTTTCAGGGTTGAGGGTAGGGCCATCTTAATTACTGATGTAGCCCTCATATCTGGTACAGTACTTGGCTAATATTTACAGAATGACTGAAAGGAAAAGAGAGGAAGAAATGGGTACTGGCCACCAACCCACAAGTCAAACATTATAATAACCTGGGCCATCATTAACTGAGCATTTAGTAAGTGCCAGCACTGGGCTAAGCACTTCATACCCAGAATAAGCCTGAGAGGAATGCACTGTAATCCTCATCTGACAGTTGAGCAAATATTACACAAAGTGAATAATTTGCATATAAATAATGGAGCTGGGAAGTGACTTCAGCTCTGTGTGATTGGAGCATCTGAGCTCTTAACTACCATGTTTTTCAGACAACTCACCTAACAAGTCGCTCTAAAGGAATGGAGAACTTTTGGGTAGAGAGAGGGAAGAAAGGGTATTTTTCCCAGGGGGAAGAAAAACACAGAACTAGGTATAAAAGATTAAACAGTACCATTTCTCCCAAAGAAACCTTCCCTGATTCTCCTTCCTAAATGAGGGTCTCTTCTAACACACTTTTAGCACCTCTTCCTTCTTTGCAGCACTTGTCACTATTCTGATTAGACAAGCAATGGTGAATGGAATTATTTAAATGTCTGTGTCTTCATATGCAACCATGAAGAAAGGGAAGGTGCCATGACTGATATCTTACTACTGCTTTACCCCAATGTCTGATACAGCGCCTAGCACATAGTAGGAGCTCAGTAAGCATTTTTTAAAAATATGTGAGTTAAGTAATTATAGGCAATGGGGGAAAAAAACATCCTCATGGCACATGACAAGGAGAAACAGGAGAGAAGACAATGGAATCATATTAAGAAGTCCCTTGAAGACCAAGGAGAAGAGCTCTGTGGTGCTGTTGCAGGTCACAGGGTGCCACTGTAGGTTCTTGAGCTTATCTGCATAAGAAATATTAATCTGCTTAAGGTAGGAAATAGATCAGCGAAGAGAGAACCTGATGCTTGAGCCCCAACATTATCAACATTCAAACCAGGACCAGTGCTTGAGGTGATGAGGATCTTGTGAGGGTGGCAGTAAGAATGCAGTAGAAGAGAGAAATCAGAGAAACATATGGATGCAGCTTCTACCCAGAACATTGCTCATGGAAAGTGAGTCAGCAGTTAGGGACATAAATCTGGGTCAGTAGAGAGGACAAGAGAAGATATGACTTTGCCCTGGCTCTATAAATTCTACTTCCTCCCTTTACAGAAGAGCGGATTTTACCGAAACTCAGTTGATGACAAACAAAGGTAGAAAATATATGCCATTATCATTCCATTTGTTCCTAAGTCCTGTACATGACGAGCCAGAAATAAAAAGAATGTTTCCTAAGGTCTTCAGAAGGCTCTGAGTCATTTCCCAATGAACCATTTACTCATTCACATATTTAAACCTCCAGTTCTAGATCACTGGCTTTGGAGCAGAACTGCTCCCAGGGCAAGGCCTCAGCCCACCCTATCCCTTCTTCTCTTGGACGGAATTCGAGAGGGACCAGTAAGACTTCATGTTAGACTCTTAAGATGCTTGCTTTTCATACAGAAGACCTGGTTTCAAATACCAGCTGTGACACTTACTAGCAGTGAAGCACTGGGCGTATTAGCTAATGATATATAAACTGCCGCTTAGAGGTCCATGAACCAGAGCAATGGTTCTGGATTCATGGTTCAGAAACAGAAATCCTCCTTGGGGATTCTTATTCATGGGACAAATAGTCATTGACTACCCGAGCCAGGCACCGCACTGGGTACTGGAAAATGGTGATGAGCAAAATTGGTGAAGACTCTAATCTAGTCTGGGCAGACAGATATGAAACAAAAATCATGCAATCAAAAGTAAAATTGGGGCTTCCCTGGTGGTGCAGTGGTTGAGGGTCCGCCTGCCGATGCAGGGGACGCGGGTTCGTGCCCCGGTCCGGGAGGGTCCCATATGCCGCGGAGCGGCTGGGCCCGTGAGCCGTGCCCGCTGGGCCTGCGCGTCCGGAGCCTGCGCTCCGCAGCGGGAGGGGCCACAACGGTAAGAGGCCCTTGTATCGCCAAAAAAAAAAAAAAAAAAGTAAAATTGCAACTCTCCTAAGTGCTATGCAAGAGAGATTCAGGATAACAGAGAAGCCTAGAAAAGGGGGGGTTTGAACAAGTTACAAGGGTCTGAGAACTAAATTAGGAATGGATACAGTTTAGGTGAAAATAGGATAGAAATATACTCCAGGAAGGACAACCATGGCAAAGCACGTGTTTTAGAAACACAGTAAGTGGGAAGCGTGGCCAGGCAGCAGATCAATCTAAGCAGAGAAAACACAAAGATAACATGATGGAAAATGAACCCAAAAGATAGCCAGGGTGCAGATCATGACAGACCTTATAGGCCACGTCTTTCAGCATGTTTTACCCTAAAATCAATGTGAAACCACAAAAGAGGTGTTTGGGGTATGGTGGGATGGGGGGAGGACATGGGATCATTGCTGTCCCAAAAATCACTCTGGCTGGCCTGGAAGAGGCTAGAGTAGATGCAGGGCCACCAACTGGGAGGCTTTTGTAGGGGTCCAGGCAAGAGATGATGGTACATTCGACCAGGATGGTACTGGGCACAGCAAGAAATAGATTCAATGTTTATGAAGGAAGCAGAATAGCCAGGACCTTCTGACGCATGGACTGGGAAGGGTGTTTCAAGGACAGCCTGAGGCTTCTGGCCTGCAAAACCAGCCAGAGGGGCCATTCACCAAGAAAGGAAAACCTAAAGAAGATCAGGTTTGGGAGCAGATTACAAGTTCTGTTTTAGACATACTGAATTTGCAGTGGATTTGAAGCACTGAGGAAGAAACGTTAATCAGGTAGCTGTATATGCATATCTGGGGCTCTAAATATACATTTAGACATTATTAGTGTAAAGTGAGTAATTGAATCTGAGGGCAATGACAAGATCACATGAGAAGTGTGATGTAAGGGCCTATGATTGGGCTTGCAGAACTTAACATTTCCCTGTTCAGCTCTCAGGCTTCAAGGGCTCTCCTTTTTCAAATATTAAAAAAAAAACATTAAAGGCAGTGATGATGGTCAGCTGAACTTATTCAGACTTACTATTTCCCGGGCACTTTACATAAATCAGATAATTTAACTTACTCTTCCCTATAACATAGAAAGTATGCCCAAGCATTCTTGTTTTCACTTTGCAGATGGGGAAATTGAGGCTTAGAAAATATTTACTTTGTCCAACGTCACACAGCTGGTACATGGCCGGTTTCAAGCCTAGATATATCTGATTTCAAAAATACTCCTCATGATTTGTCCTCACTTTACCCACCACAGCTGTGACACAGAGGTACAATTAGTACTAAACCTGATGAATACAAGGCAGTGAGTTTAGCCAGTGGAAGTACCCTTGAGGGTAACAGTAAAAGATGCCAACTAGACTCCTACAGCTAATGGTCCAGCCCACATGCTCAGCCTCTGGTGAATGTCAGTGTCTCTGAGATGCCCTGTTTTCTCCCTACGTTAGTCCCTAGGCCAATATGAAGAATGGATGTAATGACTTCATCCCCATGCTGACAACTTACACCAAACCCCATGAGGGCCCCTGTGATGTGGCAGAACAAATTTTGATCCAAAAAGATTAAACATTTACTTCTCTTTGGCACTGAACAAGTTACTTAATTCCTCCCTGACACCATTCTATAAAACAGGAACAGCAATATGCTTACGCCCCGGGTTATTTTGAGGATTAAATGATAAGATATTTGACAAAGTGCCCTGAAAACTGACGATGATGAAGAAATCAAACTTGTATGTGGGAAATCTTGCCTCTCTCATGGGTGACTTTTGGCCTCTAAGATCTGTTTCAAGCACCAAACCAGATTAGTGAAGAGGAAATGACTGGGAACAATAGGTAATGAACGGGATCTATGATAAAGGTGTTTTTTTTTTTAATTGACATTAACTGACCTTAAAAAGAGGGATGAGAAGAAGTTGATCAAATACATTATTTCTTCTGCCAGAAAAAAAAAAAAATAATAGGGTGATGAATGTGAATCAGGCGTAGTGTTTTCAAAAAGACAAGAAGTGCGTCCTGGTGGCCCCAGGTATCCCTCATCGTCATTCTTACTCTAATTGCTATCCCTGTGCCTGCTGCTGACAATCATTCCAGGAGTGGTCAGAAGAGTAATATTGGTAGCTAACATTTAATAATCAGTTACCGTGTGCCAACCACATGGGCTAAGTGTTTTACCTGTATTATTTCATTGAGTCCTTGTGGAGTAAGAGGTATTGAGCCAAGGAAGAATCTACTGAATTGAAGGAGAGGAAGGTATCAGAATTAGTCAGTGAATTCAGGGGATCATGTACAAGTCACCAAGACTATGTGATAAAATAAAGGGGTGTTCTGGCAGAAACTGTAGAATGTCTACATTTAGGGACTCCAAAGAGAGATGGACAGTGTGGGCAGTGGACCAAGTAGAGCTAATCTTCCAATAAATCCACACTACACATACTTTACTCTGAACCACCACTGATCTTGAATGAGTTATACAGTATTTCAAACTCTCACCCAATGTTACCTGGAATAACAGTAATAATAATGGCAGCAACAACAACCCCAGCTCACATATACATTGAGTGCTTAGAATCTCCCAGGCAGTGTGCTGAGTGCTTTTATCCATTAGTTTCATTTCACCCTCTTAACAGTCTAATGAGGTAGGCTTGTATGAATCTGTTCATTTTAAATGTAAAGAAACTGAGGCTCAGCAAAGTTTAGTAATTTGGTCAAGCTCACACAGGGTATAAATGTTAGAGCCTGGATTCATATGCAAGGCTATTTGGGTCTAGCATTCAAGATTTTAATCAGGACACCTATTCACATTGCTCATCCAGCCCAGCAAGTCCTCATTCAGCAGCAGATGCTTCATCATGAGCCCTACGTGTGGGACGCTTCATAAGAAGATATTTTCAGAGGTTCAGATGTAAATGAGTTCTGAGTGCCCAAGGAGTCAAGAAGAGATGGAGTTTGTCACTGAACCAAGAAGGCTGTCCATGATCTTATGTTCTTTGGGCTCAAAGTGTCTCACAAGTGACTTATGTCACTCACCCATCATCTTCCAAAGAACCTTGGTTCTCAGAGGGATTTTTAAACTCAAGAATTAGAAAACCTAGTGAAATCCGGGCCAAGATTATTTCCCATGGGAAATGAAACAGACTCTCTTTAAAGGAAAAAAGAGAAAAGATAGATGATACGTGCAAATTCACCAAGGGAAGCAATAAGAAACTCCGTACGCTATTCACAGGAATAAAACCGCAAAGCCTGGATTCACAATCTTTCTCTAGATTCAGTGCTTTCAGCCTCTGTTTTCTTATCTAAATAGAGACCAGTTTGGACTGAAAGATTTCTAAGTTGTCTTCCAGCTCTGACAGTCTATGATACTGTGATAAAACGCTTTCTAAGGAAGCTGACAAGCATTTGGAAGATTTAAGAAATGCTGTCTTTGGAGGAGAGCTGAGTAAAATTGCCTCAGTGCCATTCACCATGGCCTTCTCCCACACACCAAAAAAAGGTGAGCTACCCAACTCTTGATTCCAAAGGTTCCTGTACCGGGCTTCATATCCAAACTATCCCCCTACCTTTCCTACAGGTTTGGAACCATGGGTAACATGAAAAGCACTGCTTCTGCCTTCTGAGAGTTGCAAGACTGTATGCTTCCCCCATTCTGACCACCTCCAAGGATATCAGTAGGTGGATGGAGACATGAGGGTTGGGCAGGTGAGATGCTTACTTGGATTTCATGGGGACTCTTACTGTTCTGTCCTTTTTGCCTTTCCAGCGTGGATGACATCTTCCAGCAACAGGAGCCCAGTTTCTCTTTGGGAATCATCCACTTTCTGTCCAAATAGTTCAGATGAGGGTGACCTCACTCACAAACCAGATCTTGGCCCATCTACATACTATGCCTTCTGGCCACTGAGATTGTTTCAGGGACGAACATGTAATCCAAGCCAGGTCAAAGAGTACATACACCCAGACTGTGTTCTAACAATTGGGAAACAGGTGCTTACTTCCTGTTGGAGCTGCTAAGATACAAACCTGGAAGTAGGGGTTGACAGCTTTTCTACCCCTTTAGGAAACTTGCCCAAGAAAGATGCCAACATAAAAGAAGGAAGATCCTGACCTCAGAGAAAAGCAGATGACTGATAACAATACATGAACACCTAGATCGCACCAGGCCTGAAGTTCTGCTTCACCCCTTATCTTCTCATTATGTTGGCCATCAAATTTTCTTTTTGCTTTGATGAGCTCAAGTGCATTCCCTTCATGTGTAATCCAAGAAGTTGAATAATACATATTTTAGTCAGAAAACAAGTCTTTATTAATTTCTATTAACTAGTTATTGTAGGTATAAGCAGAAGCAATATATGTTATAGTCATTTTCCTTGAGTAACTGATGCTATTGGTATTTTGAGGTTTCTTCAGGTAGTGACATTTTATGATTCTTGGTGAAGGGAGTGATCCAGTCCACTCCACAGATAATCACACCATTCCCGGTCTTTCCTTCACTGCCACCTGGGCTTATCTCACCTAGGCCTTCAGTCTCTGCCCAGGGTCTCCTGCCATGCCCAGCCAGTCCTCAGGCTCAGAGAAGATAAGAATCTTTCCCCAAAGCATACAACTAATAAACTGCCCATGCCAGACGTCAGGGAGACAGCCTTAATTCTCTTTCCCTTGCTCCTACTTCTTAATTTATCTTGAAACTTTCCATCTCTCCATTTCCAGTTGACCATCTTAGGCCAGGCCACCATCATCTCTTACCTGGACCACTGTGACAGCCTCCCTTATTTCAATTCTACTCCCCTTAAATTGTCTCATAGAATGAACTTCCTAAAATGCAATCATCGCTCCCTTAAACTTGCCTTGGTTTCCCAACTATACGTAGAATAAAGTCCAAACTCCCTTGCTCACCCTAAAGACCCCAGATGATGCGACCTGTTTCCTTTCCACGCTCACATCCCATCACTCTCCCCACCACCACCTCTGCTCTTCGGACTCCACGTCCCCTGATTTTCCTCCAGTTTTTCAAACGTACCAAGCCATTTCCAACCTCAGAGCCTTTGCATGTGCTCTAGTGCGCTCACTCCAGCCCTCACCTGGCTGGTTTCTTCTTTTCCTTTGAGACTCAAGTGTCATTTCCTCAAGAAAGCTGTGACCCTCACCACCACCACCACCAATTTAGTCTTATTCCCACAACCTTGGCCTTTTATTTCACTGTCCCTATCACAGTTTCAAGTTACCATGTTTATTTATTTACTTTTTTATAGTAGTCACCCCAACTAAAATATAAGCTCCATGAAAGCTGAGACTTGATCTGTTTTATATATTCTCAGCATCTAGTAAGATGCCAGGCTTATGGAAGATGTTCAATAAATATGTGTTGGATGAATGGATGGATAACAGTGGAGATGCTGGAATTCTCACTCAGGTCTGTCTAGGTTTCAGAAGAATAAATATCACCAGTGAGAAGATTCCCCAACTTAAGTCAGCAGTTCTTAGTTGTGTTATATGAAAAACATCCCCTCACTTGTTTCACTGTGTAAAATGGGATTACTGTGCTGTACTATGAAACTGAATTAGAAAATTGGTGTCCCACAACTGAAACATCCAGAGAGAAAATAAAAAGCTCCATGACATTTACCAGGCATTATAACTGATTACATGTAGATGCAGGGAATCCCCGGCCAGTTGCAATCCTCAACAAACTTTGACTGAAATGCAAACAAAATGGACTTTCTAACCTTTAGTTTTTAATAAAAAAAAATTGAAGAAAGGTGATGAATGTTAAGGCAATCACAGAAGAAGATATATTACCTTCCATTGTTTTCTGCTCAGATCTATAGCTATTTCAGAAAGAGAGACTTGGTTACAAGGTAAATTTCATTTGTTCTGGATAAAGAACAATGCGACATTTTTGACAATGTACTATAAAATGTGCCACATTTTTTAAACAAAGTGAGATATCATAAAATTGAAATATAAAATTTCAGGGAAAGGCTATGGTTAGAAAAGAGTTCATAGTTCTTTTTGGACTACCCATAATAATTAGGAAAACAATCTCCATACACTTGAATGCTCATATAAGTTAAATAATGACAAGTGTAATTAAATAACTATTTTGTGGCTTATTTAACATCTTTCCCGCACTGGACTATAAGCTCTGTGAAGGCAGGGACTGTGTCTGTCTGTGACTCCAGGAGCCGGAAGAGACATGACCAGCCTCAAGCAGAGATACAAAGTCTAGGAGAGAACAGCAACTCACACCCCTATCCTCTACGATAGCAATTAAAAGATGGAGTCTAAAGCCAGACAACCTGGGTTCATATCCCATGATCACTATTTACCAACTCTGTAACCTTGAGAACAACTTTAATTTCTTCATCAGTAAGGCAGAGATAAACAGTCGTGGCTTCATCATACTTATGTCATAACGATCCCATGCCTAGTATATAATAAGCACTCAATAAATGTTTGCAGGCACCATCATTGCCACCCTCACCAGATCATAGCTTCCTCCTCTTCCTCCCTCTCACAGCCAAACCTGAAACTTCCTCTACTTCATTCTCAGTTGCACAAGAGCTGCAGCAGCCAGAGCATTCATGCCTCTGATGTAAATCAAAGGCAGATAGATGATCTCCTTTCACTGGCTCTTCTTGGTAAATCAGCACAGCTCCCTGAACAGAGACAAATTTACATTCCAAATGTGTTCCCCACTCTCCCTCTACCTGGTGAAAGATGACTTCTCAAACCAGAGTTTGGAGCAGGAAAGAACTTTGAGAGATGTCCCAGTCCGGCCCCCTTAATTTACAGTTAGGAAAACTGAAGCCCAAAGAAGAAATGAGAATTTCCCAGTTAGGAACTGAGAATTGCCCCTTGAAGGCAGAGATAAGACTAACACCCAGAAATTCTAACTCCCAATCCCAACCCAATGTAGTTATTACTCAGTGGTGTAACAGGGGCCAGAAAGTGGAAGCAATCGGTCCCAGGTGTGGGCAGTAAGGACGTGCACTGTCTGTAGAGAATTTAAAACAATAATTTTTAAAGTGACCAGAAATCAGTTCACTTTTTATCATTGTCATGTGCTTCAAACTCTGAACAATGCCAGTGATAAAATATATATCTCCCCCCCCCAAAAAATTTGGTTTGTCTAAGTTAGAAACAATGCTGAGGTCATTGCCAAATTTTGATAATATATAAGTAATTTGAAACACATGGGCTCAGCTTTCCACACTAATTTCAAGAGTAAGTCAGCGACAATTTGAAATCACTTGAGCTTCCTTCAGCCACAGACTCTATCTCTAACCCCTATTGTACTATATTCCTGTGTTTAAGCAGTAGATTTGAAATAAACAATGAATGAAAAGAAGGAAAAACAAAACTTCAGATCATTCAGTTTTGTCATCCTATGTAACTGCTTGAAGTTTTTATTGGAGTTTAAAATTTAAAACAGTGAAAAATGCAAAGTGCAATATTTTTGTTTGGTAACTGAAAAGTATAGTTGAGGTGTGAAATATTTTACCGAGCTTGAGTAATACCATTAAAAATAAAATTCTTCTGTTTTGTGTGTCAGTTGTTTTAAAATGAAAGATTGAGCCAAGGAAACAATGATTATTCCTGATCATTACATAGTTACTACAAAGTAATTCTGTTGTCTAACGGTGAAGGAGGTTTTAAGTGATCTTCTCCAAAAGTCAAACGTGCCCAGGACACCACGGTTATTTTTTTTAACATGGTGAAGGTTGGGGACACTCTCTTATCCACTTGTGATATTCATTCCACTTGCAGCAGCCTTCATGATTGTAAAATCCCTTTCCTCACTCTTTTCCCCATCCCAATCCCCACCTCCAGCAGGAGGAGTGGTTTATCTGAATAGCAATTTGTGGGAAAGGTATAGGAATCTCTAACTTTCCTCTCTCCCTTGTTGAGAGCCAGGTGACCTGCAGGGAGCTCATCCCCATCCTCTGGACAGTGAATCATACAGGAGTGGGTTCCCCTAAGACGTGGGAGAGTGCTGGCCAGGATGGGGAGTCAGGCTCTGCAATTCTGTGCACAAGCCACATCCTCCAGTGTCAGCTCTCCAGTTATAAAGGTGATGTTTTGGCTTCCCATTGATTGACTCCTTTTTCTTATTTCATTACTGATGCAGAACAAGCAGGGAAAAGGACCACTACTTATTGGACCCCCTTGGATATACCCCAACAATCATGATGATAATAATGACACTAACAATAGCAATATTTTTAAGCTACCCTGTTTTGAATATTTGCTGTGTCAAGTACTGTGATGAATTTAAACCAACTGTCTTACTGAATCTTCCTGACACACCTATGAGGCAGGTTCTGTTGCTATCTCTATATCACAGATGAGAAAGCTGAGGTGTAGCGAATAATAAACATGCCCATTATCACAGAAGTAGCAAATGATGGCAGAGGACGTGAACCTGGGTCGACGATTCAGGACCCAAACACTTACCCACTATGCTACTTTACTTAATGGTGGGAGAAAATCCACTTATGGACCCTATTTATTAGATTTAAACTCAGAACTAATGCACTCTTCTCAGGATTACTTGGGCCTCCAGCTCTCGAGGATGGAAAGATGGTTCCCGTTCTCTCACCTCTGTTCTGCTGATTTGCTCTCCCTCACCTCTCCCCAGGTGAGAAGTCCAGGAGATTTAATTTGGAGATGGGCTTTACACTGTGAACATGTAGCACATCAGCCTAGTCGTGCCCAGCTCTGTGCCCCACCTTGGCCAGGCATCTCATCTTGAAGTCTTGCCTTCCAACTTGGCTGGGCACCTCCCTGCCCGAGGACTGCCAGCTACATTGTCTTCAGGCTGAGAGGGGCAGGAAAGCTCGCACTGCTACAAGGTGACAAACTCAGCTCTTGCCAAGCCTTCTTGGCAGTGCCAGCTACCACTTCTGTGGTGCAATTTCAGGAGCACTGGAATACCCCAATTGGTACCCAAAACATACCTCTCCTCCCACCCCCAACTGGGCCTATCATGGGGCCTGAACCTCCACCATTACATAAATGTATCCCTTTGACTTAAAGCATCACCTCCCATTAAAAAGCAAAACATTCATGAAAAGTAACACACTCAGCCTTAGTTTCTTCGTGTAGAGTGGGGGGTATGCAAAACACCCACTTCAAAGAGTTGATGGAAGAACTAAAAGAGATAATATGTGTAGTAGACTTAGCAGAGTGCCTAGCATAAAACACACACTCAATAAATATTAGCAGTTACCACATTACCATCAACACCACTAAATCTGGATGTGTTCATCTGTATGATTTCTTTGTTCAAAGGTTTAGTAGTGGAACCTAGGACTGATCCCAAGAGGCAGTCAGTATACCTGGGAATCAGGAAACTTGAATTCTGGCCCTGACTTGGCGGTTAACTCCCTGTGTTCCGGAAATACCACTGATACTTTCTGGGCTTTTTTGTCTTCATTATTCTCATCATCATTATAAAAATACCTGTTATTTTTACAGCATATTTTGATTCACAAGCTTATTGGTATTCTCTATCTCATTTAAGATTTCTAATGAATCTAGAGTTAGGCAGGGGCAAACGTGGAATTTGAGGCTCCAGGTGTGTATGTGACTTCCCCAAGGTCATGGAGCTAGCTAGCAGAACCACTGTGACTCCCAGAAGACATCGCCCAGTCTCTGGTCCAAGGGTGGTTTGCCAGTATTAAAGTTAGAGAATGTCAGAGACAGAAGAGCCTTCTGATGTAGTCTAGTTCAGTGATGGCTAGTACCTAGCCCACAGGACCCAATTCCCCATCCCACACCTATGGCAGAAGTCACTAATTGATCAGGACAAGTCCATTAATACTTCTCAACATGGTGCTCCAAGAAAATTTTAACTCAAAGCTATGCATGAAACAAACACATTGTTTTCACCCATCTAGACCAGAAGTTGGCAAGCTATAGCCTGTACGTACGTGGGCAACTTGTGAGTCCCTACCATCTAGTCTGTGTTTCTCAAACGTTAACATGCCTAGGAATTACCCTGGCATCTTTTTAAAATGTACATTCTCAGTCAGTAGGTCCAGACTGGGGCCCAAGATGCTGCATTTCTACCAAGCTCCCAGGTGTTGCCACTGCTGTCAGTCCAGGGACCACACTTTGGGGAACAAGTTCCTGGGTGACGTGATCGAGATGCCTCACCTCTGAATGTGCGAGCCTCAGACTGCAGCCCGCCTCTCAGGAACAAAGATCCTGTCCCAAGGCTGCCATCAATGCTACCAAATAGTGCATTTCCTGGAACATACACGTGTTAGAGAGGAGAACAGAAGAGGGCACACAGTGGGACATTGTTTTCCCAGTCCTCCAGCAGTACCCCCTGACACACACACACCTATTCATATACACACTCAGCATTTCTGAGGGCTCTTGGGGCATTTGTGTGGTGCAGCGGATAGCACACTACCCTGAGAAGCCCAAGACCTGAGTTTTAGCCTTGCCTCTGTAACTTTCACTCTGTGATCTTGGTCAAACCACTCCAGGTTGTCTCCATCCTCTTAAAGGACCCTACTGAGAAGTGAGCACAGTCCAAACACCAACTCACTACCTGGCCCCGAGATTAGCTTTCTTCCCTGGGTGGTTTGGGTACACAAAGTTAGAAAGTGTGGCCTTGGGCACTTACTGATTCCCCACCAGGTTTATGCTGGGAAGTGACAGATGAGCAGTAAGATGCCCAGGATGTCAGTGCTCAAAGGACCTCAGCACCCAGCCAGCCCAGCCTCTTCATGGAACATCTTATTCCTCCTTGTTTGTTTGTTCATCTTGTTTAAAACAAACAAAGAAACCCAGACACCTTTGCCCTGAAGCTTCAAGCAGTGCTTAGCAATTAAAAGATACTTAGAAACTGCAACAAATCCTACAAACCGTAGCAGCATTTTAATGACCCTGAAGTAAAATCTGGTTTAGGAAAAAACAGAAAGTGTTTCCCCTTCTAACCTGACAGCATCCTCACCCTGATGGCACTGTCCTTGCTGTGAAGGGAGATAAATTAAGGCTGGAGCAGGCAGAGCTGGCTGGAAGTCAAGAGACATGGGCTCCCATCCAGCTCTGGCAGCCTCGGGCTAGTCACTTTCTAAACCTAATTGTCAGTTTTCTCATCCGTCAAATGGGGATAATAATAATAGCAAACATGAACTGAGTACTTAGTATATGCCAGGCACTATTACCTGTATTATGTTATTTAATCCTCACCAAACCCCCAAGCTATATATGTATTATTATACCTACTTTACAGTGAGAAAACCAAAAGTTGGAGAGATTTAATACCATGGCAAGGCCCCCATAACAATTTGGTCCTCTTGACTCCAAACTTTTGCTCAGATCTCCTGCACTGGATCAACTCTTCTTGCCCTGTACCCCTCACATTTCTATGAGATTCAAATAAGAAGACAGATGTGAACTATCACTTCGCATTCCTAAGTGTTGCATGTATATTGCTGTGGTTGTTAAGCTAAAGCAGTGACTGCCAAGTGGATAAATCTCTGGCACCAGAATAGGTGGGAAAATGCAGTGAGGAATCGGGGTTCTTCTCAGGGAGTCTTGGACATAATCCTTTTTTGATTCCACTTCTCTGTAAGCTGATTGTGATACCCATCTCATTTCTTCCAGAGACTCCATCACTCAAGACTACACCAGGTGTCTAATTAACCCCCTCGCTTTAGGAATTCCCTGGGGTCACTCAGGACTCATCTCCCTCCACATTTTCACCTTCAGTTTCGGTTCTTCTTCTCACAGGTGAATAGTGAGAAGTGAAGGGGAGGGGGAGTTGGAGTTTCCCCTTTGCAAAGCAAGCTGCCTTTTAACTCAATTCTCCTGTCACCCATTCTCTTATTATAGTTATGGATTTGGGCAGCCTCTTGCCATGCTTACACAATCTTCTGATTAAATTCTGCCAGCCAGCCAGCTCCAGTTTCAGAAAGTGAATGAATAAATAAACTGCTGCACTAAACCAAAGAGGAGACACAAGGCTTGGGTATAGGGAGAGTTCTCTGAATTCTGAGACATTCAGGACCACATTAAAAGAAGTATAGGGCTTCCCTGGTGGCGCAATGGTTGAGAG
>NC_041221.1:146208260-146213890 GCF_002837175.3 Physeter macrocephalus | reverse complement strand
CCGCAACGGGAGAGGCCACAACAGTGAGAGGCCCGCGTACCGCAAAAAAAAAAAAAAAAGTATAGAGGTCTGAATAAGGGAGGAGAGCGGAATGGCTTTATTCTAGTTAGACTGCATATCAGAAATAAACACTGATAAAGGTAGGCTGTGCCTAGGACTTAGAAGTGGAGCAGACAATTAAGTGTGGTGCACTGGGCAAGTCCCTTTCCTTCTCTCAGACTCTCTTTCCTTAGCCATTTCAAACAGCTCTATTTCCTTCTATTTCAAGTGGCATAATCACATTAACTAGCAGTTGTTAAGCACTTACTATGTGCCAGGCACTTTGCCAAGTACTTTAACAGTTATCAAGTCACTCACAGATTCGTTGAAAGAACTGAAGATGTTTAGCCCAAGGAAAGGCATCTGGGGAAGGAAAATAAACTGAATGTAAATATGTGTTATAATTTGAAAGGAATACAAAGTTTATTGTGTGTTCCTGTGGGCTTTTGAGTTGAAAGAACACAGTGTTTCCTGTCAGATTTCAGGGAAGGTACTGAATCCACCAATGCCTCACTCTTTGATGTTAGAAGATTTACTAAGCTTCTCAGTCTCAGTTTCCTGGGCTGCAAAATGGGGATAATGCCACCTACTTCATACATTACAGGGAGGGTTAAATAATGTAGGTAAATGGTATTAAGTATATAACACACACTAAGGGTTCAATAAATGTTTGTTCCCCTTTATCACAGAGAATTAGAAATAAAGGACAATTACTTTGTACCATGGCCTTGACCTAAGAGAGACCCAGGTAGCCCAGGGATATCAACCCATTACTTGACTGCAACATTCACCTGGCTAGAATCATCGCATATCCACATGCATCTATGCCAAGATAAATTTTGGACATGCTTCAAACTTAATTATCAGAATTCTCTAACCTAGCAGGGTGGGAAGAAAATCCATTCATTCTATCAAAGTAAATGATAGAATCTTCTTGTCCCTTATGCCCTGATGTTTCTTGAACTAGGAGTAAGCCGACGAATTTATAGCCCGTAAGTCCCTGAAGGCAGAGATCACGTCCATTTCATTTACCCCAGGAATACCAGCACTGGGCAGAGTGCATGGTGCATTACAGGTGTTCCATAGATAAGTCCTTCGATGACTGATTGACAGCACCATTTCTCTGTTACTTGCTTTACTTTTTACTTGGATGTACTTTCTCCCCACCCCTCTAGCCTCTCCCCCAAGCACTCTTCCAGAGTAGGGGATGACATATTCATCCAATTTCCCTTATTTTATACATGCTAACACTTCCAAATTTATATCTCCAGCCTGGATCTCACCCATGAGCTCTAGATTCATATAGGTGTTGAATCCAAATAAATAAATAAAGGGACTTTGAATATGCCTCCAAAAGAACTCTTAATCCACCCTCAAATAAATAAATCATGAATAAAAGCCAGCCCTCCCTTCAATCTTCCTCATCTTGGATAATGGTACCACTGTCTCTCCAATTGTTTAGGTAAAAAAACCTAAGAGTTGTCCTTGCTTCTACATCATCAATCTACAATCAGTTCATCAGCAAATCCTAACAGCTCTTCCAAAATATATCCCAAACCTGTCCATTTCTCGGCAGTTTCCCCTGAAGCATTGTAGAATAAGCTACCATCGTCACCTCGCTCCTTCATTACTTCAATAGCCACTAAGGGATGTCCCAGCTTCCTCCCACTCTCCCCTACAGTCCACTTGTCATACAACAACCAATCAATCTTTGTAAAATACATCACTTCACTCCCCTGGCTCAAAATCCTCCCATTCATCCAACAGTGAGCATTCATGGTGTCCTGTCTGAGCTGTTAGGAATATACAGTAATAGTGAACAAACTGAACAGACATGCCCGCCCTTGGGAGCTCACATCCTAGTAAGGGAGGCAGAAAATATACAAATAATGGGGAGGGCTGGGGGTGCAATTTTCATATGGACGGCTGGGAACAGCCTCAAGGGGAAGGTAGCATCTGAGCAAAGAACTGGGCAAGTGACAGAGTAAGCCATGTGGACATGTGGAGAAAGCTTTCCAGATGGAGGCAACAGGTCTGGAAGCAGGAGCAGGCCTGGCATGTTCCAGAAGCAGGAAGGAGAAGCCAGCAAGGCTGGAACAGAGTGAGCAGGAAGAGAGAGGGGAGGGGAGCTCAGGAAGGGAACGGGGGCCCAGTCATAGAGGACCATGTAGGCCATACTGAGGACTTTGACCTTTCCCCTGAGTGAGGTGGGGAGACTTGGAGGATACTGATTAAGAGCAATATGACCTAATTTACATTTTTAAAGTACACTCTGGTTGCTATGTTGAGAATACAGTGAAGAAGGGTAAAGCAGGAAGATCAGGTAAGAGGTTAGTGCAAGAGATGGATGAAGGGGCTTGAACTAAGGGGAAGCAATGTGTGTAGTGCTGAGGAGTCAGATCCTAGATAGAATTTGAAGGCTGAACCATCAGAGTTTGCTAACAGAGTGCATGTCTGGGGATTGAGACATGAAGGATATCCAAGAAACTGGACAAATGGATTCACCCTTCCCAGACACAGCGAAGGTGGTGGGTGAAGCAGACTGTGGGACGGTAGCAGATGATCAGGAATTCAGACTTGCATGTTAAGTTTAAGTTTCCTTTTAGACATTGAAGTGGAGGCACTGAGTAGTCAATTGTACATACAAGTCTATGATGCAGGAGACAGGTCTGCTCTACAGGTATAAAATCAGGAATAAAAAGACAATATGCATGGTCCTTAAAGTTAGGGAACTGGATGAGATCTCCTGGGGAGAGAGCCAGGATAGGAAAAGGAGAGAGATGTCCATAGACTGGCCCCTGGGATACTCTGTAGTTAAAAGATGTGAAGGAAAAGGAGAAATCAATCAGATATAACATGGGTCACGTACCATGGCACTAGAAAAAAATGGAAACACCTTGTCTAGAAGCCTTAGGTGATCTAACCCAGTCTTTCTCTCCGACTTTATCCCCTGCCTTCCCCCTACTCACCATGCCACACTGGACATCATTTTGTCCCTAAAACAAGTGGAACTTATTCTTCCTTCAAAGCTTTGGACTTGGGACTTCCCTGGTGGCACAGTGCTTAAAAATCTGTCTGCCAATACAGGGGACACAGGTTTGAGCCCTGGTCCAGGAAGATCCCACATGCCAAGGAGCAACTAAGCCCATGCACCACAACTACTGAACCTGCGCTCTGAAGCCTGCGAGCCACAACTACTGAGCCCACATGCTGCAACTACTGAAAACCATGCACCTAGAGCCCATGCTCCACAACAAGAGAAGCCACTGCAATGAGAAGCCTGCGCACCACAACGAAGAGTAGCCCCTGCTCACCACAACTAGAGAAAGCTTGCATGCAGCAATGAAGACCCAACACAGCCAAAAATAAATAAATAAATTAAAAAAAAAAAAAAAAAAAAAGCTTTGGACTTGTCTGGGAAGATCTTCTTCCAGAATTTCTGGCTGACTTCTTCTTGTCATCTAATTCTCAGAGCTTTTATGTTGCTTCCATGAAGAGACATTCCCTCTCCTACTACCTATTCAGATCACATAATCTTTTATCTTGGTTTGCTTTTCTTCTTTCTCTCCTTCTTTCTTTCTCTCCTTCTCTTTCTCTTTCTCTCTCCCTTGTTTCCTTCCTCTCTCCCTGCTTTCCCTCCCTCCTCCTCCTTCCCTTTCTCTCTATCCATCCATCGATCCATCTCTCTCTCCCTCTCTATCTACCAATCTATGATCTATCTATATTTTTATCCTGTAGCATTTATCACTAGCTTAAATGTTCTTATTTCTTTACATTTCTACTGTCTATTCCACCCCCCCACCCAACTCTGGCCAGGTAAACTCCATGAGGGTAAAGACTGGGTTCCCCCCCACCACAGATGTATCCCCATCATCCAGACTGACACACACCATCCAGTAAGGGCTCAACATATATTTATAGGGTGAATATTAACCAAGATCCAGAAAGGCACAGTAAGCTTCCCAATCTCACCCAGGGAGCTAGTGACATAAAAAAGGCTAGAGCACAGATTTCTGAACCCTAAACTAAAGGCTGGTTGCTTTCTGTCCCAGCTATTGTAGGGAGAGGAAACGATAGGCTGAAAAAAAACATCCACACTCAATTTTTAAATGTAACCTTCCTTGTACCCTGCATCTGTGGAATACCTGAATAGACAACGAATCACCCCAAAATTGAGACAGTGGACATTGGGAGCAACTGTAGACTTGGGGTTTGCTGTATGAGACTGACTACTTTCTGATTTATATGGTTATCCTTGTTTAGTTTTTAATGCTTTTTATCATTGGTATATTTGCTTATTGGTTTCGTTGCTCTATTCTTTCTTTTCTTTTTTCTTTTTAATTTTCTTTTTTTATTTTAATAATATTTTTTAATTTTTTATTTCAATAACTTTATTTTTTTTTTATTTTATTTATTTTCCTTTCTTTTTTTTTTCTCCCTTTTCTTCTGAGCCATGTGGCTGACAGGGTCTTGATGCTTTGGTCAGGTGTCAGGCCTGAGGCTCTGAAGTGGGAGAGCCAAGTTCAGGACATTGCACCACGAGAGACCTCCTGGCCCCACGTAATATCAATCGGTGGGAGCTCTCCCAGAAATCTCTGTCTCAACGCTAAGACCCAGCTCCACTCAACGACCAGCAAGCTCCAGTGCTTGACACTCCATGCCAAACAATGAGCAAGATGGGAACACAACCCCACTCATTAGCAGAGAGGCTGTCTAAAATCATACAAAGTTCACAGACACCCCAAAACACACTATTGGACATGGTCTTGCCCACCAGAAAGACAAGATCCAGCCTCATCCACTAGAACACAGGCACCAGTTCCCTCCATAAGGAAGTCTACACAACCCACTGAAGAAACCTTACCCACTAGGCGCAGACACCAAAAACAATGGGAACTACAAACCTGCAGCCTGTGAAAAGGAGACCCCAACACAGTAACTTAAGCAAAATGACAAGACAGAGAAATATGCAGCAGATGAAGGACAAGGTAAAAACCCAACACATCAGACAAATGAAGAGGAAATAGGCAGTCCAACTGAAAAAGAATTCACAGTAATGATAGTAAAGATAATCCAAAATTGGAAATAGAATGGAGAAAATAAAAGAAAACTCTAACAAGAACCTAGAAGAACAAAAGAGCAAACAAACAATCATGAACAACACAATAAATGAAATTTAAAATTATCTAGAAGGAATCAATAGCAAAATAACTGAGGGAGAAGAACGGATAAGGGACCTGGAAGATAAAATAGTGGAAATAACTACCACAGAGCAGAATAAAGAAAAAAGAATGAAAAGAGTTGAGGACAGTCTCAAGACCTCTGGGACAACATTAAACACAATAAAATTAGAATTATAGGGGTCCCAGAAGAAGAAGAGAAAAAGAAAGGGACTGAGAAAATATTTCAAGAGATTATAGTTGAAAACATCCCTAATATGAGAAAGGAAATAGTCAGTCAAGTCCAGGAAGCACAGAGAGTCCCATACAGGATAAATCCACGGAGAAACATGCCAAGACACATATTGATCAAACTATCAAAAATTAAATAGAAAGAAAAAATATTAAAAGCAGCAAGGGAAAAACAACAAA
>NC_041221.1:146206595-146207950 GCF_002837175.3 Physeter macrocephalus | reverse complement strand
AGTGCGCATGGAACATTCTCCAGGATAGATCACATCTTGGGTACAGATCAAGCCTCAGTAAATTTAAGAAAACTGAAATCATATCAAGCAACTTTTCTGACCACAACGCTATGAGACTAGAAATGAATTACAAGGAAAAAAAACGTAAAAAGCACAAACACGTGGAGGCTAAATAATACGTTACTAAATAACCAAGAGATCAGTGAAGAAATCAAAGAGGAAATCAAAAAATACCTAGAGACAAATGGCAATAAAAACACGATGATCCAAAACCTATGGGATGCAGCAAAAGCTGTTCTAAGAGGGAAGTTTATAGCTATACAAGCCTACCTCAAGAAACAAGAAAAATCTCAAATAAACAATCTAACCTTACACCTAAAGGAACTAGAGAAAGAAAAACAAACAAAACCCAAAGTTAGCAGAAGGAAACAAATCATAAAGATCAGAACAGAAATAAATGAAATATAAACAAAGAGAACAATAGCACATATCAATAAAACTAAAAACTGGTTGTTTGAGAAGATAAACAAAATTGATAAACCATTAGCCAGACTCATCAAGAAAAAGAGGGAGAGGACTCAAAACAATAAACTTAGAAATGAAAAAGGAGAAGTTACGAAACAAAGAAAACAAGAGAAACGATCAATAAAACTAAAAGCTGGTTGTTTGAGAAGATAAACAAAATTGATAAACCATTAGCCAGACTCATCAAGAAAAAGAGGGAGAGGACTCAAAACAATAAACTTAGAAATGAAAAAGGAGAAGTTACAACAGACACCACAGAAATACAAAGCATCCTAAGAGACTACTATAAGCAAGTGTATGCCAATAAAATGTACAATCTGGAAGAAGTGGACAAATTCTTAGAAAGGTACAACTTTCCAAGACTGAACCAGGAAGAAATAGAAAATATGAACAGACCAAGCACAAGCAATGAAATTAAAACTGTGATTTAAAATCTTCCAACAAACAAAAGTCCAGGACCAGATGGCTTCACGGTTGAATTCTATCAAACATTTAGAGAAGAGCTAACACCCATCCTTCTCAAACTCCTCCAAAAAATTGCAGAGAAAGGAACACTCCCAAACTCATTCTAGGTGGCAACCATCACCCTGATACCAAAACCAGACAGAGATACTACAAAAAAGGAAAATTGCAGACCAATATCACTGATGAATATAGATGCAAAAATCCTCAACAAAATACTAGCAAACAGAATCCAGCAACACATTAAAAGGATCATACACCATGACCAAGCGGGATTTATCCCAGGGATGCAAGGATTCTTCAATATATGCAAATCAATCAATGTGATACACCATGTTAACAAATTGAAGGATAAAAACCGTATGATC
>NC_041221.1:146202433-146206585 GCF_002837175.3 Physeter macrocephalus | reverse complement strand
AGGAAACTACTAGAGCTAATCAATGAATTTGGTAAAGTTGCAGGATACAAAATTAATGCACAGAAATCTCTTGCATTTCTATACACTAATGATGAAAAATCTGAAAGAGAAATTAAGGAAACACTCCCACTACCATTGCAATAAAAAGAATAAAATACCTAGGAATAAACCTACCTAGGGAGACAAAAGACCTGTAGGCAAAAAACTATAAGCCACTGATGAAAGAAATTAAAGATGATAGAAGAATCAATTAGAAGAATCAATATTGTGAAAATGACTATAGTACCCAAAGCAATCTACAGATTCAATGCAATCCCTATCAAATTACCAATGGCATTTTTTATGGAACTAGAACAAAAACTTTTTAAATTTCTATGGAGACACAAAAGACCGTGAATAGCCAAAGCAGTCCTGAGGGAAAACAACAGAGCTGTAGGAATCAGACTCCCTGACTTCAGACTATACTACAAAGCTACAGGAATCAAGACAATATGGTACTGGCACAAAAACAGAAACACAGATCAATGAAACAAGATAGAAAGCCGAGAGATAAACCCATGCACCTATGGTCAACTAATCTATGACAAAGGAGGCAAGGATATACAATGGAGAAATGACAGTCTCTTCAATAAGTGGTCCTGGGAAAACTGTAACTTCAAAGCTTTTGCACAGCAAAGGAAACCATAAACAAGACAAAAAAACAACCCTCAGAATGGGAGAAAATATTTGCAAATGAATCAACAGACAAAGGATTAATCTCCAAAATATAAAAACAGCTCATGCAGCTCAATATTAAAAAAAAAAACAACCAAATCCAAAAATGGGCACAAGACCTAACTAGACATTTCCCCAAAGAAGACATACAGATGGCCAAGAAGCACATGAAAAGCTGCTCAACATCAGTAATTATTAGAGAAATGCAAATCAAAACTACAATGAGGTATCACCTCACACCAGTTAGAATGGGCATCATCAGAAAATCTACAAGCAACAAATGCTGGAGATGGTGTGGAGAAAAGGGAACCCTCTTGCACTGTTGGTGGGAATGTAAATTGATACAGCCACTACGGAGAACAGTACGGAGGTTCCTTAAAAATCTAAAAATACAATTACCATATGATCCAGCAATCCCACTACTGGATATATACCCAGAGAAAACCATAATTCAAAAAGACACATGCACCCCAATGTTCATTGCAGCACTATTTACAATAGCCAGGTCATGGAAGCAACCTAAATGCCCATCGACAGACGAATGGATAAAGAAGATGTGGTACATATATACAATGGAATGTTACTCAGCCATAAAAAGGAACGAAATTGGGTCGTTTGTTCAGACGTGGATGGATCTAGAGACTGTCACACAGAGTGAAGTAAGTCAGAAAGAGAAAAACAAATATCATATATTAACGCATATATGTGGAACCTACAAAAATGGTACAGATGAACTGGTTAGCAGGGCAGAAATTGAGACACAGATGTAGAGAACAAATGTATGGACACCAAGGGGGGAAAGCAGCTGGGGTGCGGGTGGGGGTGGTGGTGTGATGAATTGAGCGATTGCGATTGACATGTATACAGTGATGTGTATAAAACTGATGACTAATAACAACATGCTGTATAAAATATATATATATATTATTCAAGTCATCCAATGATGGAATGACCCAGTTGATTGTATGACTGATTTGACCAATAATAGAGTGATGTGAAAAACAAACAAACAAAAAAAGACAATTATTAAGGAGCTCATTTTAATTGAATCAAAACTTGCAGAAAATAACTATGACATTACCCCGATTCACTTCTAGTTCTGATAATGCACAACATAGAAATACAAATTCCTTTGTTAAGTTTAATATATATATAGGATATCTGATTAATAATTTTTGCAATAATTACATGTTGCAATTCTAGTATTCTGGGGATACTGGTCAAATATATATTTTAAAATAAAAGATCACAAAAGAAAATGAGTAAAGGAAATTATACAAAATGTCAAAAAAAGAAAAAGAAAATTGAAATTGTGTCAAGTATCTTTCCCAACCACAACACTATGAGACTAGATATCAATTACAGGAAAAATACTGAAAAAAATACAAACACATGGAGGCTAAACAATACACTACTAAATAACCAACAGATCACTGAATAAATCAAAGAGGAAATCAAAAAATACCTACAAACAAATGGCAATAAAAACACGACGACCCGGGCTTCCCTGGTGGCGCAGTGGTTGAGAGTCCACCTGCCGATGCAGGGGACACGGGTTCGTGCCCTGGTCCGGGAAGATCCCATGTGCCGCGGAGCGGCTGGGCCTATGAGCCATGGCAGCTGAGCCTGCGCATCTGGAGCCTGTGCTCCGCAACGGGAGAGGCCACAACAGTGAGAGTCCCAAGTACCGCAAAAAAACAAAAAACAAAAAAACACGACAACCCAACACCTGTGGGATGCAGCAAAAGCAGTTCTAAGAGGGAATTTTATAGCAATACAATTCTACCTCAAGAAACAAGAAAAATCTCAAATAAACAACCTAACCTTACACCTAAAGCAATTAGAGAAAGAACAACAACAACAACAAAAACAACCCAAAGTTAGCAGAAGGAAAGATTATAAAGATCAGATCAGAAATAAATGAAAACGACATAAAGGAAACAATAGCAAAGATCAATAAAACGAAAACCTGGTTCTTTGAGAAGATAAACAAATTAATAAACCATTAGCTAGACTCCTCAAGAAAAAAAAGGGAGAAGACTCAAATCAATAGAATTAGAAATGAAAAAGGAGAAGTATCAATTGACACTGCAGAAATACAGGGATCATGAGACATTACTACAAGCAACTATATGCCAATAAAATGGACAACCTGAAAAAAAAAAAAAGGACAACCTGGAAGAAATGGACAAATTCTTAGAAAAGCACAACCTTCCAAGACTGAACCAGAAAGACACAGAACATGTAAACAGATCAATCACAAGCACTGAAATTGAGACTGATTAAAAATCTTCCAACAAACAAAAGCCCAGGACCACATGGCTTCAGAGGTGAATTCTATCAAACATTTACATAAGAGCTAACACCTATCCTTCTCAAGCTCTTCCAAAATATAGCAGAGGGAGGAACAATCCCAAACTCATTCAATGAGGCCACCATCACTATGATACAAAACCAGACAAAGATTTCACACAAAAAAGAAAACTACAGGCCAATATCATTGATGAACATCAATGCAAAAATCCTCAACAAAATACTATCAAAGAGAATCCAACAGCATATTAAAAGGATCATACACCATGATCAAGTGGGGTTAATCCCAGGAATGCAAGGATTCTTCAACATCTGCAAATCAATCAATGTGATACACCATATTAACAAACTGAAGGACAAAAACCATATGATCATCTCAATACATAGAGAATCCTAAAGATGCCACCAGAAAACTACTAGAGCTAATCAATGAATTTGGTAAAGTAGCAGGATACTAAATGAATGCACAGAAATCTCTTGCATTCCTATACACTAATGATGAAAAATCTGAAAGAAAAATTAAGGAAACACTCCCATTTACCATTGCAACAAAAAGAATAAAATACCTAGGAATAAACCTTCCAAAAGAGACAAAAGACCTGCCTGCAGAAAACTATAAGACACTGATGAAAGAAATTAAGGATGATACAAACAGATGGAGAGATACACCATGTTGTTGGATTGGAAGAATCAACATTGTGAAAATGACTCTACTACCCAAAGCAATCTACAGATTCAATGCAATCCCTATCAAACTACCAATCGCATGTTTCACAGAACTAGAGCAAAAAATTTCACAATTTGTATGGAAACACAAAAGACCCTGAATAGCCAAAACAATCTTGAGAAAGAAAAACGGAGCTGGAGGAATCAGGCTCCCGGACTTCAGACTACACTACAAAGCTACAGTAACCAAGACGGTATGGTACTGGCACAAAAACAGAACTATAGATCAATGGAACAGGATAGAAAGCCCAGAGATAAACCCATGCACATACGGTCACCTTATCTTTGATAATGGAGGCAAGAATATACAATGGAGAAAAGACAGCCTCTTCAATAAGTGGTGCTGGGAAAACTGGACAGCTACATGTAAAAGAATGAAATTGGAACACTCCCTAACAC
>NC_041221.1:146178468-146202416 GCF_002837175.3 Physeter macrocephalus | reverse complement strand
TCCTAGAGAAATGGAAATAAAAACAAAAATAAACAAATGGGACCTAATGAAACTTTAAAGCTTTGCACAGCAAAGGAAACCATAAACAAAAGGAAAAGACAACCCTCAGAATGGGAGAAAATATTTGCAAATGAAGCAACTGACAAAGGATTAATCTCCAAAATATACAAGCAGCTCATGCAGCTCAACATCAAAAAAACAAACAACCCAAACCAAAAATGGGCAGAGGACCTTAATAGACATTTCTCCAAAGATATACAGATTGCCAACCAACACATGAAAGGATGCTCAACATCACTATCATTAGAAAAATGCAAATCAAAACCACAACGAGGTATCACTTCACACTTGTCAGAATGGCCATCATCAAAAAATCTACAAACCGTAAATGCTGGAGAGGGTGTGGAGAAAAGGGAACCCTCTTGCACTGCTGGTGGGAAAGTAAATTGATACAGCCACTATGGAGAACAGTACGGAGGTTCCTTAGAAAACTACAAATAGAACTACCATACGACCCAGCAATTCCACTACTGGGCATATACCCTGAGAAAACCATAATTCATAAAGAATCATGTACCACAATGTTCATTGCAGCATTATTTAAAATAGGCAGGACATGGAAGCAACCCAAGTGTCCATCGACAGATGAATGGATAAAGAAGATGTGGCACATATATACAATGGAATATTACTCAGCCATAAGAAGAAATGAAACTGAGTTATTTGTAGTGAGGTGGATGGACCTAGAGTTTGTCAGACATAGTGAAATAAGTTAGAAGGAGAAAAACAAATACTGTATGCTAACACATATATATGGAATCTAAAAAAAAAGAACAAGGTTCTGAAGAATCTAGGGGCAGGACAGGAATAATGACGCAGATGTAGAGAATGGACTTGAGGACACAGGGAAGGGGAAGGGGAAGCTGAGACAACGTGACAGAGTGGCATGGACATATATACACTACCAAATATAAAATAGATAGCTAGTGGGAAGCAGCTGCATAGCACAGGGAGATCACCCCAGTGCTTTGTGACCACCTAGAGGGATGGGATAGGGAGGGTGGGAGGGAGACGCAAGATGGAGGAGATATGGGGATATATGTATATGTATAGCTGATTCTCTTTGTTATACAGCAGCAACTAACACAGCAATGTAAAAGAATTATACTCCAATAAAGGTGTTAAAAAAATAAAATGTAACCTTCTTTTCCCTGGTTACTCTCTATTAATTCCATAAACTTGTAACTTTAAGCATATAAAATTATTGAATAGCACTAGAAGGGAGTTTTTAGAAGACAAATCATAGCGTATTGAAGCTTAGATCAGAGAGGGACCATAGCAATTTTTATCCAAACTTTTCCTTTCCCCTACAATCTCATGATCTTGAAAGGTGTTTGGTCAGTGGCCAAGAAAAAGAACAAAACTAATCTACATCTCTACCAGTTGCCTGGTGCCTTTCAGATGTCCCCTAGAGAAAGGATTGAACCAACTATTCTAGAAGCTGATGATCCAACAGTGAACAAAATAGATAAGGTTCTTGCTCTGAAATGCTTATATTCTGGTCAGAGAGACAGACAATAAATAAGCAAATGAATAAATGGATAAAATAATGTCAGGTGATGTCAGGTGATGTGAAGACAATAGCATAAGACAACGTGATACAGAGTATGCAGCTGGTTGAGACAGCAGCAGACTTTTGGGAGAATTTTAGGTGCCTGGTTCCCACTCTGGTTTCTGACTTAGTATCAAATCTAGACAGATCTTTTATGGTTCTCCCTGTGGAATAGTGTTCAGGGTCTCCTCATGGGAAATCCCTGTGACCCTGGTACCCAACCTGATTCATTTCACAGACGAGAAACAAAGCTTGAGTTCCAGCTCCTACTTGTGACCCAGCATGTCCCCAACTCCATTTAACACCAAATCCCATTGCTCAGGGTGTAATACATATGAGGGCTGAGTTCACGATTGACCTTGTTATGTTGCCCATTGATCTATTTACTTATTCTTTACACACCTAACTGAACCTGAGGTTAGTCTGACAAATGTCTAGGGCAGCACACTTGGCTGTGACCCAGACCAGCAAGGAAAACAGGAAGAAGCACTGATGTCTCTGCTGTGTTAAAAAGACTCGCACGTGCTCCTGCCCCTCCATCTGCCTTGCCCAGAAAATAAGGGTTGAGTGTATTGGGACAGAGCAGGATATGCTCCAGGGAGAATAAACAGAAATAATAGTGTTTCACCCATGAACATCGCAGGCAACCCTGATCCAGAGTTCTTCACACCTTTGTTAGACGAATCTTTTGGAGAGACTATATTTATAAACATGGATTTGGACATCATACAAATTTGGGTTTGAAACCCAGCACTGCCACTTATCAGCCGTGTGACCTTAGGCCATTCAATTAATTCTTTAAGCCTCAATTCGTCACCTATGCAATAGGAATAATACATATACCTGTCAAATCTATTGTGAGAATGGAATAAAATAACATATCTAAAGCACTCAGAGTGTCAGGGCACATGTGTCACTCAAAAGCTTAGACTTTTGAAGCTAGAAGGAAATATACATATCATTTACTCCCATGTCCTCACTAAACAGGTAGGGAACCTGAGACCCAGAGATGGGAAGGGATTAGCCAGTGGGAGAGTCAGTGTTGGGCTGTACCATGCAGGCCTACAAGACCTGTGCTTGCCCAGCTTTAAGACCAAAGAAAGAGTCTGGAGTTAGCAACAGAGACATCCATGGTTTAATGGATAGGGAGCTTACATGTCTGAAGCAAGGTCCTAGAGCAACACCCCACCATGTGTGGCAGACAGCAAACAGGACATGGTGGCAGTCTTTGCTGGGGGTGGGGGGTGCCATTTATAGGGGGAATTGATGTCAGGTTGGCTCATCGTTTACCAGGGAAACTAGCAGAGGGGCACTCCCCTCACCGCCCCTTTGATAAGAACAATCACTAGCTGGGGCCTGGGGCAAGCATGTAGGAAGGTCAGTCATGTGCGTAGGGCAGAGGTACAGCAGGCACTGGTCGGGCAGGGGGTGTACAGAGAGCAAGAGAACAGCCATCTTGAGTGACCTGACCATATAGTCAGAAAGAGAACCACCAGCTCCTGGATCCTACATGTCACATTGCCTTCCTAGGGCTTATCCACAAGAGAGAGAGGGCCCAGTCTTGCAGGTCCTGGCTCTAGCAGCACAGATTGGACAAAGCAGAGTCTGCAAAGTCAAGTTCTCACTGTTCCAAGTAGAGTAGGTCCTCTACTTCCTGTAGAAATGGCAAGGGACCATGGTGAGACTTGCCCCAAGACTATGAGGTCTAGTTGTACATGCTCTGTAAATTCCATTCAACCACACCAATCTCTGCTGCAAGATCACTCTGACCCCTCGTCATCCAAGCATTCATGTACTTGCAGGCTCAGGGCCAATGACACAGTGAGTTGAATTCCCTCTATGGAAGGAAGTTTATAAAACATCCAACACTACCAGAATTTACCTATGAATTTCTGAGACACTGAATGCCAACTTTCTTGGGCTGCTGTGTCCTTCTCAGCCTTCACATTGGCCCTCTGATTCAACTTCTAACTTTTGGTAGTTGTATATATACCTCTTCTCTCCCTGTTCCCCAGTCAGAACATTCTCCAGAGAATCAGAACCCTAGAGAAAGATGCCTAAGGGATAGTGAATCACAAGGATAGATGATGATGATGATGGTGCTGGTGGTGGTGGTGACAGTAGCTAATACCTAGTGATATGTCTTCTGGGCCAGCACAGCACTCAGCACTAAGCACCACCTCATTTAATCCTCACGACAAGTCTAATGATAGAGGCATTGCTAAAACTCCCATTTTTCAGATGACGAACTTGAGACCCAGACTAGTTAAAGTAGCTCACCCAAGACCATTAAGTGGTAAGGCTAGGATCCAAACCCATTATGCCTAAATCCAGACCCCAGTCTCTTAATTGCCACTCTATATTTCTGGAAGAGCCTCAGAGAATCTAGTTAGACCAACATCCTCATCTTACAGAATCAAAACTGAGACCCAGAAAAAGGTAGATCACTCATTCACCCACCAAATACTTAACTGAGCACCACTGCATGCCAAGTACTACATAAGTGCCAGGGAAACATCAGTAAGGGAAAGGCAGTCCCTGCCCTCAAGGAGGCTAGAGACTGACCAAGTTCACCTAACTGGTTAATGGCAAAGTCAAGACATAACTCCAGTTTCCAGTACTCTTGTACCTTGCTAGGCAAGGGTATCAGTCAGGCTTCTCCAGAGAAACGAATCAATGGGGCCTGTGTGTGTGCATAAAAAGATTTATTTTAAGGATCTGGCTCACACAATTACTGAGACTAGTAGGCCCTACATCCATAGGGCAGGCCAGCAGGATGGAAACTCAAGCAGGAATTGAGTTGCAGTCTTGAGACAGTTTCATCCTCTGTGTTTTCGTTCTGGAAATGAGTTTTGCTCTGAAGGCCTTCCACTTATTGGGTGAAAGCCATCCACATTACCAAAGGTAACCTCCTTTCCTTAAAGACAACTGATAGTAGATGTTAACCACATCTATAAAATACCTTCAAATATACCTTCAAATACCCAGATTAGTATTTGACTAAATAGCTGAATATTTAGCCTAGCCAAGTTGTCACAGCAAGTCAGTCCATCATCTACTCATAATTAATTAGAGCTATCTCCAGACTACTCCCAAAATATCTCCTCCCTCTGCGGCCTTCCTCAGTTACAAAATGAGAAAGTTATTCCTCAGATTCCTTTTAATAAATGTAACCCTGACTTACTTCTCTCCTTCCAATCTGATGGAGGTAATCATTCTGATATATGTATATAGAATGAGTGATCTGTCCTTTTCTGGCACTCAGTTCCTTGTACAAACCTATTAATGGCACATCAATGATTTAAAACTTGATTAATACAAAAATATGAAGTCAGACAAGGAGTAATATAATTTATATTATTGTCCTGGCTTGACTGTATTTTACTGCCACATAACCTCTCTTACCCTTGGTTTCCTCCTCTTAAGAACAGGGAGAGTATTTGGAATATTAGGACCTTTCCAATTCCAAATGTCAATCATTCTACACCCCACGAGATAGATAAAAAGAGGCACAAGCTCTGCCAGTGGGCAGGCAGCAAATATAAACCTACCCAATCTCGTAACTCTGCCAGAGGCCAGCTTACCTTCTTCAATCGAGGGGCAGATTACCTAGGTTTAACAATACTTATCAAGGTCGGGTTGGTTGGTTGGTTGGTTGGTTGGTTGGTTGGTTGGTTGGTTAGACCTTAAATACACAGAATGAGATTAATCAGAATTCCTGGTCTCATCATTGGCCCTAACATGGTCTGCTTCTATGTATTTGGTAATTTTTTCAAGCTTTATTGAAGAATGATTGACAAATGTAACTGTATATATAGTTTAAATAAAAAGATGATTTTATATACATAGTCATTGGATTATGAAATAATTACCTCAATCAAGATAATATATCCATGACATTGCATAGTTAACTCTGTGTGTGTGTATGTGTGTCATCCTCTCAGCAAAGTTCAAGTGTACAATATCATATCATTAACTATAGTCACCATGCTGTACATTAGATCCTCAGATTTTATTTTGCTTATCACTAAAATTTTGTACCCTTGGACCTACATCTTCCCATTTTCCCCCCTCCTCAGGCCCCCAGCAACCACCATTCTAGTCTCTATTTCTATAAAATCAGCTTTTTTCCCCCCAGATTCCACATATAAGTGATACAATGCAGTATTTATCTTTCTCTGTCAGACTTATTTCACTTAGGATAATATCTTCCAGGTTCATCCATGTTGTTGCAAATGGCAGGATTTCCTTCTTTTTTATAACTGAATAATATTCCACTGTATATACATACCACGTTTTTTCATCCATTTATCTATCAACAGACACTTAGGTTGTTTCCATATCTTGGCTATTGTGATTAACGCTGCAACAAACATGAGTACAGATATGTCTTTGATATACTGATTTTGTTTCCTTTTGATACATACACAGAAGTGGAAATGCTAGATCATATGGTAGTTCTATTTTTAATTTTTTTAGGGACCTCCATACCGTTTTTCATAGTAGCTGCACCAATTTACATTCCCCCCAACAGTGTACAAGTGTTCCCTTTCCTCCACATCCTCACCAACACCTATTGTCTCTTATCTTTTTCATAATAGCCATTCTAATAGGTATGAAGTGGTTCATTGTGGTTTTGATTTTGCATTTCCCTAATGGTTAGTGATTTGAGTGCCTTTTCATATACCTACTGGCCACTTGTATGTCTTCTTCAGGAAAATGTTTATTCAGGTGAAGATATTTGCAAACCACATATCTGATACGGGGTTAATATCCAAAATATATGAGGAATTCACAAACACCATAGCAAAACAAAAAACAAAAAAAACCCCACAAATAATCCAATTTAAAAATGACCAAAGGACATGTATTTGGTTATTTGTAATATATTTTTAATGTATTTATTATCTCCAACCTATCACTCAAAATAAAAAATACACATTTTATATAACTTACATCTAATCACATGAATCCCATCTCATCCTGCTTCTCTTCTCCTGAGATAAGCATCACCCTAAATCTTTTGTTCATAAGCCGCTTGCTTTCTTTTTTACAGTTTTTTAATATCTATATGAATTCTTTAAAACTATTTTGTTATAGTTACTTTTATTTTATAAAATGATTATCAAGTTGCATGAAAATCTGAGTACTTGCTTTTCAAATCCTTTATATTAAGTTGCTAAGATTCATCCACACTGTTTCATGTCCCTGTACTTCACTGCTTTGACTATTGTATAAGGTTCAGCTCTGTGAATATAACACCATTTATTCATACACACTCCCTCAAATGGCCATTTGGGCCATTTCCAGCTTCTTGCCATTATGAGCAGTGCTGCTATGAACACTGTTTTACATATCTTTCTGTTCTTCTTCTACAGAAGTGTCCTGGGTATTGTCAGCCCTTTACTGTTTCATATAAATTTTAGAATTATCTTAATCAAGTTTTGTGAGGGGAAAAAAAAAACCCTGCTGTAATTTTCACTGGAAATCCAATGAAGCTGTGGAACAAGTTTAGGAGAATTGACTCTATGATATTAAGAATTCCTATCCATGAATGTGGTATATCTCTCCTAAATAAATATCTCATTTATTAAGGTATTCTTTAATATGTCTTTAATAAGTTTTACATTTTCTCTTTATAAGCCTTTCACATATTTTGTTAGATTTGCTTCTAAGCCCTTGATATTCTCTAATACAATTATAAATGGCTTCTTCTCTTTACCTATCAGTTTTTGTATCTTGTAATTTTTTTTATTTCAAATTCATGCAAAGTATAATGACATCTTTAATACAAAGCTCCCTTCATCTGCAATCAACAGTGGAAGAGTTTTAATTTTTAGTATCAGGTGAAAGGATTTGGAACTGAAACTGTCTTGGAAAGTGGATTTCATCTTTTATGATTTTTATTCTAATCCCGGCTCTGCCATTACTGGCTCTGTGGCTAAGCCTTTGCCTTCTCTGGGCTTAATATTACCCATGGTAGGTTGTCTTAAAATGGCTACCATTAATAACTTCCCTCCCTACACATAAGTTATTTCCCCATTGAAAGATAGAATTTATTCCCTCACCCCTTGTATTTGGACCGTTCTATTATTTCTTTGACAAATAAAAATGGTGAAATTGATATTGTGTAATTTCCAAAGACAGGTCACTAGAAACCTTGCAGCTTCTGTCTGGGTCTCTTGAAATGTTCACTCTGGGGGTCCAGCCACCATGCAAGATGAGACCAACATGTTGTGAGGAAGCCCAGTCTAGTCATATGGAGAGGCCAGGTTAAAAGAGAGCTACCCAATCAACCCTCAGCTCCTTTAGCCATCCCAGCTCAAGCCAGAGATATAAAAATGAAAAAGTCTCCCAATGACTTTAGCTACAGATGTCATCTGAATGCAACTTTATGAGAGACCTCAACAAAGAGATATTCAGCTGATCCTAGTCAACATACAAGACATGAGAAATAATAATATATTATTCTTGAAGCCACTAAAAATTGGACCGCTTATCAATCAGAAACAACAAGCAATATGTAATGGAAACTAATGTTTTTCAGACTGTGTTTCATAGAACAGTAGAATTCAAAAACAAACAAACAAAGAAACAAACAAAAAATCCCTGCTGGGGAATAGACTGGCCTGTCAGGCTCTATGCTTTCCTCGTTGCCCACTTCAGCCAGGGAAGCTTCCTTCTTATCTCTTGCAGTCCTACAAAGAATTTCTTTTGAAAAGAGGAGAAAGATAAGGAAGGGGGTTCTGTTGCTATTAGTCTGATAAACACCAGATCAGGTGATGCCTAAGTTTCCTTCTGTCATTATCTTTCTATAATAATATCACTAGATATCATCCAGAGTAAAGGCAATAAAGACAATGTCAAATCAGAAATAATAATGAGAATTAGGAATGTTTGACCTAAAGGGAAAAACAACACAACTCAGATACTCTAACAAGGACCGGAGTTGTCTAATACTGAAGAGATGTATGCTGTGAGGAGGTATCTCCTATCCATCCACCCCACCTCATTCTTTGCTTACTATCTTCCTACACCGAACATGATTTTGGTCTAGATTATATTTCTCACACTTAAATCAAGACCCACCTTCTGCGTGTGTGATCTTCATCATCCAGTATGAACTTTAATTTGGGAGGAATCCCTCACTTTCTTGGTAACTATGTATGCTTGCCATATCTTTTTGGTCTGCACTCCTCTTGTTCAATTATCTTTGTAAAGAGAGGTCTCATTTTTTAATTCTGGGATTTTTGGCTGCCATTTGATTCTGAAAGAGTACAATACAAAAAACAGATTTTTCATTCCTACCAACTTAAGCCTTCTCTAAACAGAGCATAGAGCACAGCTCCCCATCCTCAGGCCAGCATGTATTCATATTCCCAGAGAATCCACTGGACTTCTGGATGCTGAGTCCATGCTGCCCATCTGGAGTCTCTCCACTTGCCATTGTATGACAGTAACAGTGCTTTTCCTGCTACAATTTCATCATAGAAACTCCATCCAAACACCCTAGAGAAAGGCTCAAAGATGTTCAGGAAAATGTACAATAATCCTTGGCTGATTAATTTAATATCCTTTGGAGACATTCTATACAGCACTAGGCTGCTGGAAGCCATAACCTCCACTTTTATTCTGGAAGCTATAACCTCCACTTTTAAATTTTGCCAGTACTGTTATTTACTCAATATTTCCTTTAAATTAGACTGCTTTTCCATATAAATGAATTTGGAGTTGATTTTCCCTAATACACTCCAAAGTACACGCACAATCATTAAAGTGATATTCAACTGTAGACTAACTAAAATCACCACATTCCTCAAAACACTGGACTAGATGACCCTTTCAACTCTATGGTCAAATAGTCTTCAAAATGTATTAGCTTATTCAAAACTGCATTCATTCCAGAGGTCTGAGTCCATTTTCCCCATTTATTTCAAGGTCTTCCTCGTGTCCTTTTCTTCTTCCCTAAAACTTTCTCTTGCTCTCTATATTGACAAATCCCCAATGGTAAAATATTCAGTTCCCTTTAGAATAAAAAAATTATAACCTTTATTGAACACTAACTATATAGTAGGCCTTATACAGAGTGCTTTACATGAAGCCTAGATATTAAATTTTTTTAAAGCAAAATATAAGGGAACACATATTAGCCCAGCCTTGTGGGTTTCTTTAGTTCCCATGCCTGGTTCCTTTTTGCTCTTGGCCACATAATAACAAAGAATGATGTTTCATTACTTAATGCTCTAAATGAGACGGCTGTGAAGATCCTTATTTTGGAAAAATGTCAACCCTATCTTGCCAAAATCTAGCCACATGGCAGCCTTATCATTAAAAAAAAGGGAAAAGTTCCCAGCGTAGCTTTTCCAGAATGAAATTAACTATGAGAATTCAACTCTTTCTAAGTCTCTGGGCACTCATGCCTTTCCCCCCGAGAGTTAGTTATAAATGATTTTGCACTTTCTGCGCTGAGTAATGTGGACAAAAATTTACAGCCTGGAGAAGGGGTAGAACATTGAAATATGGCTTAAACTTCCTACTCCAGGGACTCTCCCAGGACTACCTGGGCTGGCTCCTTCTGCTCCAACAATCATTAACAGTCCCTGCGCCCATCATCTCTTAGCCTTGACCACTCACCTGAGCTTCACACTGTTATTTTTTACATGCCTGTACCACTGAGAGTCTATTAAAGTTGCCCACGAAAGCATCTTCTCAGCCAAATGGGTCTGAAATCTTACCTGCCTCTGTCTCTGAAGCACTGCCCTCCCACATCCTAGCTAATAAGACATTCGTTTTGAGTTTGTTAATTCAACAGACATCTATCAGCTCCTACTGTGTGCTGTACATTGTATGAGATTGTGTGGGGACCACATCAGTGAATAAAATACTCTAACTTCAGTAAGCTAAAATGTATAGAACCAAAGAGTTAAAAAAGATGATAGGCTAAGCTCCCTCCCCAGCCTCCAATCACTGAAATGTTAGTATCATGAAGACAGAAATTATGTTTTACATATTATATTCCAAGCACCTAAAATTGTGCCCAGCCCATGATAGCAGTTAATAAAATATATTTTAAATGAATAGAAAGATGATGCAAAAACTCAATGAAAAGAGAAGTTATTTTTGCAAGGGATATCAGAGGTTTCTTGAAAGCAATAGCAATTGAAGTAGACCTTGAAGAAGAGACAGAAAAAAAAAATTGTGAAATGTCTTTTTACTTATAAAAGTAATATACATGGCAAAGGAAATCATCAACAAAATGAAAAGGCAACCTACTGAATAAGAGAAAATATTTGTAAATGATATATCTGATAAGGAGTTAATATCCAAAATATATGAAGAACTCATACAACTCAACAGCAAAAAAAAATAAAAATAACCTGATTTTAAAATGGGAAGAAGATCTGAAAAACGTTTTTCCAAAGAAGACATACAGATAGCCAACAGATACATAAAAAAAATGCTCAATGTCACTAATCATTTGGGAAATGCAAATCAAAACCACAATGAGATATAATCTCACATCTGTTAGAATGTCTACTATCAAAAAGACAAGAAATAACAAGTGTTGGTGAGGATGTGGAAAAAGAGAACCCTTGTGTACTGCTGGTGGGAATATAAATTAGTGCAGCCACTAATTGGAAAACAGTGTGAAGGTGCCTCAAAAAATTGAAAAAATTATAAATATCACTTCTGGGTATTTATCCAAAGAAACCAAAAACACTACCTCAAAAAGATATTTGCATCTCCATGTTCTTTGTAAGCATTACTTATAATAGTCAAGATGTGGAAACAATCTGAGCATCTATCAATGGATAAAGAAAATGTGGTACATACACAAACACACACACACACACACACACACACACACACAAAATGAAATATTATTCAGCCATAAAAAAAAGAAGAAAATCTTGCCATTTGCAACATGGATGGACCTTCAGGGCATAATGTTAAGTGAAACAAGTCAGACAGAAAAAGACAAATACTATAGGACCTTACTAATATGTGGAATCTAAAAAGTAAAAAAAAACAAGATTATAGATAAAGAGAAAAGATCGGTGGTTGCCAGAGGCAAGGGATTAGAGTATGAATGAAATGGGTAAAGGGCATCAAAAGGTACAAACTCTAAGTTATAAAATAAATAAGTCATGGGGATGTAATCTACAGCATGGTGACTATAGTTAATAATACTGTATTGCATATTTGACACTTGCTAAGAGAGTAGTTCTTGAAAGTCCTAATCACAAGAAAAAAAATTTTTGTAGCTATATATGGTGACATGTTAACTAAACTTACTGTAGTGATCATTTTAAAATATATACAAATATTGAATTATTATGTTATAAACCTGAAACTAATATAATGTTATATATCAATTATACTTCAATTTAAAAAATTAATTCATTAAAGTAATACAAGCTTATCTTGAAACACCTGGACACATACAAATATTTTTAATGTTTAAATTATTCATAAATAAAACAGCCAAGAAGTCTAAGTGGATATGGCAGAAAAAGTATTCCTCTAATACTTAGTAAGTACCCCAAAATTGTAAAAATCAATAAAAATGTAAAAGGTACCAGTAGCATCCAGACCTGTGAGGTGGTAGGAAGGGGAAAAAGTTCTATAACCTCCCTGCCATCCTGTGAAAGAGTTTTTCTTATTTTCCTCCTTCAGATTTAAAGAATATGGAGGGGACTGATGTAAATGATTGATGGAAAGTGAGGTTGAAAACTGAGTTAACTACCTTTTTCAGAAAAAAAGATTCAAGTTACCATGAGAAAATTGGGAAATAATTCCAGTTCCAAGAGTACATTCTGCTATCTGGCCATCATTTAAAAGTCTACAAATAAATTCTGGAGAGAGTGTGGAGAAAAGAGGACACTTGTACACTGTTGGTGGGAATGTAAATTGATGTGGACACTGTGGAAAATAGTGTGGAGGTTCTTCAGAAAACTAAAAATACACTTACCATATGATCCAGCAATCCCACTCCTGGGCATACACCCAGACAAAACTATAATTTGAAAAGATACACGCAAACCTATCTTCACAGCAGCACTGTTTACGATAGCCAAGACATGGAAACAACCTAAGTGTCCATCGACAGATGAATGGATAAAGAAGATGTGGCACATATATACAATGGAATATTACTCAGCCATAAAAGGAAACAAAATTGAGTTATTTGTAGTGAGGTGTATGTACCTAGAGTCTGTCATACAGAGTGAAATAAGTCAGAAAGAGAAAAACGAATACCATATGCTAACAAATATATATATGGATTCTAAGAAAAAAAAAATGGTCATGAAGAACCTAGGGGCAGGATGGGAATTAAGACACTGTGGAAAATAGTGTGGAGGTTCTTCAGAAAACTAAAAATACACTTACCATATGATCCAGCAATCCCACTCCTGGGCATACACCCAGACAAAACTATAATTTGAAAAGATACACGCAAACCTATCTTCACAGCAGCACTGTTTACGATAGCCAAGACATGGAAACAACCTAAGTGTCCATCGACAGATGAATGGATAAAGAAGATGTGGCACATATATACAATGGAATATTACTCAGCCATAAAAGGAAACAAAATTGAGTTATTTGTAGTGAGGTGTATGTACCTAGAGTCTGTCATACAGAGTGAAATAAGTCAGAAAGAGAAAAACGAATACCATATGCTAACAAATATATATATGGATTCTAAGAAAAAAAAAATGGTCATGAAGAACCTAGGGGCAGGATGGGAATTAAGATGCAGACCTACTAGAGAATGGACTTGAGGACATGAGGAGGGGGAAGGGTAAGCTGGGACAAAGTGAGAGAGTGACATGGACATATATACACTACCAAATGTAAAACCGATAGCTAGTGGGAAGCAGCCGCATAGCACAGGGAGATCTGCTTGGTGCTTTGTGACCACCTAGAGAGGTGGGATAGGGAGGGTGGGAAGGAGACGCAACAGGGAGGAAATATGGGGATATATGTATATGTATAGCTGATTCACTTTGTTATATAGCAGCAACTAACACAACAATGTAAAGCAATTATACTCCAATAAAGATGTTTTAAAAAAAAATACTGGACCCACCACTCTTCAAAACGGACAAATAGATTATAAGGAGTCATGGAAAATTCATTCATGTTATAACAAGCAACTAGAAGACTAACTAGAACTTCTCCCACTAAGTATAAGCAACATTTTTAAAAATAACAAAGGAGTACGGCAAATGTACAAATATGCTATAGTAAAATATTAAAAGAATAGATGGTGGTATACAAAAAACAGTTGAAGAGCCCCATGTGGAAGAAAACATGCTCTATGAAACAGGAAAAATGCCCACAAGTGCTTCATGTGATTTAAAATTTTAATAAGACTTAAAATAAGAACTCAGATGCCAAATGATGAAAAAACAGAATGAGACTAAACGGCTGTTTATATAGCTATGGAAACAAATTAAAAGCCAAGATGCCATTATTAAAAAACTGTTAAATAAATTAGAAACAAAAGAAAGCAGATAAACACAGCTATAAAATGAATTACTGACATGAAACAAAGGCTTAATGTAACCACAATGAATGAAAAAAAGAATAAAATCAAAATAACTAAAGATAATCAACATGGAGGACAAAGGTGATCTAACTTGGGGCTAACCAGTATTCCTGAAAAGATATTCAACCATTGAAAATACCATAAAATCAAAAATTAATCCTTAAATGATGAAGTAAATCTGTATACTGAAAAAACACACAATAGTAAAACAAAAATTGATGCATACGTATCAAAACCCAGGTGTTAATGTATATGTGTATATGCATATATATAAATATATTATGTAAAATATATATTACATAAAATTACATGTAATGTTATGTAATACATGTAATGTACTTTCTATTTTTTTTCTTCTATGAGGCAAAAAAAGCCAAGCTCATTTAACAGTTCTCCCCAGCAACATCCATTGCCAGAAGCTAATAAATGGGTATATACAAAGTTCTAAAAAAAAAAATAAAAAAATCAGGACCAAAGAATACTATATCCTACCAACTCAACCCTCAAGTGTAAAGGCAATTGTTTTTAACATGGAAGAATTCAGGGAGTACTAAACCTGCAAGTCCTTCTTAAAAAAAAAATAATGTAAGTTTAAATCCAGCCACCAGTGACATGAATAGAGGACCAATAAGACTAATGAAACATCCAAAGTCAGAAGATACTTCAGCAAGGTCCACAAAGTTCTGAGAGAGCTGAATTTAATACACACTTGTTGGCCGACTGACTGTCTTCACTCAGGTTAAGAACAAATAAGCAACCTTAGACGTTATCATTTGACTTGCCTTTGCAGCTGGCAAGATATTTGACTTGTCCCTCAGGAACACGTCTCCATTCTGCTACCAAAATTTCATTTCCCAAAATATGCAAAATGACCTACAGAGTTGATTCCCATGTAAGGCCTATTCTTTTCCACTACCATGATATGACTCATCTAATTCATCTCTCCCCAAATGGCTCTTATCTACATTTCCAAACCCTTCCTGTAGATTACCATTATAACCAATTCAATACTATATTTCAAGGGCTTTAAATATCTTCATATATTTTGATCCAATAAATTCTCTTCCAGATATGTGTCAAAAAAATCATCTGAGATATAGGCAAATATGTATGCTTATTATAGTATTTATAACTACATTTGCAAAATTTTACAAGCAATATAAATGTCCCTAAAGAAATGTTTAAATTATGATATATAAAAGTAATGTTAATATTTTGAAAATTGGCTGTGATATCAGAACATGAATATAATAGAATAATATTCAAAACAATGAGGGTACAACAAATTTGGGTATATAAATATATATGATACGGTTCAAAATGCATAAAAATATATGTTTATGAATATAAAAGATAATGAAAGGAAACACACTCTGATCTTCCCTGGGTTGTGCTTTTAAAAAATAATTTTATTTTTAGTAATTATTATGATGAAAAATTCAAGGTGTATAGTAAAAAGAAATTAGAGAAAAAATAGCTACCTAAACTCCACTATTACTATATATTATCATTAACATAGATGAACATAATTTCAGATATTTCTATATGTATATGACTTTCTGTGTGTGTGTGTATATATAATACACATGAACATAACTTAATAAAAATGGTTATAATATAGAACTACATTTAAAATGAAATGTAGTAAGTATAATTATACTAGAATTTAACAGAAATAATTAAGCAATTATGAGGAACTATTAAACCATAGAAAACAGAGTTTTTTACTCCAAGAAATGGTATCTCTTAAAATATCTTTCTTAATAAGGAAAGTATGAAAGATCATTTCAAAGCTATGATCCCTTTTTTTTTTTTTACAACTACGTTTTAATTTTGGATAGTGTCATCTGAGTCTCTATGATAAAAATGTCAGAATTCACACTCTTACGCTTTATTCTCCCCTTCCACATTCTAGTTTTTTGTAGTTTCATTATTTCACCTTGTCAAGGTGTGTAGCATTTCTATTGCAATTTATAATCACAATTTCCAATTACTTAGTCTTCTTTCTATATTTGTGCTCACCACCTGTCATTTAACCAGGGCTTCTCTATAGCCAATTCGCTTCTTTTGATTCATCATTTCATGGACTAGATTTTTTTTTTCCCAACCAGTACTTACAAATCTTGTTTCCTTTTATTCTTACATACTTAAGGTAATGAGATTGTTTGATTGTTTCCCAAAGGACAACTTGACTGAATATTTATTGGCTTTAATTGAATTGCATTACTGTGACTTGAAGTCTAAGACTTGCTCTCCGCTCCCTAAAATTTTTGTCCACATCTAAACCTTTTCACATATGAATTTCAGAATTTATCAAGTGAGAACTTAATTCTCTGGATTTTTCCTTTAAGGCTTGGGAAGTGTCTTTGTGTTGGGGCCGGGGATGGGATTGTATTTTAGGTTCTGGGAATACAGAAGTAACCAAGATAGACAAGGTCACTTCTCTCAGAGAGTATGCATGATGAATTAGAAAATGAAAAGGACAATAGTAAAAAGCAAAGCATAGACTGGCAAGGCCTATGATGGGGTTGATACATGGCTATGTTGTGAAGCAGGAATTCGGAGACCTCACTTCTAGGAAAAACTTACTGTTCATCCATGAGAAACACTTAACTTTCTCTGGGCCTTGATTTACCTCTAAATTGAACATATTAAACTAGGTTATATCTGAGATCATTTCACTATCCTCCAAATTTCCTCCCATAATGTATTCATGTGACTATCTTCTGCCCATACAAATCCTATACTGGCCTAGTCCTGACTCCTTCTACAGGAAGGCTTGGCAAACCACTTAAGCTCACTGATGTTCTCCACTCAGTGCAATGAATGATGTCAGTTCTACTTATTGTACACTTATCATATACTTTGTCTTCTCAACCAGATATAAGTTCCCAAAAGAAGAGACCAGGTCTTAAGCTTTATACTCCCATAGCACTGAATATGTTGCCCAGCACTTCCAGTGAAGTACAACTTAAATTCACAGAGACCCTGCCTGAGTAGAAGTATAGACCAACAAGGAACATTGGTATATTAGTCCTTGGTGAGAAAACAGCTTCTATTCCTGCCTTTTTTATAAACTATTATGTTAATACCACTCTGTGATATACAAGGTGGGGCGTCACAACTTCTAACAAATGTTTATATTGCAAATATTTGAAACATGATATTCTACAAATACAAAATATACTTAGAAGTTTTAAAGGTCCATATCTCATCCCTAGTCCCAGCTCTTAGTGGACCTCTAAAGAGCATGGTGCAAACTCCAATGCCTAGGCAGTGTACATGGATGAGGTAAGCGAGTTTTACTGCAGTAGCATCTTAACTCATAATTTATCACACAAATTAAATATTTGCTCTTTATTTCCACAAATAATCTATGTTCTCCCATTTTTCTTGAAAATTAGCCCCTCTCAATCCATCATTCACTTTCCCACTGTGATAAAGAAATATATATAATAAATTATTCTTTTTAACTCTACTACAAAAAAAGCACATGCAAAATGATAAATGTCCCTGCCACTCAACCTCAATGTTGGCAAGACCAAACTAAAGACTGAGGCCCCACCTAACCCACTCAAAAGAGGCAGCTGCTCCTTACTTCTAATGAAATGTTTCCAGTTCTATTTGTTTTCTTTTGTTCCTGCAAGAGAGGCTAGAAATCTGCATTTTTGTGTAGCATCTCCCAATTTAAAAATATTAACAACCAATTTAAATATTTTAAAATACTATACAAACAAAACAAAAATGTCTATGAATATGTGGCCCACAGACATAAAGTCTAAAATTTCTTTTCTAAAATTTCTTCAACTCTGACATGTAATGAATTTCTTTACTCAAGGTAGAGGTAGAGGGTAAGCTCTATGCAGGGTTATTCTGCTATTAGTGGTGCTGAAATTTCTGTTCTTACACAACACTGCACTGTACAGACGACCCTATCTGATCCTTCACTGAAGAAATGTGCTGTATGTAAAGAACATAATAGTGGGATTCCTAAATGGTCTGTGTGGCAAAAAGAATAAAATACCTAGGAATAAACCTACCTAAGGAGGCAAAATACCTGTATGCAGAAAACTGTAAGACACTGATGAAAGAAATCAAAGATGATAAAAACAGATGGAAAGATATACCATGTTCTTAGATTGGAAGAATCAACATTGTGTAAATGACTATACTACCCAGAACAATCTAAGATTCAGTGCAATCCCTATCAAATTACCAATGGCATTTTTTACAGAACTAGAACAAAAAAATTTACAATTTGTGTGGAAACACAAAAGATCCTGAATAGCAAAAGCAATCTTGAGAAATAAAATCGGAGCTGGAGGAATCAGGCTCCCAGACTTCAGACTATACTAAAAAGCTACAGTAATCAAGACAGTATGGTACTGGCACAAAAACTGAAATATAGATCAATGGAACAGGATAGAAACCTCAAAGATAAACCCACACACATACGGTCACCTTATCTATGACAAAGGAGGCAAGAATACAAAATGGAGAAAAGACCACTTCAATAAGTGGTGCTGGAAAACTGGACAGCTACATGTAAAAGAATGAAAGTAGAACACTCCCTAATACCATACACAAAAATAAACTCAAAATGGATTAAAGACCTACATGTAAGGCAAACAAAAATAAACAAATGGGACCTAGTGAAACTTAAAAGCTTTTGCAGAGCAAAGGAAACCATAAACAAAATGAAAAGACAACCCTCAGAATGGGAGAAAATATTTGCAAATGAAGAAACAGACAAAAGATTAATCTCCAAAATTTACAAGCAGTTCATGCAGCTCAATACCAAAAAAACAAAAAACCTAATCCAAAAATGAGCAGAAGACCTAAATAGACATTTCTCCGAAGATGACATACAGATTGCCAACAAACATGAAAAGATGCTCAACATCACTAATCATTAGAGAAATGCAAATCAAAACCACAATGAGGTATCATCTCACAATGGTCAGAATGACCATCATCAAAAAATCTACAAACAATAAATGCTGGAGAGGGTGTGGAGAAAAGGGAACCCTCTTGCACCATTGGTGGGAATGTAAATTGATACAGCCACTATGGAGAACAGTATGGAAGTTTCTTAAAAAATTAAAAATAGGGCTTCCCTGGTGGCGCAGTAGTTGAGAATCTGCCTACCAGTGCAGGGGACATGGGTTCAATCCCTGGTCCAGGAAGATGCCACATGCCATGGAGCAGCGAGGCCCCATGAACCACAACCACTGAGCCTGTGCTGTGGAGCCCATGAGCCACAACTACTGAGCCCACGTGCCACAACTACTGAAGCCCATGCACCTAGAGCCTGTGCCCTGCAACAAGAGAAGCCACCACAATGAGAAGCCCATGAACCCCAACAAAGATTGGCCCCCATTCACCGCAACCAGAGAAAAGCCCATGTGCAGCAATGAAGACCCAATACAGCCAGAAACAGTAAACAAATAAAATAAAAATAATAAAATAAACAAATTTTTAAAGAATTAAAATAGAACTACCATATGACCCTGCAATCCCACTACTGGACATATACCCTGAGCAAACCATAATTCAAAAAGAGACATGTACCACAATATTCACTGCAGCACTATTTACAATTTCCAGGACATGGAAGCAATCTAAATGTCCATCGACAGATGAAAGGATAAAGAAGATGTGGCATATATATACAATGGAATATTACTCAGCCATAAAAAGAAATGAAATTGAGTTATTTGTAATGAGGTGGATGGATCTAGAGTCTGTCATACTGAGTGAAGCAACTCAGAAAGAGAAAAACAAATACCGTATGCTAACACATACATATGGAATCTAAAAAAAAAAAAATGGTTCTGAAGAACCTAGGGGCAGGGCAGAAATAAAGACGCAAACATAGAAAATAGACTGTAGGACACTGGGAGTGGGAAGGGTAAGCTGTGATGAAGAGAGTGGCATGGACATATATACACTACCAAATGTAAAATAGATAGCTAGTGGGAAGCAGCTGCAAAGCACAGGGAGATCAGCTCAGTGCTTTGTGACCACCTAGAAGGGTGGGATACAGAGGGTGGAAGGAAAACACAAGAAGGAGGAAATATAGGGATATATGTATAGCTGATTCACTTTGTTATACAGCAGAAACTAACACACCATTGTAAAGCGATTATACTCCAATAGAGATGTTAAAAATAAATAAATAAAATTGATTACATACCAAAAAAAAGATGTGGCACACATATACAATGGAGTATTAGCCATAAAAAGGAACGAAATTGAGTTATTTGTAATGAGGTGGATGCACCTAGAGTCTGTCATACAGAGTGAAGTAAGTCAGAAAGAGAAAAACAAATACCGTATGCTAATGCATATATATGGAATCTAAAAAAACGGTACTGATAAACCTAGTGGAAGGGCAGGAATAAAGACACACAAGTAGAGAACGGACTTGAGGACATGGTGGGGAAGGGTAAGCTGGGACAAAGTGAGAGAGTAGCATTGACATATATACACTACCAAATGTAAAATAGATAGCTAGTGGGAAGCAGCTGCATAGCACAGGGAGATCCGCTCAATGCTTTGTGATGACCTAGAGGGTTGGGATAGGGAGGGTGGGAGGGAGGCTCAAGAGGGAGGGGATATGGGGATATATGCATACTTAGAGCTGATTCACTTTGCTGTACAACAAAAACAAACACAACAATGTAAAGCAATTATACTCCAATAAAGATATAAAAAATAAAATAAATTTTAAAAAATGGTCTGTGTGGGTTGCACCCTTCTCAGCAGACTGTGACTTTGAACTTTATTATGCAAATAGAATGCACTTAGACTTCTAATTTTTAAGAGCAACATATACCCTAGTGGTCTCAGAGTTCGCAGAGACATGTGAATAGAGCCATTTCTCACTAGCCAGATTGGAAAACCTCATAATTTATGGCGCATTGAGTCGATAATTCAGTCTTGCCTCAGTAGGGTGAATAAAAATCCCTAGAATAAAAGTTACTCTGGTCTCATTAAACAAATCTTAAAAGCAAGTCCTGAAAGAATCAAACTGTTTCTAAGTAACTTAACTGTCTTACAAAATAAAGCTCAAGGATATTTATAGGAATACAAAATATTCAGCACATAACAAAGTAAAACTAACAGCATCTCTCATCCAATCAAAAATTACCAGGCAGGCAAATGAACAGGAAAACATGACCCATAACAAGTAGAAAAACCAAACAATCAAAACCAATCCAATAATGACATGGATGTTAGAATCAACAGACCAGAGTGTTGAAATATTATAACTATACTCCATATGTGCATAAAGCTAGAGGAAAAATTAAGGATGTTAATTAGTGATGTGAAAGGAAATTTTTAAAGACTAAAATCAAACTTCTAGAAGGGAAAACTATAATATCAGAGATGAAAAAGACACTGAATGGGATTAGTGACAGATTAGGTGTTATAGAAGAAAATATTAGTAAACCTGTATATCAATAGCAACTATCCAAAATGAAACAGAGAAGATTCAAAAACAAAAACAAAAAAAAACCTGAAGTGGCCTAACATCCATGTACTGAGGGGTTCCTAAAAGGGGGGTGGGGGGAAGACAGAATAATTTTGAAAAAGTCACCAATATGTATCTATATTTTATGAAAACTGTAAACCCATCATATTAGTTTACAAAGGCTGCTATAACAAAGTACCATAAACTGAGTGGCTTAAACAACAGAAATTTATTTTCTTACAGTTCTGAAGGCCAGAGTCTGAAATCAAGAGGTTGGTAGGGTTAGTTTCTTCAGAGGACTGTAAGCAAGAATGTGCTTGCTGGCAAACTCCCCTGGTGTTTGCTGGCAATCTTTGGCATTTCTTGGCTCATAGAGACATCACCCCAATCTCTGCCTTCATCTTCACATGATGTTTTCCCTATGTGTGTGTGTCTGTGCCCAAATTTGCCTTGTTTATAAGGACACTAGTCATATTATATTAGGACCCACACAAACAACATCATCTTAACTAATTACATCTGCAATAACCTTAATTCCAAATAAGGGCATATCCTGAGGAATTGGGGGTTAGAACTTCTAGATAAGAATTTTAGAGGTACACAATTTAACCCATAACAACCATAGACCTAAGAAGCTCAACAAACCCCTAGTATAAATATATATACATTACTAAAATGACACTGAGGCATATCAGAATCAAATTGTTCAAAACAGTGATTAAAAAAAATCTTAAAAGCAGCCAAAGAAAAAAGAAATATTATGTACACAGAAACAGAAATAGGGATGACAGCAGATTTCTCATCAGAAGCAAGGCTATGGTGGATCAACAAGTTTAAAGTAATGAGGAAAAAAATGGTCAATCTAGAATTTTATGCCCACCAAATTTTTAATCTTTTAAAAATTAAGATGAAATGAAGACTTCCAGACATACGAAATCTGAAAAAAATTTACCATCAATAGGTCTGCCTTACAAGACATGTTAAAAGAAATCCTTCAGAGAGAAGGAAAATAAGAGCCAATAGAAATATGGATCTAAACAAGACAACAAAAGCACTGGAAATGGTGATAATGTGGCTAAATATATGAGATGTTTTTCTTATTATTTAAATCTCTTTAAAAGACAACTGACCTTCAAACAAAAATAATCATGGAGCTTATAACAAGAAAAAGTAAAATATCTGACAACATTAGTACAAAGTCTGGGAGGAGAGAAATGGAAGTATACTATTTTAAGGTTCTCATACCATATGTGAAGTAACAATCTTGCTTAAAGTAGACTTTGATAAGTTAAAGATGTATACTATCATCCCCAAAGCAACCTCAAAAATGGGTTAAAAGTAGAAGGATGGATAAAGATACATCATGCTAATATCAAAAGGAACTTGAAGTAGTTATATTAAAATCATATAAAATATATCCTAGAGCAAAGAATATTAACAGGGATAAAGAAAATCACTTCAAAATGATAAAAGGGTAGATTCATTAAGAGAACATAACAATTCTAAATGTTTATGTGCTTAGTAACAGAGCTTCCAAATGAATGAAGCAAAAACTGATAGAACTGCAAGTAGAAATAAACATACAATTATAGTTAGAGATTTTGGTACCCTTTTTAAAATTAATAATGCAAATTCTATATACTCTTTCAGAAAACTGAAGAAGAGGGAATACTTTCATTTCATTTTATAAGGCCAGTATTACTCTAATACCAAAACCAGAGAGAGATAACAAGAAGGGAAACTACCAATATCCCTCATGAACATGGATGCAAAAATTCTTAACAAAATGTTAGCAAATCTAAATCAATAACATATAAAAAGCATAATACATCATGACCAAGAGAGACATATCCCAGAAATACAAACACACGTCAATACAAAGATTTGTACACAAATATTCATGGCAGTTTTATATATGACAGCTAAAAACTGGAAATCATCCAAATGTCCAACAACAGGTGAATCAACAGATTCCACACAATGGAATACTACTTAGCATAAGAATGAATTATTGATGCATATAACAATGTGGATGAATCTCAAATAGTTATACTGAAAGAAGCCAGGGCAAAAAAAAAAAAGGTACATACTTTATAATTCTATTTGTATAAAACTCTAGAAAATGCAAACTAATCCACAGTGACAGAAAGCAGATCAGTAGGTGACTGGGGGTGGGGAGAGGGGGAGGCAGCACAAGAATGAGAGAAGCAAAGAAGAGATTAAAAAGGGGCATAAGCGGGCTTCCCTGGTGGCGCAGTGGTTGAGAGTCTGCCTGCCGATGCCGGGGACACGGGTTTGTGCCC
>NC_041221.1:146174396-146178409 GCF_002837175.3 Physeter macrocephalus | reverse complement strand
GGTCTGGGAAGATCCCACATGCCATGGAGAGGCTGGGCCCGTGAGCCATGGCTGCTGAGCCTGCGCGTCCGGAGCCTGTGCTCCGCAACGGGAGAGGGCACAACAGTGAGAGAGGCCTGCGTACCGAAAAAAAAAAAGGGGGGGGGCATAAGCATATTAAACAGCAATCTTACTCCTGGGCATATACCTAAACAAAACAATAATTAGAAAAGATACATGCACCCCACTGTTCATAGCAGCACTATTCACAATAGCCAAGACATGGAAACAACCTACATGTCCATCTACAGAGGAATGGATAAAGAAGATGTGGTACACTGGGCAGGACTCCTCACTCCCAATGCAGGGGGGTGAGTTTGATCTCTGGTCAGGGAACTATATCCTACATGCATGCTGCAACTAAGTCCACATGCTGCAACTAAAGATCCTGCCGGCCACAACTAAGACCCGGCACAGCAAAAATAAATAAATAAATATATTTTTTTAAAAACACATTTTGAGGGCAAATGGGGAAATTTAAATACAGAACGTTTATTAGAAATATTAAGGAATTCTGAAGAATTTTCTTAAAAATAATAATGGAACTACATTTATAAAAGAAAGCATCTATCTTTCTCAAAGATAACACAATGAAGTATTTCAAAGTGAAAGGTGTGTCTGTCTTTATTTTTCTTAAAGTATAGTTGATTTATAATATTTTATTAGTTTCAGGTGTACAACAGACCAATTCAATAATTTAATAGATTATACTCCACTTAAAGTTACTGCAAACTAATGGCTGTATTTCCTTATGCTGTAAAATATATCTTTGTTGCTTAAAAAAAAAAAGATGTGGTACATATATACAATGGAATATTACTCAGCCATAAAAAAGAATGAAATAATGCCATTTGTACCAACATGGATGGACCTAGAGATTATCATACTAAGTGAAGTAAGGCAGAAAGAGAAAGACAGATATCATATGATATCACTTATATGTGGAATCTAAAATACAACACAAATGAACATATCTACAAAACAGAAACAGACTCAGACATAGAGAACAGAATTGTGGGTGCCAAGGGGGCAGGGGAGGGAAGGACTGGGGAGTTTGGGATTAGAAGATGCAAACTATTATATACAGAATGAATAAACAACAAGATCCGACTGAATCACACAGGAAACTAAATTCAATATCCTGTGATAAACCATTATGGAAAAGAATATAAAAAAGAATGTAGATATATGTATAACTGAATCACTTTGTTGTACAGAAGAAACTAACAGAACATTATAAATCAATTACACTTCAATAAAATTTTAAAAATAAAAATAAAAAGGGGCGAGAAGAGGAGCTTCAAGATGGCAGAAGAGTTAAGATGTGGAGATCACCTTCCTCCCCACAAATACAACAGAAATACATCTACACGTGGAACAACTCTTACAGAACACCTACTGAACGCTGGCAGAAGACCTCAGACTTCCCAAAAGGCAAGAAACTCCCCACATACCTGGGTAGGGAAAAAGAAAAAACGGAGACAAAAGAATAGGGACGGGACCTGCACCAGTGGGAGGCAGCCGTGAAGGAGGAAAGGTTTCCACACACTAGAAGCCCCTTCACGGGCGGAGACTGTGGGTGGCAGAGGGGAGACGCTTCAGAGCCACGGAGGAGAGGACAGCCACAGGGGTGCGGAGGGCAAAGCGGAGAGATTCCCACACAGAGGATCGGTGCCAACCAGCACTCACCAGCCCTAGAGGCTTGTCTGCTCACCCGCCGGGGCACGCAGGGGCTGAGAGCTGAGGCTCAGGCTTTGGAGGTCAGATCGCAGGGAGAGGACTGGGGTTGGCTGCGTGAACACAGCCTGAAGGGGTTAGTGCACCACGGCTAGCCGGGAGGGAGTCCGGGAAAAGGTCTGGAGCTGCCGAAGAGGCAAGAGACTTTTTCTACCCTCTTTGTTTCCTGGCACGCAAGGAGAGGGGATTAAAAGTGCTGCTTAAAGGAGCTCCAGAGACGTGTGCAAGCCGCGGCTATCAGTGCGGACCGCAGAGACAGGAATGAAATGCTAAGGCTGCTGCCACAGCCACCAAGAAGCCTGTGTGCAAGCACAAGTCACTATCCACACCTCCCCTCCCGGGAGCCTGTGCAGTCCGCCACTGCCAGTGTCCCGTGATTCAGGGACAACTTCTTCAGGAGAACACATGGCGCACCTCAGGCTGCTGCAATGTCACGCCGGCCTCTGCCACCGCAGGCTCGCCCCGCACTCCATACCCCTCCCTTCCCATGGCTTGAGTGAGCCAGAGCCCCCTGATCAGATGCTCCTCTAACCCCGTCCTGTCTGAGCAAAGAACAGATGCCCACAGGCGACTTACACGTACAGGCAGGACCAAATCCAAAGCTGAAGCCCAGGAACTGTGTGAACAAAGAAGAGAAAGGGAAATCTCTCCCAGCAGCCTCAGGAGCAGCGGAAAAAAATCTCCACAGTCAACTTGATGTACCCTGCATCTGTGGAATACCTGAATAGACAATGACTCATCCCAAATTGAGGAGGTGGACTTTGGGAGCAACAATATATACATACTTTTTTCCCTTTTTCTCTTGCTATGACTGTCTATGCGTATGCTTCTGTGTGTGATTTTGTCTGTAGAGCTTTGCTTTTACCATTTGTCCTAGGGTTCGGTCTGTCTGTTTTTGTTTGTTTGTTTTCGTTTTCTTTTTAGTATAGTTTTCAGTACTTGTTATCATCTGTGGATTTGTTTTTTGGTTTGGTTGTTCTTTCTTTCTTTTTTTTACTTACTTTAAAAAAATTTTTAATAATTACTTTTGTTTTTTAATTTAATAACTTTTAAATTTAATTTTGTTTTATTTTATTTTAACTTTTTCATTCTTTCTTTCTTTTTTTCCCCCTTTTATTCTGAGCCATGTGGATGACAGGCTTTTGGTGCTCCAGCCAGGCATCAGGGCTCAGCCTCTGAGGTGGAAGAGCCAAGTTCAGGACATTGGTCCACCAGAGACCTCCCAGCTCCATGTAATACTGAATGGCAAAAATCTCCCAGAGATCTCCATCTCAATGCCAAGACCCACATCCACTCAATGACCAGCAAGCTACAGTGCTGCTCACCCTATGACAAACAACTAGCAAGACAGGAACACAACCCCACCCATTAGCAAAGAGGCTGCCTAAAATCATCATAAGGTCACAGACACTCCAAAACACATCACCAGATGTGGACCTGCCCACCAGAAAGACAAGATCCAGCCTGATCCACCAGAACACAGGCACTAGTCCCCTAGCAAACAAACAATCATGAACAACACAATGAATGAAATTTAAAATTCTTCAGAAGGGATCAATAGCAGAATAACTGAGGCAGAAAAACGGATAGGTGACCTGGAAGATAAAATATTGGAAATAACTACCACAGAGCAGAATAAAGAAAAAAGAATGAAAAGAATTGAGGACAGTCTCAGAGACCTCTGGGACAATATTAAATGCACCAACATTCGAATTATAGGGGTCCCAGAAGAAGAAGAGAAAAAGAAAGGGACTGAGAAAATATTTGCAGAGACGATAGTTGAAAACTTCCCTAATACGACCTAACAAATGAAGAGGAAATAGGCACTCTACCTGAAAAAGAATTCAGAATAATGATAGTAAAGATGATCCAAAGTCTTGGAAATAGAATGGAGAAGATACAAGAAACGTTTAACAAGGACCTAGAAGAAAAAAAGAGCAAACAAACAATCATGAACAACACAATGAATGAAATTTAAAATTCTTCAGAAGGGATCAATAGCAGAATAACTGAGGCAGAAAAACGGATAGGTGACCTGGAAGATAAAATATTGGAAATAACTACTGAAGAACAGAATAAAGAAAAAAGAATGAAAAGAATTGAGGACAGTCTCAGAGACCTCTGGGACAATATTAAACTCACCAAAATTCAAATTATAGGGTTCCCAGAAGAAGAAGAGAAAAAGAAAGGGACTGAGAAAATATTTGAAGAGATTATAGTTGAAAACTTCCCTGATA
>NC_041221.1:146171255-146171795 GCF_002837175.3 Physeter macrocephalus | reverse complement strand
ACAAATAGATGGAGAGATATACCATGTTCTTGGATTGGAAGAATCAACATTGTGATAATGACTATAGTACCCAAAGCAATCTACAGATTTAATGCAGTCCCTATCAAACTACCACTGGCATTTTTCACAGAACTAGAGGAAAAAACTTCACAATTTGTATGGAAACACAAAAGACCCTGAATAGCAAAAGCAATCTTGAGCAAGAAAAACAAAACTGGAGGAATCAGGCTTCCTGACTTCAGACTATACTACAAGGCTACAGTAATCAAGACAGTATGGTACTGGCAAAAAAACAGAAATATAGATCAACGGAACAGGATAGAAAGCCCAGAGATAAACCCACACACATATGGTCACCTTATCTTTGATAAAGGAGGAAAGGATAAACAATGGAGAAAAGACAGCCTCTTCAATAAGTGGACAGCTACATGTAAAAGAATGAAATTAGAACACTCCCTAACACCATACACAAAAATAAACTCAAAATGGATTGAAGACCTAAATGTAAGGCCAGACACTATCAAACTCTCAGAGGAAAAC
>NC_041221.1:146152554-146171070 GCF_002837175.3 Physeter macrocephalus | reverse complement strand
AGATTGCCAACAAACACATGAAAGGATGCTCAACATCACTAATCATTAGAGAAATGCAAATCAAAACTACAATGCGATATCATGTCACACCGGTCAGAATGGCCATCATCAAAGAATGTACAAACAATAAATGCTGGAGAGGGTGTGGAGAAAAGGGAACCCTCTTGCACTGTTGGTGGGAATGTAAATTGATACAGCCACTATGGAGAACAGTATGGAGGTTCCTTAGAAAACTAAAAATAGAACTACCATATGACCCAGCAATCCCACTACTGGGCATATACCCTGAGAAAACCATAATTCAAAAAGAGTCATGCACCACAATGTTCATTGCAGCTCTATTTACAATAGCCAGGACATGGAAGCAACCTAAGTGTCCATCGATAGATGAATGGATATAGAAGATGTGGCACGTATATACAGTGGAATACTACTCAGCCATAAAAAGAAACGAAACTGAGTTATCTGTAGTGAGGTGGATGGACCTAGTGTCAGTCATATAGAGTGAAGTAAGTCAGAAAGAGAAAAACGAATACCGTATGCTAACACATATATATGGAATCTAAAAAAAAAAAAAAAGGTCATGAAGAACCTGGGGCAACACAGGAATAAAGACCCAGACCTCCTAGAGAATGGATTTGAGGACACAGGGAGGGGGAAAGGGTAAGCTGTGACGAAGTGAGAGAGTGGCTTGGACATATATACACTACCAAATGTAAAACCGATAGCTAGGGGGAAGCAGCTGCATAGCACAGGGAGATCACCTCGGTGCTTTGTGACCAGCTAGAAGGGTGGGATAGGGAGGGTGGGAGGGAGGGAGACGTAAGAGGGAAGAGATATGGGGATATATGTATATGTATAGCTGATTCCCTTTTTATAAAGCAGAAACTAACACACCCAAAAAATAAAAATAAAAAAAAATTAAAAGGGGCATGAGGAAACTTTTTGGGTGATACATATGTTCATTATCTTGACTGAGGTAATGGTTTTATAGATGTGTACATATGGCAAAATATATCAAATTATACACTTAAAATACATACAGTTTATTATATATCAATTATACTTCAGGTTTTAAACAAAAGTGTTACCACAACAAATCCACTCATAACCACAGTCCAGTAAGGGCTCATTCTAAACAGGATAAACGCCACATATTAGGATTATTTTATAAATGAGTTATGGCAAGTTTGCAAAAGTCATACATGAAGTCTACACCAATGCCGAGCTGGAAAACATCTAATCCACACTCCACTTGGACGACTGGATTGATTTGGGTATTAGCTGTTGACAATTCTTCTTATTAACATGAACGCTTTCCAAAGTAAGGTTTGAATAAGACTAAACCTGCAGGTGGTTAGTAAGTGTCATGCAAAAAAATAAATAAATAAAAAGATCTGTAATCAAAAGGATGGGAAACTTTCAAACTGTATTCTCAGTATTCTCCACTACAGGACTTTCCCAACCATTTCACATGCCAGAGTGGGTTTTAACTCTGTAAGGCCATGATGTGTATACAGCGGTTCCCAAGAGTATTTGATCCTGGTGTCCATGTTTTCAGAGACCTTTTCCCGGGAGTATCATCCCATTGAACATTCTAGGGGCATTCTTTGAGAGCATTTCCAGGTCCTCTTTATCCTCTAGCTCCTGACTGGATAGTGCTAAATGGAGGGAGATCAGAGGTGGACATAAAATAAGGGGCAATCATATGCATACAGGCTGTTCCCAACAGTTCAAAGCATGAATTCTGAACCCAAAAATAAACTGCTTTTGCATTTTTCATTGTTCCATTTTTCCAGGACACTAACATGAAAGATTTCTTCTCAGCTTGATGGCACTCCCCTTTATGAACACAGATAATCAATCAGTAGTTGGCTGTGCTCAGAAGAGTGACAGACTCATCAGAGGAACAAAGAATGCCCATTAGGGGAGAGAGAGAAAGGAGGGGGCTTGGGAATCATCCCTGTTAAGAGAGGTGATCCCCACCGCCAACAGCTATATCTCCAGGGGCCCCATTTATTACCATAACCTCTTATTTCAAACACAAGCTCACAGTCTGGTCCCTCCATCCGTCTTTCAGGTGACGAATGGCATCATAAATCTTCCTTTCACCTCTCAAAAGGGCCACAGCTGAGCTAGGGCACCCATCCCCCAGTCTCTCCCCACCTCCTGCCTCTTCAACCTGGGCCCCATTCTTCTGGAGCAATTAAACACAATCAAGCTCTTCCACCCAGCAGTAATAGAGCCTGACCTTCTCCTGAAGGAGCCAGGGCTCAGCCCCAGGAGACAAGCCAGCTGGGAAGACTGAACAGTGCAGTGGGCAAAAGAAAGCGCATGAATATTCAAGCATGGCCAGGGACATTGAGAGTCACTTACCCTAAAGAGAAGCCTGACTACTCCCTCCCACCGCATAAAAGGCTAAGAGGACCAGCCAGATAACACTGAGCCCTTCTGACTTCCAGCAGTAACCAGACAGAACTCTAATGGTCAGAGATTGCTCAGATTCAAGAATGGAGAACAAGGAGCCCTACCCATAGCCGCCCCCCCCCCGCCCCAATTCCTTCTCCCAAGGCCTCTCTGAAGGCTAGGGTTTGAACTGCACTATCCACATCATCCTGATTCTAAAAATAGAAAAATTCATGCTCAGATATTTCCTCAAATACACATAGTGGGTAATTGGTAAAAACCAGGGCTAGGACCTAACCGCCTAACTCTACATTCATTATACATTCCACTAGATGAACTAGAGGCTTCTAAGGGCCAAAGGACCCTCTGTATATCTAGGTAAACTTCAGAGATACCTGCATACTTCCCAGAAGAGATTCCACAATTTTCATTACAAACTCAAGGGAGTAATAAAAGTGAAGAATCATTGCCTGTAACAGGGAATAATTCACTTCCTAAAGCACAAGGAATGGCAGAAAGAAGCTGGACTCAAATAACAGGTGCCAATTTCCGGGACAGCAGGAAAACCAAATAAAAGAAAATATTTGGGGGAGGGGACATTGGTAGGGCTGCCCTGAAGTAACCTATGAGATGGGGGTTATGCGTTTTGCATTCTCCCATCTCCCCTTTTAGCTTGATATCCCTAATATAGTCTTCCATATTCTTTATCCCTTTCTTCATTTATCCTCCATAATCAAAAATATATCTGTACCATATCTCATGCCCTCAGGCTTCAAGTTCTTTTGAAAATCAGTCCATACTAGAGTATTAATGATGTCCTGAGGTTTTTCTTCACATGAGTCTTTGTTGCCTTAAACAAGGGAATAGTAAGGGAATATCAGACACGGGGGTAGTCTGGCTTAGGAGCCATTTGGGCAGCAAAGAAAGTCTTTCTGGGATACTCACAGATGGAGTTAATTTCTGAAGTCAGAGAAAAGAGTGAAAACAATGATTAATCAAAATTATCTTTGAAAACCCCAAAAATCTCTCTTTAAATATAATATAGTAAATGTGATCTTATATATCAACACTGGATGATAATATGTATAGACAGCAACCATGCTATACGTAAAAATTCAAATCTTTAACCACTGGCATATCACTTAGCGTGGCAAAGTTTACACTAAGAGAAACTGTAGAAATCAAGACCAGCTGAACCCGTGTCTCTCCCATCTCCCATCTCATATGTACTCTGGAGCATTCCATCATAGGAGTGAACGGTAGTCAGATTGCCTTGACTATTGAAATTGCTGTTTTCTCATGTATGCCTCTATTGTTGTTACTGTCGTTTTGGTTATTTTGCTTTGTTTTGGCTAAGCACGTTTCTCAGTTTGCAAGATGTATCTCTGATGCAATTCCACATTGAGAGAGTGGATTGTATCAATAGGTTTCTGCCCACATAATTATTGGCTCAAAGACTCACCTGTTTTTAAAAGTCCCCTTTATTAGCTGTCTCATATGTGACCTTAGAAGAGAGAATTTGTCACTTCTTTTTTGCTCTCCCGTTTCTTAGTGAGGTGAATGAGTAAGGAAGTCACTGAGTCTGGAATAATCTGGACTTGGGGAGCCTAAGTGAAAGAAAGCACTGGTGGATAGTTAGGAGACATGAGTTCACATCCTAGTTCTGCCAGTGACTCACTGGGGGACGGACCTCAGAACAGCCTTACCCTTTCTACATCCCGGTATCTTCACCTACACAAGGAGGAAGTGAATGCTGAGGAGCCCTAAATTTCTTACTAGCTCTGAAATTCTGTGCTTCTGACCCAGCTCTGTCACTAGCTGGATACACTTAGCCAACAGCACACCCTACCTGGGCTCAAATTTTGTCTCTTCCACTTCTGGCTGTGTGACCTCAGATCTTACTTAACCTCTTTATGACTCAAGTCCCTCATCTGTAGAGGACAGAGTAAAGGTCCTGATTTCACAGAATTACATGAGATAATGCAAGGGAAGAACACAAGCATCACGTGCACATAGTAAGTGATGAATACACCGAAACCAGCCTTACAATAAAATGAGAGAGCTGGGCTAGGTGACCCATAAGTCTCCTCCAACCCCACTCTTCCCCGGGTCTATTGCCCATTTTCTGGTCAGTCATGTTTGTCAGTTGTGGATCAGCATCATGTCATTGAGAATCAGTCACTTGCTCAGACTGCTGTCCAGGGCAAACAACTGACTGTGCCAGGGGCAGCAAGGAAATTTTTGCCCTGGTGCAGAAAAACTCACCATTATTCAAGAGCTTAGGATGACAATATTACCTATCGGGTAGAGCCCCATTGCCAAGGACTGGAGGTTGGGATTCTGGTCACTGCCCGTCACAAAGTGGGACCTGGCCAATTCATTCTGGCTCTGTCATTACCTGTATAAGACCCCACCACCAATGCAATGCCTCATGAGTGGCACAGGTGAATCCCAAGTTGGAGAGGTGTGACATTTCTCTGTTCCCAGCCCTCTCTGTTAGTCACTTCACAGTTCTCCACAAAGAACAAGGTGTGGGATTTGCCACGTTCACGATGTTATACCAAATCTCTGTTTGAGATGTGCTTTGCTTGATCTTTGTGTCAACCCTGCGAGGGAAGCAGCGCAGCTAATATCCCCATCGCAGATGGCTCAGGGATGTGACATGATTCACTCAGGTCACAGAGCAAATTAGTGCAGTGGCAAGAAGGCAAACCTCATTCTCTTAACTCCACATTTAGTTCTTAAGGCACTTATTTTACTTTCCCAGCCGCCAAACATAAAGGATGCTTGCCCCTCCCCGTCACCACCCTTCAATCCAAAATATCTGAGGGTCTCTATGGCGACTAGAAAATGCCCTAATAACCCAAGTCATGGAGGTCACCCATTGCTGACGTCCTCAGCTCTTGCTTGATCCTTGACCTCTGCCTCACTCTGAATCATCCCAGATCTACGGGAATAATGCTCTGTCCCACCCCGACCTGCCTCCTCCCCCATAAAAGAAAATGGGTTGAATGATCACACTTGCTGACCAGTTGTCCAGCTCCTGAAAGGTCACCCACCCTCTCTGTTCTGCCTGGCTCCACCCCCAGCATGAGAGCCCAGGGGACCGCCTTAGCCGCCTCTGCATTGCGACGGTCCTCTCTTGCCCGTCTCCCAAACCACGCATCGCTGAGAGCAGAAGAGCCAAGCACTCTCTTCTGTCTCAACCAAGGGCTGCAGGGCTGCCAGACGGGGGTGAGGGGACTCAGCTCTCTGCTCGACCCCAACTGCAGCCCAGCGACCTCCATCTGCGACATCCCCGCCGCCACCCAACCCATGCGTCCTCTCCGGCGCGCACTTGCGCGGCTGACTCGCCTTGGAGCTGGGGCTGCTCAATAGCCCTCGGCGAGATGGATGGAGATCCAACCCCCTCCCTCTTCTCTGGATGGAAACTGGACTCTTGGCAATGAGGCTGGGTTGGAAAAGTATCTGTGCTGCAGGAAACCCAACTTTACAGAGAGAAAATTGATTCAATGCAGAAAAGGTGTGCAGCCTTAAATGAAACGCGTTCCCAGTTAAAATTGTGCAGCCGCAGATTTGACGTCAACCCCCTGAGCCTCCGCCTTCTGTGCAAACTCTCTGCAATCCATCATGTCTTCTCCTCCCACCCAGGGACTTGATGTGTTCATGTTGTCTTCCTCTCCCTTTATCAAAGACTGCTTTCAGAAAAGGCATCTCATATCTGTCCTTTCCAGCAAAGTGAGAATGTCGGTCACCATATTTTCTCTGCTATAAATATCTTCACGTCCAGCCTCATCTCTCAGTGACGAATGGAACGTGGTCATTCTTTGGGGCCGTAGGATAGGTATGGATGAATGACCAGGGACTGAAGAAGGAAGTATAGAGTCCGGTGGGACCCCGAGTAAGATACTTCACTTCTCTGAGCCTCCACTCTCTCTTCTGATGGGTGGCCAGGATAAGATCAGACAGAGCTAGCTCATGGGGCTGTTTCATCAGTGAAGAATTTGTTGACAAGCTTCAATGATTAGAAACCTGGGCTTAAAGTCACTCATCCCTGACTTTAAATCCTAGCTCTAGCTGTGTGATCTAAAGCAAGTTACCTACTGTCTCTAAGGCCCAGCTTTTGTATCTGTAATACCAGGGCAATTATATTTTAAATACTTCACAGGGTTGAGAGAACTAAAAAAAACAGTGGAGGCTATATAATGTAGGGGTTAAAAGCATGGACTCTGTCATCAGATTATATGGGTTCAAGCCCAGCTCTACTCTTTACTAGCTGTGTGACATTGGAAAAATCACTTAACCTCTCTGTGCTTCAGTTTTATCATCTGTAAAATGCTAATAATAACAGTACCTACTGCAATTGATCGTTATGAGGATTCAGTGATTAAATATATATGTAAAGTATTTACAAGAGTACCTGGCTGGCACTGGTACATAATAAGCCTGAATAAGTATTAGCTATTATTAGTGTGGTTATTTAATTAAAGCCCTTGGTACCATTCCTGATACATATAAGTATTCAATAAATGATGGTCATTACTATAAAGTCCAAATATATAATAGTGTCATCCTTATAGTATTATCTTTATAATGGTGACTACCCCGACACCCCACCATGTGAGGATGACTATGGTCCTTAAAAATCAAGTGACAGGGTTGGTACTGAGGCAGACAGGATTTTCAGTGACTTGCAGGTCAATGCTTAAGAGGCAGTGGGTGGAATCAGTCACTTGCCCAATGTGCTGGGGGTAGAAGGAAGGAAGGGGTTTGAAAAGACAGAAAGTAAAAGAAGCAGCTTTGTTCTCATACATAGATTCTGAAGCTGGTGTGACCCTCTGCGTGCATCTGCTTACCAGTGTGACAAAACTCTCAATAGCCCTGCCAAAGTTGCTGACCAAAAACTCATTCCTGCACAAGGATAGGAAATGCCTCTCCATGTCACAGAATCAGAATTTTGTGGATTCTCTATCCAATCCCCTTACTTACACATAAGGCAGTTGAGGCCCAGAGAGGGAAAGGAGCTTATCCAAGGTCACACAGCTGATGAGGGGCAGTCAGGACTATAACCAGGATTTCCAAACCCAAGTCCAAGGTCATAGCCGCTAGGCCAGATACTTATAAATGGAAATTATGGCACAGGGACGTGACCCTCAACCCTAAAACAAGTCCTCTTACTGGGAAATGCACAGGACAATGGTGTTTGGAATAACCAGGTGTGCAATCTTGCCTTCATCTGGGTGAGAGATATTTATTTGCCCTTTATCCTCCCTCCTGCCTTTCTTCAGCTTCCGTGCCCAAGTGCTTTGCAGACATATCCTAAAGACTGTCTAGCCCATTGAATTATATAATGTCTCCATGTCATGCTTCCCTGAGGGGCTCCAGATGTTCATGTCATTGATATAACTGCTGCAGGGCTCACCCGGAAAGGGAGGGAGTTTCAGACATGGCTAAGAGCAAAAGAAAAAGGTTACTCCGTGGCTATCATAGATGATCTATCCCCATATTTATGATGCCTGCCTTGGCCTCTTCTTATTGGCCAGATGGTTCTGCAGTTAATGTATTTCTAACCAATAAAATACAAAAAGGAAGCAGCTATAACTGCTGCTGCTGCTGGGCCACATACGGGCTTTTCTGCAGATGATGGGGAAAGCAGCTTAAAATCTTCCGCAGAGATGACAGTCAAAATATCCACAATAGAGCTACAGGTGACACTGCCCAGATTCTCTACAAACCCTGTCTCTAGAGCCAAATCACTAACCCATACTTCAGCCACACTATATAGTCCAAAGAGGTATGCGGTAAATTCTCTCTGGTCCTCATGTTATGAATGCAGATAAAACTTTATCACTGAACAAGTAGTTGCCAAATATCATTACACAGGATTCCATGAGAGTTACAAAGACAGATAAAATGTAGCTCATTCTTTCAAGGAGGGAAGAGTTTGGTAGGGGAGACATAATATGTACTTATTAAAAAATCAAACAGAACTCTAGGGCTTCACTGGTGGCGCAGTGGTTGAGAGTCCGCCTGCCGATGCAGGGGACACGGGTTCGTGCCCCAGTCCGGGAAGATCCCACATGCCGCGGAGCGGCTGGGCCCGTGAGCCGTGGCCGCTGAGCCTGCGCGTCCGGAGCCTGTGCTCCGCGACGGGAGGGGCCACAACAGTGAGAGGCCCGCGTACCGCAAAAACAAAAAAAAACAAAACAAACAAACAAACAAAAAAAAAAACAGAACTCTAAAATGCATCTGCTTATTAGCCCCTGATGCAGTCTTTGTCAACTTCCCACTAAAATATCCGGACGATAGAGGAAAACACATAAAAATTCATAATAAAAAAAAAAACCAGACTCTCGTAGAAATGTTTACTAATGGCGAGGCAGCTGATTTTGCCAGAGAAAAATTTAGCAAAGTATTGCCTCAGGATACCAGGTATACCAGGTTTCACCTCCTGAAACCCTAAAAACGTATCTCCCTACTCTCTGCCCTACCCAGAGACTCAAGCAAATCACCAAACAGCCATCTCGATAGTACATGGATGCTGCCTTTTGAGGAGGCCGTAACACAGTGCTTGATACACAGTGCACACTGATTAGATATCTGCTAAATGGCTAAATGAATGAAGAAGCCCTTCCCTGAGCCACCCATTCTCATACTGCTACTCCTAACGCCCTAATTCTATAGCCTTTGACAGACAGCACTTCTGTGGGCACGAAGCAGGGAGAGCTGGGAATGGTAAACTGCATCCTGGAACATGTCATTTGTATATATAAAGTTATTCAATCTGGAAAAGAAAAAAAAAGGATTTGGGGAAGCAATAGACACTGAAAATTGGATTTTACATATGTTCCATTGATTCAGAGTATCAGAAAGAAAAATAGAGGGACTAGGATGAAATGCCACCTTAGCAGAACAGATCATAGATCTGTCATAGATCAGAGTTTCTCGATTTTGTCACTATTAACTCTTAGGGTCACATTCTTTTTTTGTGGGGAGTATCTTATACATTATAGGGTGTTCAACAGCATCCCTGGCCTCCATTCACTAGATACACACTCCTCCCCAATTTGTAACAACCAAAAGTGTCTCCAGACATTATCAAATGTCCCTTGGGGGACAAAATCTCCCTCAGTTGAGGACCACTGTCATAGATGAATATTTAAGAAACTAGAAATCATATGGTGAGCTATTCATATCACATTGCCCTCTAGCTGTAAAGCTGACCCATCACCACAGAAATACACTTGGATGAGAGCCAGGGGAAGGCTATATCCTTGAATATCGACAAACTGAAGGTTTTGAGATAGTTAGAAGGATAACTAGTGTGAAAAAATGTTACAGGCTTCGTGGGGGAAAAATTGCAGAACAAAGGAAAAGGGAGATTATCCTAAAGACCCCAGAAATAATCTACTGCAAGATACAGAAGAAAATTTGAGAAAACTTTTATATTCTCAACAGAGAGCACAAAGATATAGCATTCATGAAGTAAGCAGAAAGCCATGAGGACAGATGGCCAATATGAAACGGTAATAAATACGATATGACCCAATGAGGTAAAAGGATAGAATGAAGTAAAAATGGATGAGATTTTTAGAAAGTTTTAACAAAAACTAAAAATATAATCACAGAATCAAACGACACAGGAGAGGCAGTAAATAAGCATAATTGATAAAGTAGAAAATCATAATAGTAATGTGAGATGCTCTCCCATGACTGCAAAGAGAAAGAGCAGAAGATAAAAACCATGAGAAAATTGGAAGAAAGAAAATAAAAAGCTAATATGTAGATAGTTAGCATTTCTGAAAATCCCATTAGAAAAAAAGAAATAGTGGAAATAACCAAAGATAACACAAAAATGAAATGTAGTCAGATGGAAAAGACTCATGAATATACATATTGAGAAGGTCCACTGGTTTCCTGATCAATTAAAAGGCACCCTCATATAAAAAAGTGCCATCATCTTTTTAGAAATTATATGAATAAAGGGAATAATACTATATGTATGCAGTGATTTTAAAAAGAAAAAAATGGGATTTCTATGAAGGAACAAAAATCAGGTAGTTCTCATATTTCTGCTCTGAAATGAATTATAACCTAAGAATCACTCTCAGCCAATTAGTACTAGGTAGGCTAGGACTCAGAAAAACATGCTGTGGTCACTTCTTTTAAAAAATTATTTAAAGGTATGCCCCAAAGAGCAAAGAAAGGAGAAAAAAAAAAAAAAAAAGGAAGACTTCAGAAATAGAGGATTGACGGTATAAAAAGATGAACAGTAAACACTAAAATCAGGTAGTGAGATGAATCTCCATAACTACAACTCTAGAACAAATAATGTGAAAATTATTATTGAAGTAGAATATAAAAATTACTAATTTAGCATGAATAGTCTAGATCTAAATCCCAAGATTATATTAAAAAAGAGTGAGATGTGCATGTAGGAGATCAGAAGATTACTAAACACATAATAAATGTTTTAAAGTAAATACAGTTTTGCTCTTGGCGAAAGTAGATAAATATGGATTATATATTGTTCTCACAAACATTTTAAGTAATCACAAATAGGATATAACTATTCAAAAACACTAGGAAAAAAATAGCAATGTATACTCCATAAAACACAGAGAATAAAACAATGAAGTATAAAATAACATAAAATAAAAGACTGTATAATAGACATTAAAAATAAATACAAATGAGTTTACCAACTCTCTTAACTAACAACTCTCAAAGTGAGTAAACACTCACCACACACACAACTAAATTCCATGTTATTGAAAAACATCTCTAAAACCTAGTAATATACACCCAGAAAAAGTTTTAAAACTAAAGAAATGGAGAAAGACATGACAGGCAACTTAACAAAAAAATTGGGATCACAATATTGTGACCAAAAAAGCTGAGTTCAGTGTTCAAAAAGAGAAGCCTTAAAGAAAATAAAACAAATATGTTAGAAAGAATAAAACGCATAGTGAAAAATACCAGATTTTTATGCACCAAGAAATTTCTTTGAAATAAATAACATTATGTAGATAATAAGGAGAAAAATTAGTACTGAGATCATTAAATACACCTAAATCTTTGACTGGAAAAGTGAACAAAAATTAAGACAAGGACATAAATAATGTAAATTATGATTTAACAAACTGGGCTTCCCTACAATAATGGGATGCAGCTTCCTTCTAGCACTTATGAAAGAGTCATAAAAAAATGATCATTTATTAAGCCACAATGAATACCTCAATAAGCTGCAAAAATATATGTATAGATCACATTTTAGATCATAATGCAATAACCTAGAAATTAGATTCAAGTTTTTAAAATAACAACTTAGAAATTATTAATACACTCCTAAATACTAGCTGTTGAGTGAAACTGAAAATGAAAATCATTATTACCAATTATTTCAAGAATAATAAAGTTTGAGACTTCTACATATTGAAGTATATGAGATGTAGCCAAAGCTGTACACGTATTAAAATTTATAACGTCACATGTCATTATTCAACAAGAAAAAGTGGAAATAAATGGATTAAGCATTGAAGGTAAGATATTAGAAAAATAATAAACTAAGTTAAGCAACAATAATAAATCCAACAGCAAAAAGTAATGAATTTAATTGATTGATAACTTGACTTGAATAAATTATCCAAGGGATCATCCAATTTTAATAAATACTTCTAGAAAATCTGAGAAGAAAGCTAAAGCAAATGTAAAATATTAGAAATGAGAAAGATTTTCTTTTTCAGTATAAAGAACACTAATAAATTTTTTAAATCTCATAGAAATAGATTCTTTTCTAGGAAAAGATAAATCAACAAAATTCACTCAAAAAGACATTTAAAAAAACTTGACTATTTTAATAGCAAAGGAAGAACTTGAAATAAAAATTTGAATGGCAGCTTGTATTATATGCCAAAAATAATTTGCAATGGCTTTAAAAATGAAATTTAAAATGTAGTTCTTAAGTAGAAGAAAATGTATGTGAGTTTTTTAAACTTGAGATTATATAAATCCTCACTCACATAAAGAAAAAAATATCTACGTAAAGAAAAAACATCTACAAATTTGACTATACTGAATTAGAATTTCAGAATGAAAAACTTTTTAATATTAAAAGGCAAATTTTAAAATTGGAAAAAGGGGTTTCACAAACATGACAGAAAAAGATATAAAACCCTTAATATAAATAAGTAGGAAAGGGACAATCATTAACAGAGATATAAATGGCAAAAAAGAAAAAGAAAAAAATGTTCAACCTCTCTAGCATGCAACAAGCAAATTCAAATAAAAATAAGCTGCATTTGCTTCTACTGAATTAGTTTTAAATGTTAATTCCCAGCTTTAACAGAGACGTAGAGAAACTGATTCTCTGCTCTCTACAGAAGACAAACATGTAAACTGTTTAATTTTTTTAAGTCTTTGCAGAAAACAATTTGGCCACTTATATCAGAAGCCTGAATATATACATATTTATTGATCCAATGATTCTACTTGTAGGAATTTATCCTAATGAAACGGGTATATAAGATAATTTATTTAGAGATGTTCATTTCACCATTATTCATTATATAAAACATTGTTTACACTATAAATATACAATGATAAAGAATAGCTTGTGATATATGCAAATGATAAAATGTTACATAAGCATTAATTACGCAGAATACTAAATGACATAAGAAAAGCATTTTTTTGAAAGCCTACTTTTTAAGAAAAGAGCATTGCAATGCCAGCTGTACATCATAATCAACTCAAAACATGTTATACATTCAGATTCCCGGGTCTCCCCCAGGACTACTACTGAATGGGCTCAAGAGCAGAACCCAGGAATCTGTATTTTTACCACGTTCCATATCTAATGATCTGTATGTGATAGAGAAGTAAAGACTGAACGTATTCACAACATGTTTATTTCTGGGTAGAGAGAACATAGATGATTTTTATTTGTCCTTTATGTGCATGTTTTGTACTTTCTATAATGAATACATGTATTATATTTACCAATTTAATAATACAAGCTATTTAATGTAAATTAACAACACAAGGTGATCTGTGGTCAGATAAATAAACCCTAAGGACCAGGGTTCTGAGTAGTTTGTAGAGTAAAAAAATTAAGAGAGAGAACATGAACCGGGGGCCCACAAGGTACCTCTGAAAACTAAACATCTTTAATCTAGATGGTGTTATGGGTTTTTTTGTTAGTTAGTTAGTTAGTTACGGCTGCATTTGGTCTTCATTGCTGTGCACGGGCTTTCTCTAGTTGAGGCGAGTGGGGTCTACTCTTCGTTGCAGTGCGCAGGCTTCTCATTGCGGTGGCTTCTCTTGTTGCGGAGCACGGGCTCTAGGTGTGCAGGCTTCAGTAGTTGTGGCACGCGGGCTTCAGCAGTTGTGGTTCACAGGCTCTAGAGCACAGACTCAGTAGTTGTGGTGCGGGGGCTTAGTTGCTCCGTGGCATGTGGGATCTTCCTGGATCAGGGCTCGAACCCATGTCCCCAGCATTGGCAGGCGGATTCTTAACCACTGAGCCACCAGGGAAGTCCCAGACAGTGTTTTACTATTTTAAAAGGGATTGTCAACATTTAAAAATTGGGAGATTTCCCATAATAAATAGTGACTTTCATCTTCTCTTGAGTAAAATAAGACTTGGCCACTCTGGGCCCAGATGGCAGTAACTGATTGGAGTAGCGTGGTTCCTCCTTACGTGGGTAAGGGCTCTTAAGTTTACCACTGTCCCCACCACTCCCTAACGTCCTCCCATTTGTCTTTATTATCACACTTCCACTTTGTTGCTTTAAAAAAAAAAAAGCCTACCAACTAAACTGTTTCTACTTGCCTGATCCCTGTAGGTACCTAAGGTTCCATGAGTAAGCAAAAACCTAGTCAACCTGTGAAAAGCGGGAGAGGCAAATGCCTTACAAACACTTTACAGCTGTGTCTCAACCCTGGCTGTACACAATGGACTCACCTAGGGAGCTTTTAAAATGCCAAGGCCCAGGCCACACCCCAGACCACTTACATCAGGGTATCTGGGGTGGGACCCAGGCATCAGTGTTTTTTAAATCTCTCCCAGTGATTCCAATGTGCAGCCAAGGTTAAGAACCACTGTTTTAAGGGCAAAGATGCTGGTAGTTAGAGCTCAGACAGATTTGAGGAGGAGAAAGGAGACAATACTTTTGACTGAGAGGCAGCAAGGAGCTTGCAGACAGCCTGGATGCAAAAATCTAGCTCTTCCTCAATATAGCTGTGCTGATTTATCTAGCAGGCTGACTTATCTAGCAGGCTTACTTCTCTGGCCTCCGTGTTCTCATCTCAAAAAGAAGTGTCATATTCCCTTCCTTAGAAGACTGTTATGAAGATTAAATGGGATAAGGCCTGCAAGGAGCTTAGCATAGTGTCTGGCTTATAGTAAGTGCTCGATAAATGCAAGCAATTTTGAATGTTATCACTGAAATTGTACCCAGTGCAACGGAGGGATGAAGGAGGAAGACGAGGTGCTCATGATAGTTGGGCACTTCTACCACATACTTTATGACACTATCTCACTTCTTCCCTGCAACAAACCTACCAGGAAAGTACTAGAAAGGGGTTGAGTGAGAAGATGGAGATGGAAGCATTTTCTGAGCCATAAAGAACTTTGCTGACACAAAGATATTTAATGTCATTATTTCTCCTTTAACAGGCCTCGTGCAGAGGGTCTGCTAATATTTTATCAGCAATGTTCCCTGTCTCCCCTCTTCTGTCCTGACATTCCCCCCTTGATCCATTTCCATTCCTCAGTCATCTAAGAAATAAATAAGTGAAATAAAAGCCTAGAGCAAATGCTTTTTGACTCTCCCATCCCACTGGCAGAGCAGAAAGCAAATAGGATGAATGAGCCCACAGGAATCAGCCCGTCCTTCCTTTGTGTCTCATGGTAACCAACATGGGCTTCCACCTGTACCTAGGGGTTTACACGTCAATCTCCACCTACTAGACTATGAGCAACAAAGTCAGGACCCAGACCTGAGCTATGTATGTCCCCAGGACTCCATACACTGCTTGGTACACAGCAGATGCTCAAGAAATGTTTTCTGCGTGAATGAATGAATGAATGACTTTTACTCGAACTCCTCTTAGAATAAGCTACCTTTATCATTCATTCTTTGAATGCATATTTATTGTGTGCCTATACAGGTAACAAGACAGACGTAATTCCTCACCTGATGGAGTTTGTAATCTCTTAGAGAGGTGGACTTGAGCGCATAATTCCAAGTGTGCTCAGTGTTAGGAAAGAGACACTTACAGTAAACTGGGAGCCTACGAGATGGCTAAATTGAAACTGAGAGATCTGCTCTTGCATGGGATTTAGCCGTGCAAAGGGAGAGGAGGCGAGAAAGTTCCAGCAAACAGGAAAAGTTTATGAGAAGGTCCCAGATAGAAAAATGCAGCCACAGAGGCAGCTCTGAGAGGAGACCAGATCCTACAAGCCTGAGAGCCCACAGTGTGGTGTGGCAGTTTCACACTCACCCTAGCAGGGGAGTCCTCTCTTCCAGCAAAATCCTCTGTGGAAGCCATTGGCGTAAAACATAAAAGCAGAGTTCCTCTGGTTGGAGCTGCAGCTGTGTTTACCAAAGAAGGCAAATATTTTAGCTCAGGGCTTCTCAAACTTCAGCATGCATACAAATCACCTGGGGATCTTGTTAAAAGACAGATTCTGCCTCAGGAGGCCTGGGGTAGAGCCTGAGAGTCTGCCTTTTTAACAGCCCCCAGGTGACGCCAGCCAACGCTCCTGGGCCACCAACCTCACTTGGAGCAGCAAGTTCCTAACCACTTCTCAGGCAGTTAACCAAGACCCAAGAGGAAGCAGGAGATGGCCAAATGACCTCTTCAGATTTAAAGGCAGGCCTGTGTGGGATGTGCTTTCAGGGAGGTGTGAGTCTGTAGATCAAGGGGAGACACTGTGAGTTGGGAGGCTGGATGTACTCTTCTGATCAAGGTCACTCGTGTATACATGCTCACACCTGCTTCCGTTTGAGAATGTGTGAGTGTGTGTGTCTCTTTAAGCAGTGTGTATGTGTGCATGTGTGCACACCCCAACAAATGCCCACAAGTAGAACAAGAGTGATGGGCGCTAAAAATAGTTCCTGGGAGTTATAGCAGCCTAATCCAGATTTAGAAGAACATAAATTATTTGATCTGTCATTCTGATGTCAATGGGTCACTTACAATCCACCTAACTCTTGCCCTATTATTTTAGTTCCATTGACGGGAAAGGAGTGGGGGCATGGTACCTCATAAAAGAATTGTCTCTCCACCCAAGACTTGGTTCAAAGGCCTCACTCAGGGGCTTCCCTGGTGGCGCAGTGGTTGAGAGTCCGCCTGCCGATGCAGGGGACACGGGTTCGTGCCCTGGTCCGGTAAGATCCCACATGCCGCGGAGAGGCTAGGCCCGTGAGTCATGGCCGCTCGTCCGGAGCCTGTGCCCCGCAACGGGAGAGGCCACAACAGTGAGAGGCCCGCGTACCACAAAAAAAAAAAAAAAAAAAAAAAAAAAAAAAAAAGGCCTCACTCAACTCCATGGGCATCCCAAAATGGTGCACAGTCAAAGGCACCCAAGCCTGGAGAGCAGAGGGCTCAGACCACCTCGAGATTTCAGGACTATCTGAAGATCTTCCTCGCCACCACCAGTTACAACGCCTGAACCCGTACAGTTGGAGTTTGTGCTCCTGTAATCTAAAGATTTCCAACCTAAACGATTGTCACTTTTCTATATAGGATAATACTTTAAGCCTTTATCACGTAATTCTTTGGGGAGTTTGAAGACTAGTAAGTGAAAGCAAGGCTTCTGTAATGAGACCCTGGATAGGAGCCACTGTTTTTTTAAGACCGCCTAAAGAACAAATATGATCCTTGGTTGTGCTAATAAGAGAGTACAAATTAAAAGACATGGATTCCAAAGAATTCCATGTATTCAGAATCCATGGAGCAGCCAGAGTGATCTTAAAAAGCACATCTTTGTCATGCTTCTCCACCACTTAAAGCCCTTTGACTGGCCATTGCTCTTAGAATACCTAAGTCCTTCAAATGACATATGCAGTCCTGCATCACACAGCCCTAGTCACCACTCCAGCCCCATGTCCCCCACTGCTCTCCCTCTCTCACTAACAAAGCGCCATCCACGCTGGCTTGCTTTCAGCTCCTGCCACATGCCAAGATCTTCTCCTCAGGACCTTTGCACATGCTGTTTCCTCTGTCTGAACTGTTCTCCTCTCCCTTGACACCTAACCAGCTCTTCCCACCTTGCAAAACCTCAGCTTAAAACCTGCTTTCTTAGTGAATTCCTCAGTCTATACACCTCAGTGTCTTCTGCTCCATCATAGCAACCAGAGCTAACATTTTTTCAGTGTTTAGAATGTGACAAGCTTGACTCTAAGCACTTTTTTTTTGCAAATGGAATTATTTTATCCTTCAATATTTAGAAACAGAGGGATAGATCATCAAAATAGATAAGCACTTTTTATTTATTAACTACTAATAACAACCCTAATGAAGTAGTCGTTATTATTTCCCTCCATTCAACAGATGGGGAAACTGCGGACCCGAGAGGTTGAACAACTTGTCCAATGGCACGAAATGGTAAGTGGTAGAGCTGGAGTTCAAACCCAACCACTCTAACTTCGAATTCCGCACTCAACGGCATGTTCTTCCCACCACATCCCAGAAGCCAGGAAGCAGGTTTTAATCTCCACTCCGTCACCAACACCCAGCACAATACCTAGCATATGGTAGGCACTTGGTAAATATTACTCATTTGTTGTATGATAAAAATTACTCACTTGTTGAAAGAAATTGAATAAACAAATCAGGGTGAGGCCCAAGGAGAAAGTCTACAAATTATATCAAAAGAGAAATGGGTAAGGGTGCAGGAAATGCTCAGCTACAAGAAAAGTCTACAGGTCTGACCTCAGAACTGAAAAGGAAACAGATTTCTCCTGAGTGGCTGCAGAGGACAGAGCCAGAAACAACTGGTAAAAAATCACAGAAAGGGGGCTTCCCTGGTGGCGCAGTGGTTGAGAATCCACCTGCCGATGCAGGGGACACGGGTTCTGTGCCCCGGTCCGGGGTGATCAC
>NC_041221.1:146106370-146152473 GCF_002837175.3 Physeter macrocephalus | reverse complement strand
ACACATGCCGCGGAGCGGCTGGGCCCGTGAGCCATGGCCGCTGAGCCTGCGCGTCCGGAGCCTGTGCTCCGCAACGGGAGAGGCCACAACAGTGAGAGGCCCGCGTAATGCAAAAAAAAACAAAAAAAATCACAGAAAGGAGATTTCAGCTCAGTAAAAGGAGCACCACTCAGTGTTATGCCAAAATACAGAGTGCTTCTCTTTGGTAGTCAAACAAAGGCTGGATAAGCATTTGATAGGAAGGTAACTGGAGTGACTCACATTTCAGCTGGGGATCCAAACTGGATCCTCTCTGTGTGTCTCTCCAACCCTGATATTCTAAGGATCCGTGAGTCCCACCCACACATTCTACCCCACATTCCCTGAGGTTCCAAAGAAAAAATTTCAGCAAGTAAGTAAACCCACAGAGGTGGTCATAATTTGCTCCTAACTGAAAATAAAAAGGAAAGGTGAACTGGAGTCAACAAACACAGCAGAAAAGGAAGATTGCTCCTCCTAAAAGCCCTGTAGCCTAGGGACAGGAAAGTTGGGCTCTTAATGAAACAAGAAGGCCCTTTCCTAACCCACGAATGGCACACTGGGTAATTCCACCACCCCACCTCCCTGCCTCTCTCAGAGCAAAGCACTGCTCTGAGGGATGGAAGGGACATCTGGGGTCCCTTGAAGCTGTGGCTGAGAGGTTTCATTTGCATGTAGTTACATAGACAGAAGGGTACTTCTACTAGATGAACTGTAAGGGCCTTCCCCATTTATATTTTGATTTTATGAACTGAATTACATTAAATCATAGCAGATGGGAACTAAAAGAAAACTTAAAGCATCCAATCCAATCCCTCTGCTTTATAGAGAAGGAAACTCAGGCACAGAGTTGGGAGGTGGATTGTCCAAGGTTGCACAGTAAATTGGTAGCAGAATTGGAACTCAACCACTTCTCTCTCAGCCTCTCCTGTAAAGCTTATTTTTCTCCAGTTTTCTAAGACTGCTTTCTCAGAATTGGTGCTTTCTGAGATCAGGCAGGCCTTGTGTCCAGCTTCTTTTTTGTCACCCCCTCAGAGAGCCCTTAGCATGGTTCTATTCAGTGAAAGCTCCATTTGTGACCAGAAACTAACTCCCAACTATTGAATAATCTTTTCATAAGGACCAGGTGATTTCTTTCTACTCATGAAAGCCAGAGGATCTGGAAACAGGAGCAGAACAGAAACCAGAAGGGCATGTGCCCAAATAACTGCCCAGGACACTGCAGATATTCTGATGTATATTTGGGGGCTGGCTTGGTGAACTGGCTCTCACTACAGCACTGGAAAAAAGCAAGATCTAGAATGAGTAAGCTAGACATAACCTTAAAGATCTCCCAAGCCAGCAACTCCCCCCAAACTAGTGCCTCTATCTGCCATGGTGAAATGGAAAATTAAGGAAATGTTTAATAATATTTGTACATATGCATAGACACTTTCCTGAAAGAAGCCTCCTTTATTCTGAGACTATGTTCTTCCTTCTTTTATAGTTATTATTTATCCCTTCTTTTATGAAACAGTGGTGGTAGCAAATGGTACTTGGTTTGGGGTTTTGTTTTATAAGTTGACACCAATGTTGACAACCCTGTGTTTGGGTACCCCAATTTTGGGGGAATTTTAGAAATCCATGAAGTCTGGAATCTACTGATCTAAACCAGTATTCTCTTTTTATAGTTGTAGGACCAGAGGACAGTGGGAAAAAATTAAATGTCTCCATGTTCTCACAGTCAAAAATTACTAACCAAATGCAAAGCTTGAGCATCCATAAAACTACTCCCTTCTCAGCGCTAAAGTTGCTATGTGATCCTGGGCAACTTGTTTAACTTTGGGCCTCAGTTTCCCAGTCTGGAAAATGGGCACAATAATCCCTGCCTTGACTTCCTCACAGGTAGCAAAGGTCAACACATCCTTTGAATGTAAGGAGTATAACTGTAATCAGCTCTGTGCAAACAGCTGCCAATTCCAATGTCTGCAGGACCAGGTAGGCAATGGAAACAAGTAAAGCAGACCAAGTGTGAGTGAACAGATAGAAGCTGCCACTCAGTCTCAGTGTTGAGAACACACTGAGGCCTGGTGGGCAGTGGGGAAAACTAGCAAGTCTGGCAACTGAAGGGAGGAGAGAGGCTACCCCAGCCAATTTTTACCATGCAGTAATGTGGGCTGAATATAACCAGATATTCTCATTTTCAAAGACACTGGAACTTTACATTTTTATTAGCTGTCTTTTGATTTTTAAATGTTGACCACAAATTCAAATTTTAAAAATTGAGAGAGACAACAATCAACCCCATCAAAAAAATGGACAGGGGACTTCCCTGGTGGCACAGTGGTTAAGAATCCACCTGCCAATGCAGGGGACACGGGTTTGATCCCTGGTCCAGGAAGATCTCACATGCCACAGAGCAGCTAAGCCCATGCACCACAACTACTGAGCCTGCGCTCTAGGGCCTGCATGCCGCAACTACTGAGCCCACATGCTGCAACTACTGAAGCCCACGTGCCTAGAGCCTGTGCTCCACAACAAGAGAAGCCACCGCAATGAGAAGCCCACACCCCACAACGAAGAGTAGCCCCCGGTCACTGCAACTAGAGAAAGCTTGTGCGCAGCAACGAAGACCCAAATGCAGCCAAAAATAAATAAATAAAGCGTAGTATTTAAAAAAAAAAAAATGGACAGAGGACCTAAATAGACATTTCTCTAAAGAAGACTTACAGATGGCCAACGGCAACATGAAAAGATGCTCAACATCACTAACTATTAGAGAAATGCAAATCAAAACTACAATGAGATATCACCTCACACGAGACAGAATGGTCATCATCAAAAAATCTACAAGCAATAAATGCTGGAGAGGGTGTGGAGAAAAGGAAACCCTCCTACACTGTTGGTGGGAATGTAAATTGGTACAGCCACTATGGAGAACAGTATGGAGGTTCCTTAAAAAACTAAAAATAGAGCTACCATGTGATCCAGCAATCCTACTCCTGGGCATATATCCAGAGAAAAACATGGTTCGAAAGGATATGTGCACCCCAACGTTCACAGCAGCACTATTCACAATAGCCAAGACATGGAAGCAACCTAAATGTCCACTGACAGATAAATGGATAAAGAAGATGTGGTACATATATACAATGGAATATTGCTCAGCCATTAAAAAGAATGAAATAATGCTATTTGCAGCAACATGGATGGACATGGAGATTATCATACTAAAGTGAAGTAAGTCAGACAGAGAAAGACAAGTATCATATGATATCGCTTACATGCAGAATCTCAAAAAAATGATACAAATGAACTTATTTACAAAACTGACACACACTCACAGACTTAGAAAACAAACTTATGGTTACCAAAGGGGAAAGCTGGGGGGGAGGGATATATTGGGAGTTTGGGATTGACATATACACACTACTTATATAAAATAGATAACCAACAAGGACCTACTGTATAGCACAGGGAACTCTGCTCAATATTCTGTAATAACCTAAATGGGAAAAGAATTTGAAAAAGAATAGATACATGTATATGTATAACTGAATCACTTTGCTGTACACCTGAAACTAACACAACAGTTAATCAACTAAACTCCAATATAAAATTTTTAAAAAAATTTTTTGATAAATATTAGTGTTATTTATGTACATATGAACTCTGGCAAACCAGTAACAAAATTAACAACTAACTGTAATTCCAATATCAACATATAAGCATGCAATAAACATGCTACTTGAAGTTCTTTTAATTAACATTTTAAGAAAAAAATTCTAAAGTAAGTTTTCAATTACAATATTAAGAGCAGTTACATTTATTTTTTTTAAAAAACTTCCCTCTAGTTCTGTTTCCCAAAATGAATATGTTTATGAAAAATGTTGAACTGACATCAGATTTAACAGAAGTATTAAACTGGGACCATAAAGTTAGAAAGACTCAAGCAGAATCCTATTTTGTTTTCCTCAGATTTATGATTTCCCAAAGAAAACACTAAACTAAGGTCTGTCACTAAAGTGGGACTTTAAAAATGCATACCATGTTAACACATTTACAGCTTAAAAACAGCTATAAATAATTTGCTTAAATCTGACCTCTTTAGGAAATGTTTTTTAAAAGGAAAAGAGAAAATGACCAATCTCATTAGTGTATTTTAAGCAACAGCCTTGATAACAGTGGACATCCAAAACTTCTGTAAGCATAGCAGGTAGGGAAATTACTCCTTGGTAGAATTTTGTGTATCAAATAACAATATCTGCCATTAAAAATCTTTGCTACTTGGGTTACCAATTCACCAATATTATTCAAATATTTTGCTAGCTAAAATCTAAGTAAGTACATATTGGTTCTGAAATCTAAATATGCCTATTTTCTTTTTCAGGAAAGAAATATCTAAAATATCTGCAGAGAACAGTTAGTGAATCTATAAGATTTGGAACTTGTAATATCCATGTTTATTACAGGGGAAACATTAGAAATTCCAGATACAGTAATGGGTCTTACTTTATTAGCAGCAGGAACAAGCATACCAGACATGATCACAAGTGTGTTTGTTCTAAGAAAAGGTAAGAAGTAGGTCCGTCAAGCTGCAATGCCCATTCTTAAAAGCCTGGCTGAAATACACTGAGCAAAGGTACCTTTAAAATATTTATTTCCTCAGTAACATACTTTGAAGAATAAAAAAGGAGTGACTCAAGAGGAAAGATTTACTATTTAATAGCAGATTAATTTCACTGAATCTAAACCCCCAAATAATATTCATCTGAAATGTGCAGTAAATCATAATTAACCATTTACGATGGAAAGCAACAAGTAATCTACATACCTTATTGAAAAATGGTTTAATAAATAGATAATTATTGGATAAATAAATGTCAAGACTTCAAACACTAACCCCCTCCAAAATTCAAAAATACAAATTCAGTAACTTTTGCTCTAATACAACAATTTTCCAAAACAAACAGAAGTATCCAGTGTTTTTTCTTATGAAGCTTATTAATAAAATACAGTATTGGTATGCATATTTTAACAACATGCTTTTTTTGCAGGCAAAGGAGATATGGCTATGTCTAACACTGTGGGATCCAATGTGTTCGATATACTGTCCCTAGGAGTTCCATGGTTTATTAAAACTGCATTTATAAATGCATCCGCTCCTGTAGAAGTGAACAGTAGGGGACTAACTTACATAACCATCTTTCTCAAAATTTCAATTATTTTTCTTTTCTTAGCAGTTCACCTTAATGTCTGGAAACTAGACAGAAAGTTGGGAGTGATCTGCCTATTATTATACTTGGGGATTGCAACATTATCAGTTCTATATGAACTTGGAATTATTGGAAATAATAAAATAAGGGGCTGTGGTGGTTAATGTTAATAGTGTTATGTGGAAAATGTGAATGATGGGGAAGGGCAGAGAAGGAAAACTCCATTTCTTCGTTTAAGTCAAATAAAAAAATATTCTGAACTTTAGAATCTAAAACTTACAATAATTCTTTATCACCAACAAAAAAGTAATTTAAAACCAACCAAAATCATATCCTAATTTGTCTGAGCCCTTGCTTTTCAAGGACAATTACATATATTAAACAGAAGTTTTGAAAAAACCATCTATGTTTTACCTTACAATACGTTGATAAAAGCTGGGGACACTTGAACAAACAAATCCCACTACGTAGAACGGAAAACAACATGAAAATGGCTTATTTCATTAAAAATAGTATAACCACTTATTTAAACTGAATGACCAGACTTCCTGTCTTTAAAAATCCAAACCTGAGATTAACAAAAATCAGAGTATATTTAACACTATACTGTTAAATGCTGGTGGGAGTTTTAAAAGTACATTTTTACAAATTTGTAAGCATACAGTATTACTTTAAAAAATGACTTTTACTAGGAGATTCAGCAAAACAGATGTAAGAATGTTCCAACCACTGTTTCAAATTTTGCATTATGATCCAAGCGAACATCTATTTCTCTGCCAGTGATTTTTATGTCATTCATTATTCTGCAGCCTTTTTCAGCTGATCCTGGGGAGTCAGATCTGACTGTTCCACAGCCTTTTGACTTTCCATTCTCCATTTTTATTTCTGCAAACATTACGTGACATTTCTGACAACTATCTGGCTGCCTTTGGAGCCTATTCTGTCTCTCATTCCACTTCCCATCGGACCTGATAAAAATCCTCGATCCATATTGAGAGTCCTTTCCAGGATAGCTTGTATACCTGGTCCCATTCTATCAAATCTGGAACTCATCTGATCTAGCCCCATCCCCATTCCTCCAGTCACACTGTTCATGCCACCCATTCCACCACCAAGTCTACCAAAGGAATCTCCAAAGCCTCGATTTATTCCAATATCACCACGTCCAAAATCTCTCTCCATGCTACTAGTCATCGCACCACAGTATAGCTCTCCCATTTGACTAACTCCTCCAAATCCTCCCATACTATTCATTGCTTCCAGACCACCAAACCCAATTCCTCCTCCAGTTCTATTCATTCCTCCAAAACCCGGACCATCCATTCCCATACCACTTGGACCTAAATTTCCCATTCCACCACCTATGTTCAACCGGCTGGCACTAATAGGCTGTCCACATGGACCAAGTCCCATTCCAGTGCCTCCAAGACCACGTGGTAATTGTGGTGTTTTACTATCATGTGAACGGTAGTCTTCATGAGGGACAGACTTGTCATCCATTTTCACATGCATAGTTCTATCAAACAAAACCTGCCCATTGAACATAGAAATTGCTTGAACTGCTTCAATTGCCTGTTCAAAAGTGACTGTGCCCATTCCTCTGCTCTTGCCATCTTTGTCTTCTTTAATATCTGCCCGCTTTATAGTTCCAGCTACGCTGAACACTTCCTTTGGCTCCAACCAACTTTGAAGTCACGATTAGCAACAAAAATTGTGGAACCAAGTCTACCAGCCTGCAAATTACTGATAACCGTAGGCGGAACGTTTGGATTATTGAGAATGGAAGGTGGTAAATTCATCAATCCCGATTCCATGTTGGGTACATGTCCTCCTGGAAATGAGCCTCCTGTTGGTTGCAATGCCCTACAAGCATTTTCTCCATCAGGATCCTCTTTGATATTCAAGGGTCTTCCACTAAGATCATATTTGTTCATAGTTTCTAGGGTTTTCTTGACAAATTCTTCATCTTTGAATTCAACCACACCACCACCCCTTGATTTTCCTTCCCCGTCCTTAAAGAGCTCCACGTATGTAACCTGACCCAACGTTTCCTCTCATTCGATCTTTTTTTTTAACATCTTTATTGCAGTATAATTGTTTTATGGGAACATATGTATATGTATAACTGATTCACTTTGTTGTAAAGCAGAAACTAACACATCATATAAAAAAAAGTTTGCTTAGCTCCCTCCTCATTCTATATGAAAATTATCCAACAATGGGTTTATCAAAAATAGTTACCTTTTTCTCTCATTAGATCTTTAATGGCTTGCCATTTCATGTCATATGGGATGTTGCTAATAAAAACTCTGTTACGATTTGGACCCTTCTTTTCTCCAGTGCCTGAATTCTTGTCTTTTGAATGAGGATGAAATCCATTGGCCCTCTTATTTCCTGTAGATTTTTCTTTTAATTCAGGTTTCTCTTCTTTGATTCATCAGTCTCCATTTTAACGCCATTGGAGCTGCCGCTGTGCTGCGCCGGCTGCTTCTCCTGATCGGGCGGGTGAGGTTTTCCCCGGCGGCTCCGCGGGCTGCGGATGAGGGCTGTCGTCACCAGCGGCCCTAAGCACCTCGGGCTTGTCGCGTCGGCCATCCCGCCGCCACGGCCTCCGCCCCCACCGCCTGCGTTCAGGGGCCCTGAGCGCTACAGTAGTGGCGGCAGTGGCGGGCTAAAAGTTTTTTTAAAAAAAGAAATTTCCGCGTCAATTAGTTTTTGAAAACAAAGAAAATTCGAAGTTGTAAATTTAAGAAAAATGGAGAGAGACAAGCAAAATAATGCCATATGTGGGCTGCCCATATGTGAGCCAGAGGTGCCCCTATCACCTATGGTCTCAGTGATTCCACTTTGCTCTTGTTCTGGAAGCCCCACGGGCAGGTCAGATCAGTAAGCGCCAAAGTGCCCTTCATTGCCTAACAACAGGAACACAGCTCAGACCAACCTGAACAGTACAAACGTGCAGTAAAGATCAGCCCCTGAGGATCTATACAGACACTTCAGAGCTGGACAAGGGATAACGCTGGTTGACAAAACACTTCATGAATTAAGATGACCCTCTCAGGGGCTTCCCTGGTGGCGCAGTGGTTGAGAGTCCGCCTGCCGATGCAGGGGACACGGGTTCGTGCCCCGGTCCGGTAAGATCCCACATGCTGCGAAGCGGCTGGGCCCGTGAGCCATGGCCGCTGAGCCTGCGCGTCTGGAGCCTGCTCTCCGCAACGGGAGAGGCCACAGCAGTGAGAGGCCCGCGTACCGCAAAAAAAATAATAATAATAAAAAAATAAGATGACACTCTCTGTAAAGGCTCTCCTCTATATTTTAACACTCGGAATCATCTCTCTGAATGCTCTAACCAGCCTGGAATGCAATTTTCTTATCCTAAAACATGGGACCAATTATACATGTCTTGCCTACTTAAGAGATTGTATATAATTTGAGTACAACACGGATGGTAAATATATGGCAAGATTATGTCCCTGATAGTGAAGGTGATGATGATGATAACAGCGTGCCAGGCACTGTTGTATATTAGGAATATTAATTTAATCCTCTGACAACCCAGTGAGGTAGATATTATTATCATTGGCATTTTAGAAATATGAAAACTAAGGCATAGAAAAGTTAAGTAACTGCCCAGTGCCACATGGCTGAAAAGTGGCAGAGCTGGGAGCCTTCCTGCTGATCCTCAGAATCCTTGTCCCTAGAGTGATCCAAGAAGCCCCTACCAACTGATCAAGTTGGCACGCAGATTAAAATCTATTTTCCCAACTCTAGCCTAATTCAATGCCTGGCACAAAAGAGGGCCCTTTACCCTTATTAAGTATCAGCTCCCTTTCATCCAGCTTCACGATGTGTTACGAAGATCAAGTCACTGGATGGGAATGGGCAGTGGAGCTCAACCTTCGCCCTAGTGGCATTTGAGGCTGGATCATTCTTTGCTGTGGAGGCTACCCTGTGCTCTTTACGGTATTTAGCAGCATCCCTTGTCTCTCCCCACGAGATACCAGTAGCACACTCATACCACCCCCCCTTTGCCAACTGCGACAACAAAAAGTCTCAGACCGTTGCCAAATATCACCTGGGGGTGGGGACTGTCCCCGGTTGAGACCCACTGGTGTAAGGGATGATTAGTCAGATTCCTCCTCCTGGACCCAAGGTGAGTCACCCCGGTTTCCTTTGCTTCTCACAGCTGCCAAGCCCCACCCTATATTGTGAGATGCCTCCGCCCCTGACTGTGTGGAATAAGAGGTAACTCCCCAGGAGACGCCTCTGCTGTTCTGAAGCAGATCCCTAATAACTTTCCATTGTCAGGGTGTCACTGTTTAGTCCGGTAGGAATGGATGGGAGTGGAGAGCAACAAACAAGACAGAGATGGGGAAATAACACAAGTTGCAGAGTTCTCTTGACAGTAGAGACATATTATAATACCTACCTCCCAGGGTTGTATGGAGGACTCGGCAAAGGCCTGGCATCTGGGAAGCACTCAGGTAAATAACCACTATCAACAGTAACAACCTGAACTTGTTATCCCTTCATTTAAGAAATACTCTTTCCATACCTTCTAGTTACCAGCAACGGTGTAATGGCTTTACTTAGATCATCCTACCCATAATACTTACAAGGAAGAAACTATTATCACATGGACAGTTTATAAATTTAAAACACTGAGCTTCAGTGAAGTTAAAATACTTGCCAAGTGCAGGCTACACAGCAGAAGAACAGGATTCAAGCCTGCAGCCACCGCAGCAAAGGAGACGCAGCTCGGTACAGTGGGAAGAGATTCACACCCTGGCATCTCTGCTATTTACCCTTTGGTGGCCAGGAGCCCAGAATTCAACCTCCCTGAGGCCCGAGTTCCTCATATAAGATGAGGGGGCTAGAGGAGAGTATGTCTGGCTCTAAAATTCCAGAACCCTCATCTGTTATCCCCTCTGCAACCTTCCTCCAAGACAAGTGGTGGTGATTCATCATTAACTTAAGATTTTTTTTTTAATGTTATTTAAGAAGAAAAAAAGAAAGGACTTCCCTGGTTGTCCAGGGGTTAAGACTCCCCGCTTCCAACGCAGGGGGTGCAGGTTGGATCCCTGGTTGGGGAACTAAGATCCCACATCCCGCGCAGCATGGCCAAAAAATAAAAATTAAAAAAAAAAAAAAAAAAAAGAGAGAGAGAAAGATTACCTCTCAAACTGAGTGTTTCCCATTATAAAACCCCATTTTCTCGCTAAACACCGGATTAATGTTGTTTAAAATGTGTTGCTGGAATGAGTAGCGGGGAGGGGAGAAGTAATGAACTTCTTCTAAGCAAAAAATGCTCATCAGCTGGGGAAAAAGATATAAATTAATGAGGAGGAAGCGCTAATAAACAATCACATCAGGCCAGCTTTCTCTAGAATTATGCTATTAACACAACACAGTGAAACAGCCACTGGTTGCAAGTGGAGAACAAAGGAGAACAATGAAGGAGAAACAGCAGTGGTCTGTTTACTCATAGAATCCCAAGAATGAGGAGCGGGAAGGAAACCCAGCCAGCAGAACATCTGCCATAAGTAACCAAAATAATAGGAACAGCAACTGTTAAGGGTGTTCCGTATATTAGCTCATTTAATCCTCACAACCCAGGAATTTAGACACTATCTCCATTTTATTGCTGAGGAAACTACATCTAGAAAGGTTTGCTTCCTTGCCCACATAGTAAATGACAGTGCCAGGATCTGAACCCAGATCTGACATCAAATCTTGTCCTCATGACCTCCCCATCATCCTGCGTCACTCTGGCTGGTCTCTGGTACACGCTACCTCAGAATGTGGCCAAATTCCACGGTAGATGTCTTTTTGCTACAAGGTGTCTTTTTGCTACAAGGTATCTTTTTAAATTGAACTGAATATGCCTTCTTGAAAACTTTGTGTGAAAAGCACTGACTCTGCCTTTCCCCCACCCCCCAACCCTGTGACCCTGGTGTCCCACAGAACCAAACATCTCCCTCTTCCCCAAGGCAGCCCTTCAGGGATTTAAATGGATCACACTGACACTTGTCTTCTCCAGGATAAAAATCTCCCATCCTTGTCCTTGTTCCCCATTTGGCAAGGTCTCCAGACCCTTCCTATCTTAATCACCTTCTTCAGGACACACTTCAGTTTGACAATGAGACTCTCAGAGAACAGAACCCAGATTTCTAAGTGTATCCCAGCCATCTCCTCCTTCATTGTAGGCCTGCTACTTCTCTTAATGCACTCCAAGAGCCTATTATCTGTATTGGCAGCCCGGTCACACATTGGCTTCTGATGGGCTTGCTCCCAGAAAACTAAGACCTCTCTAAGTTTTTTTCAAAGTGGACTTCTTTAGCCAGTGTGTAACTCAGCCCCACTGTTCAACAATTGGTTGTTTCATAGCCGAATGCAACCAAACAGAACCCACAGACAAAACCCAAGGAAACTCATGTGTTCTGTCCCATTCCAAATTCTTCTTTCTTTGTGAGGTAACTAATTGTTATCAGTTGGTCCAATAGGAATAGACATCCTGTTAGCCAATAAAATAATCATCTCTCTTAAGCCCTTAGGTCTTTATTTCATAAAAACATTCTCCTATCAATAACACAAAGTAGGATTTCCTTGGTGGTGCAGTGGTTAAGAATCCGCCTGCCATTGCAAGGGAAACGGGTTCGAGCCCTGGTCTGGGAAGATCCCACATGCCACAGAGCAACTAAGCCCATGCGCCACAACTACTGAGCCTACGCTCTAGAGCCCGCGAGTCACAACTACCAAGCCTGCATACCGCAACTACTGAAGCCCGCGCACCTAGAACCCGCGCTCCGCAATAAGAGAAGCCACTGCAGTGAGAAGCCCACGCACCGCAACAAAGAGCAGCCCCCGCTCACCACCACTAGAGAAAGCCCGAGCGCAGCAACAAAGACCCAACACAGCCAAAAATAAATTTAATTAACTAATTTTTAAAAAATAATAATAACACAAACTATTATTTTGAGCACCTATTATAAGACAGGCACCAGGCAAATTGATGATCCTAACCCTTATGATAATCCTGCAAGTTGGCATTATTATTTCCTTTTTCTAGATGAAGAAACTGAGGTACAGAGGAGTTTAGTGACCAGTCCAAGGTTTTACAACTACCTCAACATTTTCTTTCCTATAAGCACCAGGTCTGAGATTCAAATCCAGCTCTGCTAGACCCAAAGCTTATACTTTTTCTACCACGGCACAATGGCTTCTGAGTCACTGGTGCATTGGTGCATCCTGGGCTGCTATGTTTCTATCTACTTACCCAATTTCTGTTGACTGAAATAAAAACACACAACGTGAGAACTGTGAGTTTCGGTTTTCTCTGGGGACTTACTGAGGCCTTTAGCCAGGGAGACAGTCTCTCAGATAGCCCTGAGAAACCGTTCCAAAGAGGTAAGGAGGGAGGTCAGCATAGATGTGATTTTGGAGAAGGGGTACGTGCAATCAAGCACACACCTTGGTAGGAGGTTACTGCTAGTCATGATGAACAGCTATCTCAGTTGATGATTTTAGTGCCTTTCTAAGTATGGGAAGATGCAAGAAATTGGGTTCATAAAATTTTCTCTTGAAAATATCTAACTATCTGAAGACCTGTTCTGCCAGTTTTCCCAGAGCGCAGAGTGCCTCACTCCTGATCTCTCCCCTGAACTCCTTTCAGGGTATGTTAAACGTCAGCAAGTGCAGTGGCCAGTGACTTGATCCTTTTACAGCCAGATGGTGAGTGACATTCATTGATTATCAAAAACATCCTAGGATCCCAGGGAGGGAGAGACCAAGGGACTTGTCCAAGGTCCCAAATACTGGCCTTCTTTCTGAGTCTTCAGAAGCTATTCTCTCCTGGTCCTAGATCCAGGCACAGAGGACCCCCTCCTCTTGCCTTACTAATCCATGCTCTTGTTTCTGGCTCAGGCTCCCAGAGCTCAGAGGACCTCTGCAGGTCAGAGGGTTGGAGTGGGCCAAGTCACATCCCCTGCAGAGAAAACCAATCAATCTCATGTCAACCCACCCGTTCTCCAAAAGAGCAGCTGATCAGCCACTGCCCGATGAGAGGGAGGTAATTTAAAGGTCAAGTGAAGGCTGGATGTCTATCTGCCCTTCTTTCATGATAAATGTGTCTGAGATGTGAGCACAGCAAGATGGTGATATTTTAAGATGAGTAGCGCACTGGGAACACTGAATTCACCCAGCCTGTGGCAGCCCCATTTTATAAAATGCGGTGTCCAGGAGTTTCAAAAGGCAGAACAATGGCGTGAAAGCAGTGGAGCCCTGGAAGGCAGGGAACCCAGGACACAAGTTGAGTCTTGGCATCAGCTGCTGGTCTTTGGACTTTGCTGCTCGAACCCTTTGCTATGAGTCTCATTTTGCTCACCTTTTTTTTGGGGGGGGGGGTCATTCTTTTTAAATTGAATTCTAATTGATTTACAATGTTGTGTTAGTTTCAGGTGTACAACAAAGTGACTCATTTATCTATATTTATATTAATATATATATTCACCTTCATATTCATATATATTCTTTTCAGATTCTTTTCCCTTATAGGTTATTATAAAATATTGAGTAGGGCTTCCCTGGTGGCGCAGTGGTTGGGATTTCAGGTGTACAACAAAGTGACTCATTTATCTATATTTATATTAATATATATATTCACCTTCATATTCATATATATTCTTTTCAGATTCTTTTCCCTTATAGGTTATTATAAAATATTGAGAAGGGCTTCCCTGGTGGCGCAGTGGTTGGGAGTCCGCCTGCCGATGTAGGGGACGCAGGTTCGTGCCCCGGTCCGGGAAGATCCCACATGCCGCGGAGAGGTTGGGCCCATGAGCCATGGCCGCTGGGCCCATGAGCCATGGCCGCTGAGCCTGCACGTCCGGAGCCTGCGCTCCGCAACGGGAGAGGCCACAACAGTGAGAGGCCCGCGTACCGCAAAAAAATATATATATATATAGAGAGAGAGAGAGTAGATTTCCCTGTGCTGCACAGTAGGTCCTTGTTGGTTCTCTGCTTTATATATAGTAGTTTGTACATGTTAATCCCAAACTCCTAATTTAACCCTCCCCGCCTTCCCCTCACTTTACTCATCTTTAAAATGAGGACACTCTGTGAGCTGTCATCGTAATGATGCTGTGACAAGAACACAGCATTGCCCCCTGGATTTCTAATCCCATGCTGTAAAGTGCTAGAGATGCCAGAATCCTTAGAAAGCAACTAGCAGAGCAGGTTATAAGTAGTGGACCCTATTCTCAAAAGGAATCTTGTGTAGTACCCCAACATACCAAACTGATCAAATCCCAACTACTGTCCTGGTTGTCATAGAATCGGGGGCACAGAGCAATCACCAGACCTCTTTGAAACCTGGGTGTACCAGGGAACAGTCCAAAGACCATCCACCTAGGAGCCCCTTTTATAAATGAGGAAACTGAGGCCCAGAGGAACGAAGTAACTCCAAGTCTCAAAGTGAGTTTAGGGCAGAATCCAGACTAGCGTTCAGGACTCACAGGTTCTCGTTGAGGGCACATTCTACTACAACACACTGGGACGCTCAATCTTTTGTCTCTGTGTAACTATACATGCATGATATAAAATATAGTGTTCTAGAAGGTAACCTCTCATACCTTGGCTTCGATCAAACAGTCTTCGTGCCTGTTAATAGCACCAGCTAATATTTATTGAGCACTATCTATCAGGCACTATGCTAAGCATTTTCCTGTGCATCATGATCTCATTTAATACTCCCAATGAGCCTGTAAGGTAGCTGTTATTTTTATTCCCATTTTAGACATGAGGAAACTGGCAGTTAATTAAGTAACTTGCTCAAAGCCATACAGCCAGCAAGAAGTAGAGCCAGAGTCACATCCTCACGACCTATACTGGCAACCCCCATGTTTTCCCACCTAAGCACAATTCTTTAGAAAGAAAGGGACTCTCAGCCCACCTATCATTTCTCTTCTGTTTCTCTTTTTTTTTTTTTTTTTTTTCCAGTCCAGAAGGCCCCACTCTGAGATGGAGAATCAACACCTTGGCTTCTCTTCTCCCCAGGCTCCTCACCTTGTGTCTTAGGTGGGTGAGTCAGCAAACAGGTCAACCTTTTCCCGGAAGTGAAGTGGATGGCCTTTGGCATGGCCGCCAGGTGAGGGTCTCAGCAAAACTGTGTCCTCCACTGGCCTGACACACACTAGTGACCTGACAGGTCTCCCACTATCACTGAGGCCACCAGCAATTCCAGTCAGGGCTCCTTAGAGCCCAAAGCACAGAGCAGTTACTGCAGCCAACTCCGTGTTTCCCTCCCCTCCCCCATTTCACCTGCGGCTCTTTCACCTGCAGCAGTTCCGCAAGGTGGACAAGACAGCTGCATCCCTGGTGTGCATACAACTTCTCTGGGGTTTCACTAGGTTATCGTCAAGCCCGAACCCCAACCTCGGCTTTGGAAGAACTTACTTTCCACCAACCAATTCCTGCAACTTTTCACTTGTCCCTGATCTTTTCTGCCTTGACCCCAAAAACGCCAGCTCTGCACAAGGCTGCTGAGATAAAGGCTATATATAAATGCCAGGGCCCTGGAATTCCTATTTCAGAAGCAGTCGATACATTCCTGCTTAAAGGTCTCACTCAACTCCCCAAGCCTGCTGGGGACCTGAGTGACTGGGTCCCATTAAAAAGGACCCAAAAAGGAAATGCAAGCCAGACACTGTCTACTCTGAAACACAAGTTAGCAGGAACAGCTGGGACCGCAGACCCCAATGCCAGCTCAGTCAGTGCTGTTCCCCACTCCTAAGGGAACTCAGGTATCAGCTGAATCATCCTACAACCACATAACAAAATAGAGTCCCGAGAAGGATAGTGTAGGACGATACTTAACAGCAAGGAATAATGTTCATGATTGTGAAGTGGAAAAACCCTGTACCAAGAAAATAGCACATTTCATTTTTATGCTTTCAAAGCATACATATTTGTGCATCTGCAAATAGAATATACATTTAAAAATTAAAAATAAGATGTTATTGTATGAACTGTGTTCTATCATGGTCTTTTGTTTTTTACTTAAAGTAGCATAAACGTCTTTCTGCACATGTGTGCGCATGAACTTCTGCGTTAGATTACTAGCGATTTTGCTCTTTCTTACTTCCATATTTTTGGTGGACAGCTGTTGACTTTGGCACACTCACATTCTACTTCTCCTTTGGGGAACACCCATCCCACCCACACTGCTGTGGCAGGACAGCCATAGTGCTCCTGTCCCTGCCTCCCTCACTGTCACTCACCCCAGAGACTGGAACATGCCTCAGGCTAGCCAGGAAAAGTTCTCTGCTCCTCTGCTCAGAGTAGACGGTTCCGAGAGAGCCCCGGCCCAGTCTGAGCCTCTAAAACTTAATATCTGAATGTTGCCAGAGAGAGCGCCTTGCTCTTCCTCTGGAATTTCAAGCTGAAAAGATCATAATAAGCCAAGAATCATTGGGAGATTTATTATGTTGCTTCTCCTATATAGAGAAATCCTGCCTTAGAATGAAGGTGAGACTGTGGAAAATAGAGCCAAAAAATGGAGAAAAAGCCCAAATCATTGAGATCCTGGATCCAGTCATGCCTGAAGTTGGAGTGATCCTAAAATTCCTAATCTTGTGATCCAACAGATCCCTTCTTAAACTCATTGAATTGGATTTCTATAACAGACCTAACACGTGTGTTTGCTAATCAGCAACTACATGTGTGTGTGTAATACTTTTTGTGAACAATGGTAAATAACCCCAATCATTCTTGAAGCTCTCAGTGTATTCCTCAAAGCTCTCTTCGCTCACTTTATAGCACCAATTTTGTACTCCATATTCCCACATATTGTTAATTAGTTCGTTTTTCACATGTCAATTCGATTTAAAAACAGAGGAACTAAATAAACATTTCTCCAAAGAAGACATCCAAACGGCCAAAAAGTGCATGAAAAGATGTTCAACATCACTAATTATAAGAGAAATACAAATGAAAACCACAATGAGATATCACCTCATACGTGTTACAATGGCTATCATCAAGAAGACAAAAGATAAGTTTGGGCAAGGATGTGGAAAAAAAGGGAATTCTTGTACACTGTTAGTGGGAATGTAAATTGGTGCAGCCACTATGGAAAACGATACATAGGTGCCTCAAAAAATTACAAATAAATCTACCCTATGATCTAGCAATTCCACTTCTGGATATATACCCAAAGGAAATGACAACAGAATATTGAAGAGATCTTATGCTCCCCCATGTCTATTGCAGCATTATTACAATAGCCAAATTATGGAAACAACCTAAGTGTGTGTCAAAGGACGAATAGGCAAAGAAGATGTGGTGTGTATGTGTATATGTGTGTATATATATATATACATAAACATAATGGGACATTATTCAGCCATAAGACAGACAGACATCTGCCATTTGCGACAACACGGATGGACCTTGCAGACATTATGTTAAGTGAGATAAGTCAGACAGAGAAAGACAAATACTGTATGATATCACCTATATGTGGAATCTCAAAAAGCCAAACTCATAAAAACAGAGAGTAAAATGATGATTACCAGGAGCTGGAGGGCAGGGGAATTGGAGAGATGTTGTTTAAGGGTACAAACTTGCAACGAGTCATAAAAAAAAAAAAGTCCTAGAGATTTAGTGCAGAGTAGAGTGAATATAGGCAGCAATACTGTATGATAATCATCAAACTTACTAAAAGACTAGATCCTATTTATTCCAACCATTAAAAACAAATGATCATTATGTGATGTGATAAAGGTGCTAACTATCGCTACAACGGCAATCATATGACAACATATACATGTATCAAATCAAAGTCCTGTACACCTTAAATCTTTTATATGTCTAATATATTTCAATTTAAAAGAAAAAAAAGAACCTCCCCAAATAAAAGGTAAGTCCTTGAAAAAAAGGAGCTATGTCTGCCTGACTCCATGATACCTAGTACCCTACATGTTGTTCAAAGTAGGAACTCAGAAAGTCTGCCTCGCCCTACCTATCAGCAGCAGCAGACGTGCATTTAGTTTAGATTTCTACTAGGGGGGATAAGCGGCCTTACAGCATTCTCACCCTCTCATTAAGTTTATAAGAAGAGTGCTCCGGGATTTGAGAGTCCGTGGTCATGTACAGAAGGATCAAACCCAGAATCACTGAACGTTAGGGTGGGAAGAAACTCTAGCTATCAGTGGTTTTCAAACCAGCTCTGCAAAGACCTCAGGCTGTGTGTGGATGTCAGCGGCAGGAGTCCCAAAATCTGATGAGAGAAGCAAGTGGTTATGCCGAGCGTGCTGACTCCATATGCCTGTTTCTACCAGAACAGCCCCCATTTAATCCATTTAAATATTGAGAGTGCAAAAACAGTCTCCCTTTAAAAAATTAGATCACAGATCCAATCAATGCTGTTATTTTACAGAAGGGCAAGTAACAGCTGAGAAGGAGAAGGGCTTGCCCAGGATCCCTCAGGGGTCACTGACAGAGCTGGTTTAGAACTCAGTCTCCTAATCTCCAGGTCGGTACCTGCTCCATACTACTGTCTGCTTTTCTAGATGCCATTGAGTGTCCCATCTCTCAAGGCTTTTGAGGGCCCATTACAGTGACTCTCTAAGGTCCATGACCCTCATACACCAAAATCAGCTGGGAGCTTATTAGAAATGCTAACTGCCAGTTTCCACCCCAAACCTACTGTCGGGCGTGGGATCCCAGAATGGTATTTTTTAACAGGCATGCACTAAAGTTTAGGCAGCACAACTCTAGAATCCATCCAGAAATTGAGCCTCTTGCCATTCTTATCTGGAAATCCTATCCATCTCTACCAGCTCCCTGCCTGGCTAACCCCTGCCCTCCTAGGGAGTGGTAATTGAATGTCACATGTTGAGAATAATCCTAGAAAATCCTCTGTCATCATGCTCAAGTCTCAACAGCTCAGAGTAATTAGATCTAGACTGGGGAGAGGCACAAAGGAATCACATATTAATGCAATTTGAAGTTTCTGAGGTTCATGCAATGAGGGAGACCAGGAGCAGCAAAGGAAAGCACAGCCACAAAGTCCAAGTGAGGGGCAGCATGGGGGAGCCACAATAACCCTGGAACATTCCAAGTTCATTTCAGCTTCTCTCACCCTTGCTGTCCCCAGTCTGGTGTCCCATCAAACAAGGACATGCATACATGGTGGCAAACTTTGTCCTTTGCAATGTTAAGCAGCCATGGATTTAAAAGCTCCTCTCCCCTGGACTGGCTACATTTTAGCAACTTGATTTAAAAACTAAGAACACTTCCTGATCCTTCTCCTGACCTCTTAAGTCTGAAACCCCAAGAGTGGAACCCTGGCATCTGTATTTTTATAAAGATCCCCATTGATTTTTACATAGCCAGCCCAACTCCAAACTATTGGAGCCCCCATATATGTTCACATTTGAAGGTTGCTGGATACTATTTAAAAAAAAAAAAAAAAGATTAGGGTAGGAAAAGCATAAAAAACAGGGCCTGGAAAGAATGGAATTAGAAAATCACCATCTTGCAACCACTAACGAGAAGATGATCTGGACAAGATCAGTGGATGCTAAACCCATTAGGTTAAAAAGTTGATGGAGAACTTTGTCATGGTGCAACCAGGCTGACATCATGGAACTTAGGACAGCCTGACATTACATGCCCAGGATGTAGTAGAAAAGGAAGAACCCACTCACCATACCTGCCTACAATGTCATCTAGCCAAAAATACTGACACAATATAATCACATTCTAGACCTAATACCACTTTACAGGAAATACTGGGGATAGAAGAACAACTAAAATAACACCAGGAAGAAGTAATCAACTAAATCCGTAATGTGTGATCATCAACAAAAGAACCCAATTTCTCAAACAGGTCAGTGGTATTAAAAGGTGGGGAGAATGAAATATAGACTTAAAAGACATAATTACCAAACAAAATGTGGGAACCTTGCTTAAATTCTGCTAGCAACAAATCAACTATTAAAAGGCAGTTTTTGAAACAATCTGGGAAATTTAAACATGATGGGTAACAGATGATATTAAAGGGTTATGATAAATATTGCTAGACACAATAATTTTTAAGTCTTTATCAGTTAAGCTAGTTAAGAAGTAGTTACAGCTAAAATGACATGATTCTGCATTTACTTTAAAATGCTCCAGTTTAAAAAAAAAAGTGGAGAGATAGTTAAAACAAGATTAGGAAAATGACAATAACTGCTAAAACTGGGTGATAAGTTTGTTATATCATTCTCTACTATTTTTTGTATTTTTAAACAGCTCCACTGCAAGAAAAAAAAAAAAAAACTTTAATTCCTGGCACTATTACTCGTCCCTAGTAGGAAATGAGTCCTAGTAGGAAATGGTGAGTCGGTGGGTAAGAGTGAAAAAACAAACAAGCAAAAATATAATTGATTAAAGCATGAGGGGCTAACTGAGCTCCTGTTCGCTGTTTCCCAATATAAACAATGAAAATATCTCTTTAGACATCCATTCATTTCTGCCTCAAACTGTACTTCCAGACTGATATTTCAATTCTGTGAGATGAAAAGTACCTTGGGGGGGATTAGCATCTAGTACGGTGACCAAAATTAAGGCAAAATAGAAAATACAGAATAATAATTAAGAAAAGCTAACTTGATTGAGCTCTTACTCTAGGAACTGTGCACTTAATATTATCTTATTTAATCTCACAGCACCTTCAAAGGTAGCTACTATTACCCCGATTTAAAAAGAAATTGATTCTCAATAAATTCAGGTAACTCACCTGAAGTCATGCAGGTTGGGAGTTGGGCGGGGGGCCGGGGAGCTGGGCCATCATAGGGCACAGGGAGAAAATGTGCTTGGGAAGACGGAACCATTTCTTGCTTGTTCCTCTCAGAAACAAGTTTAATAATGGAGAAGTTAATGTCCTTGCTTTGAACAACTGGGCAGTCTAGAAGGCCCAGGGGGCATTTAGAAGGTAATATTGTTACGAGTCTTCTTTTGTCTCCGGAATAGGAAGCAAGTTTGACACATTTAGGAAAATGCAAACTTCTGGAGAGGCTCAACCCATGATACTATTTCCTCCTTGACTCTGCCTACTCTTCAAATTCAGTTCCAACCAGAAGAGTCAAGTCTTTGGGGATTGAGGTCTTGGAGTCAAACAGATGTGGGGCTTCGTCTTAGCTCCGCCCACCACTTAGCAGCTGGTGACCTAGCGGGGAGGGTTCTTAGACTCTCTGAGCCTCTCTGGGGTCCACGTGTGAAGTGGGATGATGACTGTCCCTCCTTCACAGGGTGATAATGAGGTTCCCACATCATGTATTTAACCCCATGCAGGTGTTGAATAAATATAAGTGGCTATTGGGATGATGAAACTTGGCAGCCCGCTGACATCTGTCCTTCTTCCAGACCCCTCGAGCTCACTGATCAGTGAACTTCAACCATAATAAACCAATGCCTGGCATACAGTAGGCAGCCAATGAACATTTACCCTATGTATTAATATGCTCCCTGGTGCCGTCTCTTCCACAGGGTTATTGACTTACTGACTTGTGAAAATGCACCTCAACCAGAATGCAAGTATGGAAGGTCAAATTGGTCTTTCAATTCCATATCCCCCATTGCATGCAGCAGGGCATTAGAGATTCAACAAATGCTTCCTGAAAGACCTAAGTGAATAGCAAAGCATTGGCTGTGTCTGTGAGACAGAGTGACCAGGGCCCCAGGCGTGTCCACAGCACAGCCTCCAGCCGAGTCCATTCTTAAAAGAAACACAGCGAAACCTAATGGGTCCAGTGGGGTGATTCAAGCCCCAGGTGACCAGAAGCAATTTCTCCCGACTCTGCAACACCCACCTTCTCTCTCCGCTCTTCCAGGCCAGGGGGTGGACACTTCCCTCCCGGTGATTTGCGATGCCTCCACTGGGACGGAGGGAATGCAGCAGCGGTGACAGTGTCTACGCGGGGACGCATGCAGCAGGCTGTCCTGCTGGAGAGATGCAGACTGGCCACGGAGCTGAGCACGGGTTCCCCTGGGCACAGCGTGCTGCCGCGCTGACCACAGCAATTCATCATGTGTAAAAACCTGCCTACAGGAGGGGCTCTGAAAGGAAGCAGGGGAGCCGAAGCCGCAGGTTCTCAGGGAAATTCAGGGCTGTGATCTTTTTTTTTTTTCTTTTTCACCAGGCCTAAAAGGACGGTGAGAAACATCCAATCCACAGGATGCTGGGAGCAGGCTCCAAGGAGGAATCCTCATTCTGGACTAAACAAAACAATCTAAGAAAGCTCGACCTCACCCAGAAGACAAATTCCCTTTTTCCTGCAAAGTGTCTCCTCCTGTCCCAACCCTGTCCTTCTGCTTTGGACACCATTCTCTGTGCCAAAAGGAGAGCTCAGTTTTGAGACCTAAGTGGTCTAGCCTGGCCACTGTGTGACCTTGGGCAAGTCACTTCTGCACTCTTGACCTCAGCCTCCTCGTCTCTAAGGAGAAAAGGGTAAGCTAGATCAGGGGGCACAAATTTAAGTGATTGGGGGGAGGCAGTTTACATGTATATACAAATATCTAAAATGAGTGGGCAGATGGCGATGGTGCTAAGCTGCAGGTCACTGTCACCTGACTAAAACCCTGGAAGGGTATAACAAAAAACACAGCAAAACAAAACTCTCACAAGTCTACTTGTTTGTAACCCACATTAAAGAGCTACTCACGACCTTTCCAATTCTATGGAATTCTCCTTCACGTTCTCTCAAAGGTATCTACAATTTTCTCCCATGGCACCACCTCCTTGGCGCCCTACCAGAGTTGGCAGCAAGATGCACTCATGGGAAGCAGCACTGGAGCCAGGCAAGAGATTCCTTCTCCCAAAGAGCGAGCAGAGAGTGGTGAGGAGAAGGAGGGGCAGGGGGCAGGAGGGAGAGAGAAAGATATCTCTTCTTTAACTCATTTCTCAATATGCCTACAAGTGAGATAAGTGAAACTCAAGGGGGTTGAATAATTTAGCCCAAAGTCCCTCTGTGTGGATCAAAGCTAGGATTCAAACCAAGGCCTGTCTCAATGAGAAGATCTTGCTCTCTTCCTTTTCCACCTTTCCCCCAAAATGCACTCAGGGAGATCCTGGCCCTGACTGAGAAAAACAAAAAAGCACCCGCCACACACACATGTGCGAACCAGAAAAAAAAGATACACTCAATAACTTAGCATTTCAGAAGTAGATTTCCCCCTAAGTTACCTTACTCTCTCCAACATCTATTTAGCACTTGCCTGCATTCTTCCCTTTGCCTAGAATTTCCCCACCCCTAGCCAGGCTCTAAGGACCAGTTAAAGCCTTCCTCCTCCAGGAAGTCTTGCTGATTAATCCCTCTCTGCCAGCCCTTGAAGTTTCCCCTCTACACAGTTTGCAGCCCACATTACCAGTAATAAAAATATGAATACAAGTCACAGCAGTAATAGTTTTTATTGAATTCTAATTCTATGTCAAGCTCTGTTCTCAATGCCTAATCCTTACAACAGCCCTGTGAGGTGAGTGCTATCACCTTCTTCCTCCAGCAGTAAAGTTGGAAGGTCCCAGGCCACAAGCTCAGAAGCAACAGGGACAGGATTCAAACCCAGGCAGGTCTGTCCCAGGCAGAGCCTTCACCCCTAACCACCCCCCTGCACTGCCTCATGTTTCCATGCTTCTTTACAAATAGCCTCTTCATTTTCCATCTCACGTTCAGGCTCATAACAAACGTCAAGTGTAAAAAGAGAGGGATCTTAAAAGAGGGCATCAAAGCTGTTCAGTTAGGAAACTTGCCAAAGGAGCACACTCGGTGCATGATCATTCTGGGGATCCAGGTCTCACGGACCCCCACCCACACCCCCAGCACCAGGCTTGTAGTTAAGTCTTGCAACCAACACTGGAATGTCTCCCAGAAGTGGCACGGCTGGTACCAAAGATCCCTAGTTATGAGACATTACCAGGGATCAGGGAGGAGACCAAGGTGTGGCCACAGACAATATTGAGGATCCAGGGAAAAGGAGGTGACAGGTCCCAGGGAGCAAATGCTGACAATTCTGTTCCCTCCGGTAGAAGTCGTGAAGCTGCTGTGCTTAGCCCAAGGCTGTACACTCTATATATCCAGTGAAGGTTGGAGACTCAGTGCGTGTGTGTTTCTCTTTTTCAGGGACTATACGATCTACAAAAGTCAGTAGTGTCATCACCTTCTTAGAGGAAATGAAACTAAGGCTCAGAGAGAGGAAGGGCTGGACCAAGACAAGAGAGTAAATTAGCACAAAAAATGAAACCCTGGGCTTCTCCCTTTATTCTCTCTTGACCAGACAGACACGTCCCCTGCAGCACCCAACAGGCCCAGACAGGGGACCATCACTCACTGGACAGGCAGCTGGGAAATCCCAACCATCTGGCTTCTGCCCCGGCATGTCTCCAGCCCCTGCAGACAAACACACTATGTGCAAGAAGGTTGGGTGCCACCACCTGCACAGTGCCTTAATGAGAGGCCTGTGGTTTCTTGGTGTCTTGGTTGAGCTGTTTGCCAGTCCCAGCAAGTGAGCACCCTTGGGCTAACCTAACACAGACTTTTAGCCCCTGTACAGCCTAAATAAATACAAAACAAGATTTCAAAATGCCCAATCTCCTGGGGTCCCTTTGCTGTGGAAGCTAGGGATGGTAACCCCACTCCAAGAGTCTGTGTTGAGATGTCCAGGGGGAATAAGGAAGGCATTGAGGAAAGCAGAGAAGGAAGGCAATTCTTACATCAGTGAAAGCCCACTAACAATTAATGTCCTCTGTCAATGGAATGTGTTGGCTCCACAGGACAAGGAGTCAAAGGGAGGCTGAATCTGTTGGGGACCCTGTAGCACAGGGGTCCCCAACCCCCAGGCCACAGACAAGTACCAGTCCATGGCCTGTTAAGAACTGGGCCGCACAGCAGGAGATGAGCGACAGGTGAGTGAGCAAAGTTTCATCTCTATTTACAGCCGCTCCCCATCGCTCACATTATGCTTGAGCTCCGCCTCCTGTCGGCATTTTGGTGAGATGCATAATTATTTCATTATATATTACAATGTAATAATAATAGAAATAAAGTGCACAATAAATGTAATGCTCTCGAATCATCCCGAAACCATCCCCCCCACCCCTCAGTCCATGGAAAAACTGTCTTCCACAAAACCGGTCCCTAGTGCCAAAAAGGTTGGGGACTGCTGCTGTAGCAGATCCTTTGTGGGTAGAATTAAATAGAGGCCTTGAAGGCCCTTCCAAATCTTGGGTTCTGTTCCCACGATTCTTGGAGGGCAGCAGTTCAAATAGCACAGATTTTAGAATCAGGACAATGCAGTTCAGTACCGGCTCTGCTACTTAGAGGCTGTATGACCTTGGGGGAAGTGTTCCTGATCTGTAAACTGTGGCTGACCCTTCCTCTTCTCTTTGGGTTATCAGTGGGGGTGAAAATGGCGGGGGGGGTGAAAATGGCGGGGGGGGGGGGATGACCTGCACCCTGCAGGCACATTGGTCCTCAGCAAGTATTAGTTCCCTCCCTCTCTCTAAGGGAGCACACAGAATTCCAAGATCCCCTGATCCTACGACTCACAACATGTTTTCAAGTCTGATTCTAACAGAAATAGGACAAACAAAACATTGATATGGAACCTCCTTTCCTGTCTCTCAAGAGCACTGAGGCGATCTTCTCCCCAACCTTTGAGATAATGCCCATGTTGATTTTTATTTCCAAACTTGCAACTTGGCAACCTGCTCTAAGCTTTTTTTTTTCCCTCTTTTTCTTCAAGTGACTTTAGGCTGAGCTGTTACTTGAGCCAAAAAAAAAAACAAACAAAAAAAAACAGGCTGAATTCTGCACCCTTCCCTCCAGAAGATAAATTATGTTGGTTTTTGAAATGAGTGAATTGGGGCAGGAGAGAGATTTCACTAGAATAAAATGTTCTGGCTGAAGAGGTGACTTGAAGTAGATCTGCTTTGTTTGCAGAGGTTCCCAGACCCCCTTGATTTCCTGGGATTGCCACCCACCTCCAGGCCATCCAGCATGGCCTGGGGTGAGCCCTGAAGACTTGGAGCATAAGTGACCCTGGATGGAAGGGTCCCGACCATTGGCAGCTTGTTCCCTGTCCCCTCCCCTCTCTTGGGAACAGAGCTGTAAGTGGAGACAGGAAGAAATAAACCATTCTGTTTCTTTTCAGAAGGAAGATAGCCTTTAGCAGGATTGTCTAAGATATCACACCCGAGGAGAGAGAAGGCCTACTTCCACTGATTCAGCATTTTCCAATCAGTGCAACACTCGCTCGCTTCCTGCGGTACAGGAGATGATTTTAAGTAAGACTCAGACACAACATTAAATCACATTGAATCACTTCGTGAGGAAGTTATTTCCTCTCCAACTCTCCTTAAAACCTTCTCATCATGAAGAAGAAAGCCTCTGTTTGGTACTAGTGCGTCTTTAACACTCTTTTACCACTTCTTAATTATCCTTTTCAACAAAAAAAGCAGGGCCTGGCCGAGGTCCCTTAGGCAACAATATCTGCAAGAATGTAATTACTTTTTCTATTTTTGTTATATTTACTTTCACATCACCTACTTTTTGAAGCAAGTGGTAATGGCTTCCCATTTATTGCAGTGTTATAAAGATCCTTTTAAAATAAATATATGTATTTTTTAAGGGGACTGATTTTTTTTTAAATATTAAGTAAATAATGTAGTTGGTTCCCAGATATGGCAACAAGCATAAAGCTAGAATACAAAACACTAAAATTGAAGAAATACTGGATTAATGGGAAAGAAACACATGGAGTGCAACTTTTTTCCTCCTTTCTCAAATTAAACAATATACTTTGTTGCCTTGTTTTTCCAGCTGAAATGAAAACTGGGGCTCTTCCACTTCCTTTTTCCTTTGTTTTCCCAAGGCTTCCTTAGCAGCAGAGGACTTTGCATGAAATATGACTGTATCATCTTCCTTTCCCTTAGACTCTAGGTGAATGCTTTGAGCTATATAAATGCTCATTATACTCATTTATTTATTCACCCATTTTATAAACATTTGAAACATTTGCAGATATCCACTCCCTATCAGTCCTGCGCCCAATACAGCAAAGAACAGGAAAGGCCAGGTCCCTGCCTTCCTCAAGCTTCTAGGCTAGTTGGGGAGACTGACTAACTACACAGCCAACTGCAATGCAGGGTCACAAAGACTGGGATGGGGGAAGCTCTTGACACTCAGAAGACCAATAGGGGGTCAGGGAGAACTTGCTGGGCAAGGATAGCTGTACAGTTGACCCTTTGAACTGCATGGGTCCACTTGTTTGCAGATTTTTTTCAATAGTAAATACTCCAGTACTACACAATCCGGGATTGGTTGAATCCACCAATATGGAACTGTGGATACAGAGGAAACTGGTAGATGAACAGCTGTATATAATTTATACACAGATTTTCAACTGTGTAGAGGGTCAGCTCCCCTAACCCCCATGTTCAAGGGTCAACTGTATATTGTTACTGTTAAGCCTACCAGCTCTAGTGTAATCAGACACGGACACAAGTCCCAGCACCATCCCTTTCCTGCTAGGAGATCATGGGCAAGTCACTTCAACCTCAGTTCCAGTTTCTCAGTCTATTAAGTAGGGATAATAATGTTATCTTCCTCTTAACGTTATTGAGAGGATTAAATGAGACAATGAATGCAAAATCCTTTAGCACAGTGCCTAGCACGTAGTAAATGCTTAATAAATGCCAAATAATTTCTTTCAGCATCTTTCATCCAAATACTATCTCTTACACACACACACACACACACACACACACACACACACACACGCACGCACGCACACAATTTCATGCAAATATCCCTGCCTGAGCAAATTCTATATGAAAAGGCAAAGAGAAGTTAACGATGTTCTTAGAGAACACAGCAGTCTAGGATGATACCAAGGAGAAATACTTTCTTGCTTCAGATCTGATAGTATCTTCCTTAAGCACAACTTGGTCTGGAGGAAGAATCCTGAGTTTGGGACAGAGTTGATTACCGTGGTCAAGATGAGGAAGTTCAAAAGAAAAAGGGGGGACGAAGTGCTTCTTAATTACCAGTGAGAGAAAAATAAAAAACCTGAAATAGTGGAATATAGAGAGATAATAAATGTTAGAAGCAGAAAAAAAGAGAGAGAAAATAATCTTTCCTTAGCTTAAAGATAGAAGACCTCCAGATTCCATTAGAAAGTATGATGAACTGAAGCAGGTATTTATGAGTATACACTGTCTTTCACAAAAGTTAGAACTATTGAGGGAAATCAAAATACCTTGTTTTTATAATGCTTTCATGTTTATAAAGTAGATTCACATGCATCTAATCATCACAATGGCCCTAGGAGGTAGGTACTATCAATATCGCCATTTATAAATGGAAAAACTGAAGGTGGGAGAATGGGCTTCATTTGCCCAAGGTCACCTGGTAACTAAGTAGAAGTTCCAGGGGTCCACGCCAGGCCTCCTGACTCCAAGCCCAGTGACCCTCTAGAACAAAGGTCTGCAAACTTTTTCTGCAAAGGGCCAGACAGTAAATACTTTAGGCATGTGGGCTGTGCCATCTTTGTCACAGCTGCTCGATTCTGCCCTTGTGGCATGAAAGCAGCCGTAGACCTACATAAACAAACAGGATTGGCTGTGTTTACAATAGAACTGAAATATGAATTTCACATAACTTTCATGTGTCATGAAATATTATTCTTTTGATTTTTTTTCCAACCTTTGAAAAAATGTAAGAACCATTCCTAGCTGGTAGGCCACACAAAAGCAGGCAGTGGACCAGATTTGGCCTAGGGATGGTAGCTTGCCAATTCCTGTCCTAGAATATCTTAGTGATGAATGAGGCATAACCCCTTACCCTCCCAGACTTGAGAGAAGAGGAGGCATAACGAATTCTACTCCTACAGAATTAGTTTCAGTTAAATTTCACTCACTGTGGTACAACTTCCATGATACTTGCCTCACCTGCAGGAAACTTCTATTATTTAATCCTTTTTTTCTCCATCAACTCATGTTTCTTACTTCCATGAGTTTCTTGTGTGTGTGTCTCTTGTGTGTGTGTGTGGTACGCGGGCCTCTCACTGCTGTGGCCTCTCCCGTTGCGGAGCACAGGCTCCGGACGTGCAGGCTCAGCAGCCATGGCTCACAGGCCCAGCCGCTCCGCGGCATGTGGGATCTTCCCGGACCGGGGCACGAACCCGTGTCCCCTGCATCGCCAGGCAGACTCTCAACCACTGTGCCACCAGGGAAGCCCCCATGAGTTTCTTTTTTAATGTTATAACACTTTTATAAACAGAAAATCCGTATTACTGGCCAAAAGTATAAGATGAACCTAATCAAAAACCATAAAATTAAATGAGTGCTATTAAATTCTAGCTATCTACAATCACTCTGGGACTGAGGCCTGCTCTGTCCTCTGCCCTTGTTTGAAAAAAAGAAACTGGCAAGTGGCAAAAAGGTGTTAAAAGTCATAGCGGCACCAACAGGAGACCTTCTTCTTGGTATAGTCAGAAATACTGAAGAGGAAACAACTTCCTCACCATGTACCTCACTTCCACATCTTTGTCCATGACTTTGTCCACGACTTCCCAGACACCAGGCCCACGAGGTCCACATTCTAGAAACTGCTGTCACACAAGCCAAGTGCCCTAGGTTTGTACAAACAAGAGAGAACCAACCAGACGGAGGGCAGGAAAAACTGTAGAGAGGACGTGGCCTTTTTCAGCAGGACTTTGAATAACGTCTAGCATTTCATTAGACATAAAATTCGGGAAGAGTATTCCAGACTGACTGAGAAAAGGAGTGAATGGAGATGGGACAAAAAAGAGGTGTGGCTTCTAGGTTGCGAATGGCCTGGAATAGCACGCTGAGGGCTGTGGATACAAGCCTTGTTGTTTTCTCAATGTTCCCCCAAGTCAGTGGATGCTCAAGGCTATATTTTTAGGTTCTTCTCTGAGAAGGAAATAAAGAGATGTGAACCAGGGTCTCTAGAGAAGGCCCATGGGGACAGAGAGAAAAATTAGGACTCGTGGCTCTGGACTTTTGTACCACTGAAGACCCATTTGTCATTTACCCTCGTGCATTCCTGGCTTCAAAGTAGCTCAGTGATTTAAGTCCTGCATGATTTAAGTCTCAGTGACTGTCCTTCTATTTGCTTAACCAATGACATACATTCTTGCCAGTTACCATGAGAGACCGGTATTGACCATACTGAGTTGCTCAAATTCCAGCCAAACTGAAGGAGGAGCTCTGACCAGGGAATTAGTTGAGGTGGTCTCATTTGGGTGACTGTAGTGAGGAACTCTGTCTGGCTCCAAATTAAATGCTCTCAAAGCTGGACCCCACTACCCTGCTCTGAACCCACACACAGAATATGGATTCAGGGCCAGCTCTCCAGGGCCTCCAAATGTATTACACCGCACAGAACTGGCACAAGAATGGAGCAGCATTGATGGTAACTTTTAAAGAGAAAGAAAGAAGAGAGCATCAAATGCTCAGTTGCTTGCTCTCACTTTCATTTGGAAACCCATACATAAATATGGGAACTGTTCTCCTTTATAGACTGCAATGTAATCACAGAGAAGCAAATGCAGTTTGCAGGAGCTGCCTCCCACCTGCAGGGCTCCCGGAGTGTTCGATAACTCGATAACCTCATAATTCGCCAGTGGAATAACAGTGTAAGGCAATGTGGCTGCAATGCAGCTGCAGAAAATGCCCAGCAGGGCCTCTCCCAGGAGCTCCTATGGAAGCAGCAGGACTGGCCCTCAGCAGAATCGTCAGAGATACACGGCCCATCCTGTGCCCCCTTAGACACAGTCACCCCACCGTGCACACAGGGCTTTGAGGCTTGTGGAGGGGTTACCATATCTCATTCCATGCTCACAATCTCCTGGGAGAGAAGTGGGGCAAGACAGCTGAGACCCAGTGTCTGATGTGAGATGACCCCGAACTCCCACTCCCTAAAATGATCTCTCCTGACCCTGCTCACCTACCTGACATTCAGAGCCTCCCCTCTGGCAAGGAAGATCGTCTCAAAAAAATAAAAACTGGTTCAAATTCATCGTTGCCTTCCCACGTTCTAGCAAACACTTTCTGTGTATGCAAGCTGCCACATTCCCAAGTCTGTGTTAATCTCTAACTCAACTTTGTATAGCTTACCTTCACCCTCCTTAAGCTGCTCTTCAGCATTTTTGCAGCTTGGTCTTCACTTTGCTCTTCAGCTTTAATCACCACTGCTCTCCTCCCAACCCTCTGCTGAGACCCACAGGCCATCTCCTAAGGGAGTTCTGTCCCCACCGCTGGCCCCAGCTAAGTTTACTCTCTAGAACGCCCTCCGCTCATTGATCTACCATTTACCCATCTCCAAAGTCTGAATTCCACCTCCTCCAGGGGACAACAAGTCCCTCTGGAGCGTGCTCACAGCTCCCAAGCTGCCCACTTCATGGCCCTCATCCTCCCTCCCCATGTTATAGGAGTCCACTTCCCAGATGATAAATTCCTTATGGGCAACAACTGTGCCATCTTTGCCACTGCATTCCCAGCACTAGATCCAGTGTCTCTCCCAGTGGAAATGTTGCTTGACTGAATAAGTCACTCCTCAAATTAGAGTGAACACAGGCTTGGGAGGCAGATATAACTGGCTTCAAACCTTGACTCTGCTGGTCCATAGTCTTTAGAGTAGCCCATGTGACCATGAATGACTCACTTAAACTCTCCAAACCTCACTTCATCATCTGTAACATCTGTAAGAGAGCCAGAATACCCTCCTCAGGGGTACTGGGAGGATTAAATGACATAATACACACTAAACTCTTAGCACATGCCTGGAGCAAGAAAATCATTTAAGATGATACCCACAGATACAGACCTAGAACCTCAACTTTAAGCCAGATCCTGAAGAAGGCACTGGAGATTCTATAGTTGTTGAAATAGAGTCGCTGCTTTGTATCTGAATTACTCTACATAAGTCTCATCTACCCAATTAATGGTGCTGCCATTTATTTAGCACTTACTATAGTAACAAAAGAAAGCATGCCTGTGCTAAACAGTTTATATTAATTACCTCCTGTGATCTTCACAATAACCCTATAAATTGGACACATTTACTAGATTAGGAAACAGGGCTGGAAAGACTTAAATAACTTGCCTACAGTCACACAGCTAACAGGGGCCACAAAGACACTCGAACACACATTATCTGACTCCAAAGCCTGATCTCATAACCTCAATCTCAAGCTCTCTCCTTGTCTCTAAGAACTTGTTGTTGACTTTTTCCCATCCTCACAGTGACCTCTGTTACACAGGGATAACACTTTAGGTTATCATAAACTTAAATCCATATCTATAAAACCCGATGTGTTCATGAGCTCTGAGGTCCCTGAGGGGTAAGATAGGTTCCAGTAAATAGGTTTGGGAGAGAGATAAGGAGTGGGGAAGTGAGGGGTAGAGCAGAATAACTGGTTTTCAGGTAAACTCTTCTCTCAGCAGCTACCTGGTGTACAACGTGTGGACTGAATGAATGACAGGGAAGGGGAGGCCCAGGGAAGCACCAGACTGGAGACCCTGAGTGGTCAAAAGAAATTTAATGACTCAAGGGACTGGGAAATTGAGCAAAACAAAATATGAAGAAGAGGAGAACCAGAGCTGAGCTTTGCGTAAGGGAGAAGAGCTGGTTCTCACCTGCCCATCAGTCTCCTTCTCTGACATGAGGCAAACCTGTCATTACTAAAACAGGGTATTGAAAGCCTGTTCTGCCAAACTTGGTGGATCATGGAGAGACTCCACAAAGATCCCTTAAAGTGTTTTGAAAAAGTTAAAGAAGGTATATTCTGAGGGTGATTTTTAAAAAGTTATTTGTTGGAGGGCTACAACTGTGATGTGATGGAAAATGCACCACCCAATGGTTTAGGAAGCAGTTTTTGCATCCTGCTTTGCTTCTTTGGGCTATTTTGCTAGCTTGAGAAAACTCCTTCACTTCCTGGAGTCTGTTTTTTCCTACCTATAAATCAAGGATATGAACATCGACGTCTCAGGGTTGGCCTGAGTGGTAAACATGAGCATGTATATGTCAGCTCATTGTATGTATATGTTTTCGTGTCTGAGGTTTCTACAACTGTTTTGTTAATTTGCTAAATTTATTATATAAATAATAAGTCGTCCCCTATAGCCCTCCTAACAGAAGACAGCATGATTCACCATAAATGATCCAAGTTTGGGGGGCCAGATTTGTAGTCTCAACTCTATCCCTTACTAACTGGGTGGGATGAGTTACTGTGCCTCTGTGTTTCTTTATGTATAAAGCAGAAGTGAAAACACTACCTCATTCTTATTCTTTAAAGTGGAGATGATATTATGTAGATAAAACATTTATTAAGCACCTACCATATGTAATAATTTCTTATCAAGGAGCTTATATAAAAGAAGAATTATATAAGAGAGTCTTTAAGTCAATTTTGTTCCACCCTTATTAAATCTCAAACAGCTCAGGACAGAAAATTACTCAGGGAGCAACTTTGCTTTCAACCAAAGGATGAGCTGGGGACTTGAAATCTCCTCTTGCCACTTTCTAAATGACCAAAGGACAAGTATGGATTTTCTAATCCCAGAGTAATGTTTTGTTGATGCACTAATAACCCAGGCACTGGAAATTCAGGTCAGGGATTTGGAGGGAAACTGAAGAAACTGTCATCAGCCTTTTGGGAACCCAATGTTAGATGAAAAGCTTTTAAAACAAAAAAGGACCCCTTGCTTCTGACATTCAGGAAAAAACTGCCTTTAATTAGCGATGGCAACCAGGATCCCAGCAGAGAGTAGAGAAATGATACTGTGTTTTTATCTTGCATTGTTGGCTTTGGAAAGTGGCTGGAGGCCACAAAGACTCAGATTCCCAGTCTCACAGTCAGCTGTCAACTGACTGCTCAGAGGCACAAGCTCTGGGACTTCTGGGGGCCCTGCCTGGACCTCTTCTGCCTGAAGCCTGAGATGCTACCAGGAGGAAGGATGGACACAGCCCCCAGGAAGTTCAGGACACACTCACAGGCTAGGGATCATGGCAGGAGAGGGAGAGTAGTGGTAATAATAACGATAATAATAATCGGGCACTTTCTCTGTGCCAGGCTGTTTTTTTATGCATGACTACACAATATCCCAATGAGGTGGGTAGTGTTATCATCACCATTTTACAGATCAGGAAACTGAGGTTCAGAGCTGTGAAGTAGCTTTGCCAAGGTCACACATTAGCAAGTAGCAAAGCCAGAACTTAAACCCTGAAGCCCACATTCCTAGTCATTGTGACCACCATCTACGTGTATATAAAATGAGTGAGGATTTACCTTTTGAGTATAAGTTTTTCTCCCAAGAGCATTCCACAACAAACCACATTGAAGATCTCTTGAATAGTACTGTGTGAGTAGGTAGGGAGCCTAGAAGCCCAGTCCCTCCTAAGATGCTGGAATGTCCTCTGCACTATCCTTGTCATCATCCAATACCTGCTTTCATACTTTCAATGATACAAACATTAACTACCTTATAAGACAGACCCATCACCTTTCAAGAGTTTGGCTATAGGAAATACTATATTGAGCTGAACATAGGGACATCCTATGTTCCCCTGAAATGTCTACCCACTGGGCTTATTTCTGCCCTTTGGGATGGCACAGAACAAATTCAACCCTTCTTCCACCTAACAGTCCTCCAGGTACTATGGAAACAATTCTGGTCCCTTCAGATATACCACCCTCCCATCTGCCACCCCTGCAAAAAAAAAAAAAAAATTAAGTCATTTATTTACTTGTTCACAGTCTCAATATACATTGCCTGAATACCTACCACAGATCAAACACTCTGCTATCTATGTGCTGAGGGGACAACGGAGCTTAAATTCTCAGAAGGAAGATGAAAATATACACAAATGATTATATTACAAGGTAAAAAGTTACAAAACCATAGGAATACCTGGTAGAGTCCCTTACAGGTTCCAACAAGAGATCTTTTCCAGCTGGGTCATATGTGAAGACAGCCTAGAAGAGATGCCGTTGGAGCCTGGTCTTGAAGAATGACAAGTATTACTGACTGTCTGCTGTTGCAAAGACCTGGGTGGTCAGTGTCCTGGCATGGTGTAAGAATGAGAGCACTGCTCTTGGAATGGATCTGCTGCCCTGTAGCTGTATCTCTCTGCACCTTGTTTTCCTCATCTGTAAATTGGAATGAATAACACCTGCCCTGAAGGTCCCCACATTGCCTTAAGGATCAGGTACCAGGGTTTTGAAATAAGATGATAATGAGGGGAAACTGTCTTGGGTGTGCAAGGAATTGATAAACCCTATTTTCCTATTTGAGAATTCCTCTGACCTTTCTACAACTTCGTGAGAGCTGGAGGAATCGGAAGACACTAGCTTTGGTGAGAATGCCATTGAAGGGTTTCGATTCCAGCACCAACGAAAGGAGGAGAAAGAAAACTGAAATGCCAGAGTGAAGCAACATGGCCTAATCGTAAGCAAGACAACCAAATAACAGCCCCAGTTCCTCGGCTGTTCCATCTCATTGCAGAATAATCCTATAAGGGTGATCAAAGAAAGGATCAACAGCTCAAACATATTATCAGCCACCTAAACCTTTAGAGGAGAAGGCCTACTGAGAGATTAAGAAACTCAGGACATGTCTGAGAGGTTTTCAGGCAGTTAGAGTTTCACTAATTGATATCCAAGCATCAGCAACTGCTCCATCTGACTCACTATTACCACCACCTGAGAAAGGAGAGCCCGCCCTCACACAGAGTCAAGGAGAGAGCAGAGGAAGGTACGTGGTGAGATTTTCTGCAAGGTCACTCAAGACACCCTTCTGCCCCTAGTCAGGCTACATGGATGCACTCTTGGGTTAGGTACAAGTTGCATGTCCACATAGCCAATCAACCATCAATAGGCATTTATGGAGAACTATATGAATCAGGGCTCTTTCAGGTGTAAAGGGAAGAGAAATCCAACTAAAACTGGCTTAAGCACAAAATAAATGGATTGATCCATTTAACTAAAAAGGCCAGAGGAGATCACGGTTTGAGGCTGTCTAGATGCAGGTGCTCAAACAATATCATTGGGAATCCAGCTTCTCTCCAACTCCCCACTCAGTACTGGCTTCATCCTTTTTGTTTCTTTTTAATGGGAGTGGAGGGGGGCGGTGAGGGGAGTGGGCTCTCCTATTTACATCCTCAAAGCACTAAGTTTAATTCATTGTAATTGGATAGATTTGGGTCATTTGTTTATTCCTGAGCAAGTCGCTGTTCAGGGGCTGAAGTATATTGATTACGCAGTCCTGTGTCAGGCCCTCCCACCCCTGGATCTTGGGCTAACTCCACCCAAACCATCTGGAGTGACAGTGGGTGAGGTGAGGGGAGTTCCTCAAGGAAAATCCAGGTGCTGTTACCAGAAGAGCGACGAATGGATGCTGGTTGGGCAAAAACAGCAGATACCTATTCTCAAAACTCCTCTGGTGCAAATCCACAACACAACCACATTTTTGTCATCAAGGAAACTATTATTTAGTTGAGAGGAAGTTGCCACACATAAAAGTAACAGAAAACCTAATTGATTATAACAAATAACCTGAAGTATACAGTACAGATCATAAGTCTAAAAAATGAAGTTAGGGGTTAAAAGTGCAGGCTTGGAGGACTTCCCTGGTGGCACAGTGGTTAAGAATCTGCCTACCAATGCAGGGGACATGGGTTTGAGCCCTGGTCCGGGAAGATCCCACATGCTGCAGAGCAACTAAGGAGGCCACGTGCCACGTACTGGCTTCATCCTTTTTGTTTCTTTTTAATGGGAGTGGAGGGGGGCGGTGAGGGGAGTGGGCTCTCCTATTTACATCCTCAAAGCACTAAGTTTAATTCATTGTAATTGGATAGATTTGGGTCATTTGTTTATTCCTGAGCAAGTCGCTGTTCAGGGGCTGAAGTATATTGATTACGCAGTCCTGTGTCAGGCCCTCCCACCCCTGGATCTTGGGCTAACTCCACCCAAACCATCTGGAGTGACAGTGGGTGAGGTGAGGGGAGTTCCTCAAGGAAAATCCAGGTGCTGTTACCAGAAGAGCGACGAATGGATGCTGGTTGGGCAAAAACAGCAGATACCTATTCTCAAAACTCCTCTGGTGCAAATCCACAACACAACCACATTTTTGTCATCAAGGAAACTATTATTTAGTTGAGAGGAAGTTGCCACACATAAAAGTAACAGAAAACCTAATTGATTATAACAAATAACCTGAAGTATACAGTACAGATCATAAGTCTAAAAAATGAAGTTAGGGGTTAAAAGTGCAGGCTTGGAGGACTTCCCTGGTGGCACAGTGGTTAAGAATCTGCCTACCAATGCAGGGGACATGGGTTTGAGCCCTGGTCCGGGAAGATCCCACATGCTGCAGAGCAACTAAGGAGGCCACGTGCCACAACTAGTGAAGCCCACGTGCCTAGAGCCCGTGCTCCACAACAAGAGAAGCCACCGCAATGAGAAGCCCGCACACCGCAACGAAGAGTAGACCCTGCTCGCCGCAACTAGAGAAAGCCCGCGCATAGCAACGAAGACCCAATGCAGCCAAAGATAAATTTTTTTTTTTTAAGTGCAGGCTTGGGACCAAATCCCAGTACCACCAGTACCTGCTATAACTGAACAAAACACTTGATCTCTCTGTGCCTTAAACATTATTCCTCTGTAAAATGAGGGCAATAATAGACTCTATAGGGTTATTGTGATAATTTAATGACAGAGTTCATCAGGAGAACAAATACAGTGTGTGTCATATAATAAAGAAATCTTATAGGATTTCATTCATTCATTTAATGCTTACTATGTGCCAAGAGTTACTATAGGCACTGGCAATACAGTGGAGAAGAAAGTTCCTATTATTGTGCTGCTTACATTTTAAAATGAAAAAGTAAATATGTAAATGAGCAAAAAAATTTTAGATGAGGATAATAAATATGAAGAAAACAATGAATGATAATGATGGGGGAGAGGAACTTCAGAGAGGATGGTTAGGGAAGGCTTTATTGAGAAGGTAACATTTTAAGTGAAAAATGAATGATGAAAAAACTAATTGTGTGAAGGTCTGAGCTCAAAGACAAGTGGAAGAAACATCTGTAGCTTGCTGAGATAAGGAGAGAGAGGCATGAGGTGTGATCAGAGAGGGAGATCAGGGCTGATCATATAAGTCCATGGTGAGGAATTGTGTTTCATTCTACGAGCAAATGGGATTCAATGCAAAGATTTAATATTTCAAAGATTACTCCGCTACTGTGTAAACAATGGACTATGAGTTGGGTGTAAGAGTAGAAATAAGAGCTAGTAAAGAAAAACTACTTGAGGGAAGAAAAGTAGAAAAGTTACAGCTGATCCCTAAGGAAAGCATCAGGTGAGAAAGACACAAAGATGGGCCAAAAGCGAGCCAGTTGAGGGAAGCCATGCACATAATGCAGAGTAGTTGTGGGAAGCCATCAGTGGCTCCCTATTGCCTCCTGGCTATGAAGCAGTAATCTGTATCTGACAAACCCTCCTACTGAGAACAACTATAAAAACTGGATCAAAAATAAAATCAGGAGACTGAAGGCAATGGGGAGCAACAAGACAGCTGTGAATTGAAGGACCGGAGGAAATGAAAACATACTGAAGTTGGTCCTAATTTGGTGCTTTCTCCACTCGAGGTATTTTCTGATTCTCATTGCAGGACAAAACAGCAAAACAAAAAACAGGGGCCTAGCAGTTCCACTGGGCTAGAAGGACAAAAAAATGAGTTACAAGCAGCCAGAAATTGAAGAGCCGATATCCTAGAGAAAAAGGAACGACAGAAAAGTGAGCTTAATATTTTGCATGAAGTTTCTCAGGGCACTTGCCAAATTCTCAGATGCACATGTATGTGTTGAGAGTCTGAGAGGCCAAACAAACCTAACTGATAACTTCTTCTAGGAGGTGGAGCTCATTTCCCAATCCTTGAGTAAGAGCTGGACTTAATGACTTACTTCCAAAGAACAGAGAATGGGAATGGAAAAAGAGTAACTCTACAGTGGAGGAAACTGCCAGACACTACCTTACCCAAATGCTCAAGGTTAACACCCACAGTGATAAGTCATGGTGATATCATGGACCTGCTGATATCATGTGACAAGAAGGGCACTTCACCACTCTGATATTCTTCCAAAAACTCATAACCTCAGTCTAAACATGAGAAAAAAATTCAGTCAAACTCAAATTGAGTGACATTCTCCAAAATACCTGACCAGGATTCTTCAAAACTGTTAAGGTCAGGAAAAACAAGGAAAGACTGAGAATGTGTCACAATTCACAGGAAACTAAAGAGACGTGATGACTAAATGTGATGTGGAATCCTGGATTGGATCCTGGGACAGTAAATGGACAATCAGGAAAAAAAAAAAAAAACAACTGGAGAAATACAAATAATGTCTATAGTTTAGTTAATAGTAATGTACCAATATTTATTCCTTAGTTCTGACAAATGTACCATGATATGTAAAATGTTAACATTAGGGAAAACTGAGTGAAGGGTATATGGGAATTTCTGTAAATCTAAACATAAAACAAAATGAATGATAGTGATGGGGGATACTTTAGGGAGGATGGTCAGGGAAGGCTTCATTACAAAATAAAATTAAAAGATTGTTTTTGAAAAAGCAGCTGCAAAGAGGTTAAAAAAAAAGCTAAGCAATAATTTTAGCAATCCATAGATTTGGGGAAACAAAAGTTGGAGTTTAGGGCCCACCAAAGAGAAGGTACTGGTTTTCAGTTGAGACCCTGATAGGCTATGCCCAAGGATAAAGGGAATCAGAAATAGACACCTCTCACAAAGCCTGAAACACAGCTTCAAATCATCTCAACCCATGGTTGGATCAAGGGGAGCTGTCCAAACTCTGCCAGCCACAAGGAAATTTAATCCTTTCTAGAAGATAACATGATTCAAAGCCACTATAATTTTTAAATTTTTAGACAATTTAAGATGTTCACTGCAAAAATACCAGCTATGACAGTATACAGGCACAAATGACCTAAATCCAATTTTTTAAATATCAAGCAATAGAAAACCCAGATTCTAGAATTATCAGACAGGAACTGTAAAAAATAATTATGATTAATATGGTCCAGAAAATAGATGAAAAGATGGAGAATTTCTTCTGAAAACTGGAGTCTATTTTTTTTTTTTTTTTTTTTTTTGAGGTACGCGGGCCTCTCACTGTTGTGGCCTCTCCTGTTGCGGAGCACAGGCTCCAGACACACAGGCTCAGCGGCCATTGCTCACGGGCCCAGCCGCTCCGCGGCATGTGGGATCTTCCCGGACTGGGGCACGAACCCGTGTCCCCTGCGTCGGCAGGTGGACTCTCAACCATTGTGCCACCAGGGAAGCCCCTGGAGTCTATTTTTTAAAAAGAAAAAAAAGCAAGTGGAAATGCCAACCTGAATATTAAAACAATTTAAATTAATTCAATAGATAAATGAAAAACCAGATTAAACACAACAATGAGAAGATTAATCAAATGAGTAGAAAAGATCCAGATTGATGCAGAGAGAGAGGGAAAAAGAATAGAAAACACGGAAATAAGCATAAGCAACATAAGGCACATAATGAAAAGGTCTAACGTGTGAAATTGAGATTCTAGATGGAAAGGAGAGACTAAAGAAGCAATAATTAAAGAAATACTGACTATTGATGAAATACATCAAGACACAAATTCGGAAGGCTCTGAGCTCCAAGCAGTGTATTCATAAAGAAAACCTGGAGAGGGTGTGGAGAAAACGGAACCCTCCTACACTGTTGGTGGAAATGTAAACTGGTGCAGCCACTATGGAAAACAGTATGGACGTTCTTTAAAAAACTAAAAATGGAGTTTTCATATGATCCAGCAATCCCACTCCTGGGCATATATCCAGAGAAAACTGTAATTCAAAAAGATACATGCCCCCCATGTTCATAGCAGCACTATTTACAATAGCCAAGACATGGAAGCAACCTAAATGTCCATCAGCATAAGAATGGATAAAGAAGATATGGTACATATATACAATGGAATATTACTCAGCCATAAAAAAGAATGAAATAATGCCATTTACAGCAACATGGATGGACCTAGAGCTTATCATACTAAGTGAAATAAGTCAGAAAGAGAAAGACAAATACCATGTGATATCACTTATATGAGGAATCTAAAATATGACACAGATATGACTTATTTACAAAACAGACAGACTCACAGACATAGAAAACAAACTTCTGGTTACCAAGGAAGGAAGCAGGGGGAGGGATATATTAGGAGTTTGGCATTAGCAGATACAAACTGCTATATATAAAACAGATAAACAACAGGTCATATAAGCACAGGGAACTATATTCAATATCTCGTGATAAACCATAATGGAAAAGAATATGAAAAAGAATATATATATATATATATATAACTGAAACAATTTTCTGTATACCAGAAATTAACACAATATTGTAAATCAACTATAATTCAATGAAAGAGAGAGAAAGGATGAAAGGAAGGAAGGAAGGAAAGAAGGAAGAAAGGAAGGAAGGAAGGAAGGAAGGAAGGAAGGAAGAAAGAAAGAAAGAAAGAAAGAAAGAAAAGAAAGAAAGAAAGAAAGAGAAACAAAACCTAGGCAGTCATTGTGGACTGAAGCAGATTGAGGCTGCAGCAGAGGGAGATGCCGTCCCAGTATTACAAGGACAAGCCAGTGAGCAGCTCACACACAGGCATGATAAAGGATCTAGGCACATGTCTGCTTCAGTTGCACTGTGTGCTCAATGAAAGGAAGTACACTGAGAAGTACTTGGGAAGTACCTTGTTTGAAGGAAGGAAACTGCAAAACTTTGAAATACCCATTTTTCAAATGTAAAAGATCAATTTTGGATGCCAAATCAAGATTCAGAGGAAGAAAAGGATGTTGATACCATTGTGTTCAAACTAAGATAAGAAAAACAAAAGATTTTCTCTGGTTATTAAAACAAAGAAGCCAAAATAGGAAACATGGTTATTGCTATATCTATGTGGTTGGACTAGTTTTTTCCTCCATGGAGAACTGGAGAAAATGGATGAGTTCTGTTTTTCAGTATGAATAAATTATTCTCTTGCTCTAAGTTATTTTTAGAAGAAAAATTTAATTGAACAAGTATGGGCTAAGAGCATAATAGATGTGTTTTGAAAATTAGTCTAAAGCACAAAGAATAAAAAGACTGTTATTTTCAAACTTGACTCTTCAACCAACTGACACAATTTGTACATCTTTGTGAATGTTATGATGGGCACTGCTGGGACTGATACAATCAATAACTTGCAGCCTGGTGAGAAAATGTCTATTGGGAAATTTTAGGATAAAACTTTTGTTTATTCAATCTGTTCTATTTAGTTCTAAAATAAATTGTGTTTGACTCCTCAGGAAAACGAAAAAGAAAACCAAATGTAGGCATGTAATATAAAACTAATAAAAACTGGAGGAATCATGCTGCTGACTTCAGACTATACTACAAAGCTACAGTCATCAAAACATTATGGTACTGGAACAAAAACAAACACATAGATCAGTAGAACAGAATAGAGAGCCCAGAAATAAACCTACACACTTATGGTCAATTAATCTACAACAAAGGAGACAAAATATAAAATGGAGAGAAGACAGTCTCTTCAATAAGTGGTGCTGGGAAAACTAGACAGCTACATGTAAAACAATGAGATTAGAACATTCTCTAACACCATAAACAAAAATAAACTCAAAATGGATTAAAGACCTAAATGTAAGACCTGAAACCCTAAAACTCCTAGAAGAAAATACAGGCAGTACACTCTGTGATATATTGTCTTAGCAATATATTTTCAGATCTGTCTCCTCAAGCAAGGGAAACAAAAGCAAAAATAAATAAATGGGACCTAATTAAACTTAAAAGCTTTTGCACAGCAAAGGAACCATCGACAAAATGAAAAGACAACCTCCTGATAGAAGAAAATATTTGCAAATGATATAACCCATAGGTGTTAATACCCAAAATATATAAACAGCTCATACAACTCAACCTCAAAAAAACAAACAACCCAGTTTTAAAATGAGCAGAAGACCTGAACAGACATTTTTCTAAAGAAGACACACAGATGGCTAACAGGCACATGAAAAGATGCTCAACATTGCTAATCATCAGAGAAATGTAAAGCAAAACCACAAAGAGGTATCACCTCACACCTGTCAGGATGGCCATCATCAAAAAGACTACAAATAATAAATGCTAGTGAGGATATGGAGAAAAGGGAACCCTTGTACACTGTTGGTAGGAATGTAATTTGATGCAGCCACTGTGGAAAACAGTATTTTTTTTCTCAAAAAACTAAAAATAGAACTACTATATGACCCAGCAATTCCACTCCTACGTATATATCTGAAAAAAAGTGAAAACACTAACTCAAAAAGATACATGTACCCCAATGTTTATAGTAGCATTATTTACAATTGCAAAGATATGGTATCAACCTAAGTGTCCATCAACAGGTGAATGGATAAATAAGATGTGGCATATATATTCAATTGAGTATTACTTAGCCATAAAAAAGAATGAAATTTTGCCATATGTAACAACATGGATGGACTTGGAGGGTATTATGCTAAGTGAAATAAGTCAGACAGAGAAAGACAAATACTGTATGATATCACTTATATGTGGAATCTAAAAACAAACTAATGAATATAATAAAAAAGAAACAGACTCACAGATATAGAAAATAAATTAGTGGTTACCAGGAAGGAGAGGAAAGGGCGGAGGGGTGAGATAGGAGTAGGAGATTAAGAGGTACAAACTATTGTGTATAAATAAGCTAAAAGTAAGCTGTATATTGTACAATACAGGGAATATAGCCAATATTTTATAATAACTATAAATGGAGTATAAACTTTAAAAATTATGAATCACTATGTTGTACACTTGAAACTTATATAATATTGTACATCAACTATACCTCAATTTTTAAAAAACTGATAAAAACCAAAGACAGTAAAATATTAAAAATCACCAGGAAAAAATGATGCATTATCTTTAAAGAATCAAAAATAAGACTTTAAGCTGACTTTCCAAACACACGATGGAAGGCAGAAAAAAATGGAATTATATCATTGAACAGTACACTTCCCTTCAGTACAGTACAGTTCCCTTCAAGCAACACTGTTTAGGCTATTCTTGTTTTCCCATTTGTCATAGTTCCTAGCACTGAGAAGGTACTTAGATGTCTGTTAAAAACTGAACGGAGAGACCTTCAAGATGGCAGAAGAGTAAGACGTGGAGATCAACTTCCTCCCCACAAATACAACAGAAATACATCTACATGTGGAACAACTCCTACAGAACACCTACTGAACGCTGGCAGAAGACTTCAGACCTCCCAAAAGGCAAGAAACTCCCCACATACCTGGGTAGGGAAAAACAAAAAAGAAAAAACAGAGACAGAAGAATAGGGACAGGACCTGCACCTCTGGGAGGTGAAGGAGGAAAAGTTTCCACACACTAGGAAGCCCCTTCACTGGCGGAGATGGGGGGTGGGCAGGGGGGAAGCTTTGGAGCTATGGAGGACAGCGCAGCAACAGGGGTGCAGAGGGCAAAGCAGAGAGACTCCTCCCGCACAGAGGATCGGTGCCGACCAGCACTCACCAGCCCGAGAGACCTCCCTGCTCACCCGCCGGGGCGGGTGGGGGCTGGGTGCTGAGGCTCGGGCTTCGGAGGTCGGATCCCAGGGAGAGGACTGGGGTTGGCTGCATGAACACAGCCTGAAGAGGGCTAGTGTGCCACAGCTAGCCAGGAGGGAGTCCGGGAAAATCTCTGGAACTGCCTAAGGGGCAAGAGACCATTGTTTCGGAGTGCACGAGGAGAGGGGATTCAGAGCACCGCCTAAACGAGCTCCAGAGACGGGCGCGAGCCATGGCTATCAGCACGGACCCCAGAGAAGGGCATGAAACGATAAGGCTGCTGCTGCAGCCACCAAGAAGCCTGTGTGCGAGCACAGGTCACTATCCACACCTCCCCTCCCGGGAGCCTGTGCAGCCCACCACTGACAGGGTCCCGTGATCCAGGGACAACTTCCCCGGGAGAACACACGGCGCGCATCAGGCTGGTGCAACGTCACACTGGCCTCTGCCGCTGCAGGCTCGCCCTGCATTCCGTACCCCACCCTCCCCCCGGCCTGAGTGAGCCAGGGCCCCCTAATCAGCTGCTCCTCTAACCCCGTCCCATCTGAGGGAAGAACAGATGCCCTCAGGCGACCTACAGGCAGAGGCAGGGCCAAATCGAAGCTGAACCCCTGGAGCTGTGTGAACAAAGAAGAGAAAGGGAAATCTCTCCCAGCAGCCTCAGGAGCAGCGGATTAAATCTCCACAATCAACTTGATGTACCCTGCATCTGTGGAACACCTGAGAAGACAACAAATCATCCCAAAATTGAGGCAGTGGACTTTGGGAGCAAAAATATATATATATTTTTTTCCTTTTACTCTTTTTCTGAGTGTGTATATGTATGCTTCTTTGTGTGATTTTGTCTGTATAGCTTTGCTTTTACCATTTGTCCTAGGGTTCTGTCTGTGCGTTTTGTTTGTTTGTTTTTAGTATAGTTTTTAGCCCTGTTATCATTGGTGGATTTGTTTTTTGGTTTGGTTGCTCTTTTCTTTCTTTCTTTCTTTCTTTTTCTTTCTTTTTCTCTTACTTTTTAATTTTTTAATTTTTAATAATTATTTTTTATTTTAATAACTTTTTATTTTATTTTATTTTACCTTTCTTTCTCTTTCTTTCTTTCTCTCTCTCTCTCTCTCTCTCTCTCTCTCTCTCTCCCCCTCTCTCCCTACCTCC
>NC_041221.1:146103669-146106351 GCF_002837175.3 Physeter macrocephalus | reverse complement strand
TCCCTCTCTCTCTCTCTCTCTCTCTCTCTCTCTCTCTCTCTCTCTCTTCTTCTGAGCCGTGTGGATGACACGGTCTTGGTGCTCTCTCTCTCTCTCTCTCTCTCTCTCTCTCTCTCTCTCCCTTTTCTTCTGAGCCGTGTGGATGACACAGTCTTGGTGCTCCTGCTTGGTGTCAGGCCTGTACCTCTGAGGTGAGAAAGCCTAGCTCAGGACATTGGTGCACCAGAGACCTCTAAGCTCCACGTAATATCAAACGGCAAAAGTTCTCCCAGAGATCTCCATCTCAATGCTAAGACCCAGCTCCACTCAACGACCAGCAAGCTAAAGTGCTGGACACCCTATGGCAAACAACGAGCAAGACAGGCACACAACCCCACCCATTAGCAGAGAGGCTGCCTAAAATAATTAAAAGGTCACAGACACCCCAAAACACACCACTGGACATGGTCCTGCCCACCAGAAAGACAAGATCTAGCCTCATCCTCCAGAACACAGGCCCCAGTCCTCTCCACCAGGAAGCCTACACAACCCACTGAACCAACTTTAGCCACTGGGGGCAGACACCAAAACCAAGGGGAGCTATGAACCTGCAGCCTGCAAAAAGGAGACCCAAACACAGTAAGTAAAGCAGAATGAGAAGACAGAGAAACACAAAGCAGATGAAGGAGCAAAGTAAAAAGAATTAAAAATTCTCTAGAAGGAATCAATGGCAGAATAGCTGGGGCAGAGGAATGGATAAGTGACCTGGAAGATAAAATGATAGTAAAGATGATCCAAAACCTTGGAAATAGAATGGAGAAAATACAAAAAATGTTTAACAAGGACCTAGAACTGAAGAGCAAACAAACAATGATGAACAGCACAATAAATGAAATTAAAAATTCTCTAGAAGGAATCAATGGCAGAATAGCTGGGGCAGAGGAATGGATAAGTGACCTGGAAGATAAAATAGTGGAAATAACTACTGCAGAGCAGAATAAAGAAAAAAGAATGAAAAGAATTGAGGACAGTCTCAGAGACCTCTGGGACAACATTAAATGCATCAACATTCGAATTGTAGGGGTCCCAGAAGATGAAGAGAAAAAGAAAGGGACTGAGAAGATATTTGAAGCAATTAGAGATGAAAGCTTCCCTAATACGGGAAATGAAATAGTTAATCAAGTCCAGGAATCACAGAGAGTCCCATACAGGATAAATCCAGAGAGAAACATGCCAAGACACATACATATCAAACTAACAGAAATTAAATACAAAGAAAAAATTTTAAAAGCAGCAAGGGAAAAACAACAAATAACATACAAGGGAATCCCCATAAGGTTAACAGCTGATCTTTCAGCAGAAACTCTGCAAGTCAGAAGGGAGTGGCAGGACATATTTAAAGTGATGAAAGGGAAAAACCTACAAGCAACATTACTCTACCCAGCAAGGATCTCATTCAGATTCGATGGAGAAATTAAAACCTTTACAGACAGGCAAAAGCTAAGAGAATTCAGCACCACCAAACCACCTTTACAACAAATGCTAAAGGAACTTCTCTAGGCAGGAATCACGGGAGAGGGAAAAGACCTACAATAACAAACCCCAAATAATTGGCAGGATGGTAATGGGAATATACATATTGATAATTACCTTAAATGCAAATTGATTAAATGCTCCAACCAAAAGACATAGACTGGCTGAAGGGATACAAAAACAAGACCCATACATGTGCTCTCTATGGGAGACCCACTTCAGACATAGGGACACATTCAGACTGAAAGTGAGGGGATGGAAGGGGATGTTCCATGCAGGTGGAAGTCAAACGAGAGCTGGAGTAGCAGTTCTCATATCAGACAAAATAAACCTTAAAATAAAGACTATTACAAGAGACAGGGAAGGACACTGCATAGTGATCGAGGGATCATCCAAGAAGAAGATATAATAATTGTAAATATTTATGAACCCAACGTGGGAGCACCTCAATACATGGGGCAGATGCTAATGGCCCTAAAGGGGGAAATCGACAGTAACACAATCATAGTAGGGGACTTTAACACCCACTTTCACCAAGGGACAGATCATCCAAGATGAAAATAATAAGGAAGACAAGCTTTAAATGATACATTAAACAAGATGGACTTAATTGATATTTATAGGACATTCCATCCAAAAACAACAGAATACACTTTCTTCTCAAGTGCTCATGGAACACTCTCTAGGATAGATCATATCTTGAGTCACAAATCAAGCCTTGGTAAATTCAAGAAAATTGAAATTGTATCAGGTATCTTTTCTGTCCACAACGCTATGAGACTAGATATCAATCACAGGAAAAAAAATCAGTAAAAAATACAAACACATGGAGGCTAAACAATACACTACTTAATAACCAAGAGATAACTGAAGAAATCAAAGAGGAAATCAAAAAATACCTAGAAACAAATGACAATGAAAACACGATGACCCAAAATCTATGGGATGCAGCAAAAGTAGTTCTAAGAGGTAAGTTTAAGGCAATACAATCCTACCTCAGGAAACAAGAAACATCTGAAATAAACAACCTAACCTGACACCTAAAGCAATTAGAGAAAGAAGAACAAAAAAACCCCAAAGTTAGCAGAAGGAAAGAAATCAAAAAGATCAGATCAAAAATAAATGAAAAAGGAATGAAGGAAACAGTAACAAAGATCAATAAAACTAAAA
>NC_041221.1:146102013-146103638 GCF_002837175.3 Physeter macrocephalus | reverse complement strand
CTTCACAGGTGACTTCTATCAAACATTTAGAGAAGAGCTAACACCCATCCTTCTCAAACTCTTCCAAAAGATAGCAGAGGGAGGAACACTCCCAAACTCATTCTATGAGGTCACCATCACCCTGATACCAAAACCAGACAGAGATGTCACAAAGAAAGAAAACTACAGGCCAATATCACTGATGAATATAGATGCAAAAATCCTCAACAAAACACTAGCAAACAGAATCCAACAGCACAACAAAAGGATCATACACCATGATCAAATGGGGTTTATCCCAGGAATGCAAGGATTCAATATATGCAAATCCGTCAATGTGATACACCATATTAACAAATTAAAGAATAAAAACCATATGATCATCTCAATAGATGCAGAAAAAGCTTTCGACAAAATTCAACACCCATTTATGATAAAAATCCTCCAGAAAGTAGGCATAGAGGGAACTTACCTCAACATAATAAAGTCCATATATGACAAACACACAGCCAACATAGTCCTCAGTGGTGAACAACTGAAACCAGTTCCACTAAGATCAGGAAAAAGACAAGTTTGCCCACTCCCACCACTATTATTCAACATCGTTTTGCAAGTTTCAGCCACAGCAATCGGAGAAGAAAAAGAAATGAATCCAAATCAGAAAAGAAGAAGTAAAGCTGTCACTGTTTGCAGATGACATGATACTATACATAGAGAGTCCTAAAGATGCTACCAGAAAACTACTAGAGCTAATCAATGAATTTGGTAAAGTAGCAGGATACAAAATTAATGCACAGAAATCTCTTGCATTCCTATACACTAATGATGAAAAATCTGAAAGAGAAATTAAGGAAACACTCCCATTTACCATTGCAACAAAAAGAATAAAATACCTAGGAATAAACCTACCTAGGGAGACAAAAGACCTGTATGCAGAGAACTATAAGACACTGATGAAAGAAATTAAAGATGATACAAATAGATGGAGAGATATACCATGTCTTGGATTGGAAGAAACAACATTGTGAAAATGACTACACTATGCAAAGCAATCTACATATTCAATGCAACCCCTATCAAACTACCACTGGCATTTTTCACAGCACTAGAACAAAAAATTTCACAAATTGTATGGAAACACAAAAGACCCCGAATAGCCAAAGCAACTTTGAGAAATAAAAACGGAGCTAGAGGAATCAGGCTCCCTGACTTCAGACTATAGTACAAAGCTACAGTAATCAAGACAGCATGGTACTGGCACAAAAACAGAAATCTAGATCAGTGGAACAGTATAGAAAGCCCAGAGATAAACCCATGCACATATGGTCACCTTATTTTTGATAAAGGAGGCGAGAATATACAATGGAGAAAAGACAGCCTCTTCAATAAGTGGTGCTGGGAAAACTGGAGAGCTACATGTAAAAGAATGAAATTAGAACATTCCCTAACACCATACACAAAAATAAACTCAAAATGGATTAAAGACCTAAATGTAAGGCTAGACACTATCAAACTCTTAGAGGAAAACACAGGCAGAATACTCTATGACATAAATCACAGCAAGATCCTTTTTGACCCACCTCTTAGAGAAATGGAAATAAAAACAAAAATAAACAAATGGGACCTCATGAAACTTCAAAGCTTTT
>NC_041221.1:146066570-146101433 GCF_002837175.3 Physeter macrocephalus | reverse complement strand
GCACTATTTACAATAGTCAGGTCATGGAAGCAACCTAAATGCCCCTCGACAGACGAATGGATAAAGAAGATGTGGCACATATATACAATGGAATATTACTCAGCCATAAAAAGGAACGAAACTGGGTCATTTGTAGAGACGTGGATAGATCTAGTGACTCTCATACAGAGTGAAGTAAGTCAGAAAGAGAATAACAAATATCGTATATTAACGCATATATGTGGAACCTAGAAAAATGGTACAGATGAACCGGTTTGCAGGGCAGAAATTGAGACACAGATGTAGAGAACAAATGTATGGACACCAAGGGGGGAAAGCGGCGGGGGTGGGGGGGGCTGGTGGTGTGATGAATTGGGCGATTGGGATTGACATGTATACGCTGATATGTATAAAATAGACGACTAATAAGAACCTGCTGTATAAAAAAATAAGTAAAATTAAATTTAAAAAATAAATAAAGCAGAAACTAACACACCATTGTAAAGCAATTATACTCCAATAAAGATGTTAAAAATGTATATATATATATAAAATTTAAAAAATAAACTGAATGAACAAATCTTTTGCTAGACATGTAAAACCTCAGCACCATGTCAGACACACAGCCAGTATTCAAAATACATGTCCTTTGTAAACAAATCAATGAACCACTGAGTGAAAACTCAGAAAAAATGGTGTATCCTCTGCCGAAACTTCTTGATGCCAAAAGTCCTTGCGGAGGCAGTAGAAGATGAGAGACGCAATAAGAGGAACAGACTGAAGAAACATGAAATCAGAGTTAAGGGCAGATTGAGCAGAGAGCAGGAAAAAAGAGGCAGAGATGGCTTGAGGGAAAGAAAGAAGAAAATGAAGCACTAGGAGGTTATAAAAAGTCTCACATGGATGTCAAGCTACTAGAGCACAGGGTACAAGTACAGACCTGGCAGAGAAAGAAAATCCAGGAGTCTTCAGGCAGAAATCCAGGGTCTGATCAGCCATGATATGAAGATTTTGTCCTCTCTCATCTTACCTTCTCTTCTTTTTTTTAGGTCTCTGAGTGAAGGAGTTGGGAGCTACAACTTGAAAGATAGGAATCCTGAGTTCTAGATTCAACTTTGTGGTGATACATTAAGCCAGTCACATCACTTTCCTGGCCCCTGGGTGACTAGTCTGTAAAATGGGAGGAAGGGTCTCTCAGTATTTTATCATCTACTCCTTATGACTAAAAATTCTCTGGTGCCACTGAGATTTCCTAAGTAGCTCTGAGTTCCCTTCTTTAAATCACAAAGAACAAACTATTGCTTTGCAATTAAAATTTTTAAAAAAGCAAGTTCATTTTCTAAGTTGGGTTAGGAAAGGCTGGCAGTAAGCCACCAGCTCCTTGGAGGAAAGGCTCTTCCATAGTCCCATTTTCAGACCCATATTCATCATAATACTTCAGCACAATTAAGCAAGCTGCTTAGTTGCTCCAAATATCCATCTCTCTTTACAAAGTATCACTGGAGCCTGTCAAAGCAGTGTTGAAGCCTCAAGCACTCTCCTCTGTGAATGTCATTTTGGACAGAGGCTTGCCATTGTGTTAATTACATTAGCTGGCTCAAGACAACATAATCGCACCTGATTAACACTATTCCTTCTTTTCTTTTCCTCCCTTCAGGCCCTCTGCCTGAATTTTTTTGTTATGCTTTCATTTATTCACTCATTTATCCTTGCAAGAAAGTTACTGAGCACCTGCTATATGTCAGGCACTAGGTGTGCCAAGTGCTAGGTATATGTCAGTAACAAGCCAGGTAAAGTTCTTCCCTTGTAGATTTCCTTAAACTTTATCTTAGTTGGAGCAAAAAACAGTGGAAAGATCCTTTAGCAATAATTACGGTACCTGTATACTTATCCCAACTCTACTACTAGTTAAAGGGGTAAGTTGTTTAACCTCTCTGGAGTGGAACAAGAGCAGTCTCTAAGAATGTCACATAGATTTTTTTTTTCATTTAGCTCCTAACTAGTCTCCAGCTTTCATTTTTCCCCTCCCCTCCCTGTACCTTTAATCTAAACACAGTAGCCAGACTAATCTTGTTAAAATGTTGTCAGATACTCTTAATGCTTTGCTCAAAACCTTCCAGTGGGTCTCATTCAAAATATGACCCAAAGCCCTTCCTATGCCTTGAAGGTAGAACACAATCTAGCCCCTAACTACTTCCTAACCTCTTTCCTGGCACCCTCTCCTCTCCTTCACTCACTCCATCCAGGCACACTGGCCTCCTTGCTGTTTCTTGCACACTCTAAGCATACTCCCCACTCAGGGCCTTTGCATTTTCTTTTCTACTGCCTGGAAAGCTCTTCCTCCCCTCCCTGAGGTTCACAAGACTCATTCCCTCACTTCCTTCAGTCATTTTTTCAAATGTCTCCTTTTCAGAAGTCAGTCCCTGATCTGACCACCCTGTATAAACTAGCATCTCTGTGTTAGTCTCTGCCTTTTACCCAGGTTTACCCTGCTTTTTTCTTTTTAATCCTTATGATTGCCTAATACATCATAATTTGTTTACCTTCTGCTTCCATCTGCTAGAAGATATACTTCAATAGAAGAGGGATCTTTACCTGTTTTGTTCTCTGCTATATCCCCAGTGCCTAGAGAAGCGCCTGACACATAGTAAATGTTCAATAAATGTTTGCTGAGTTAATGAAAGAATGAGTCTCCTCTAGTAATAAAATAACTACCAGTGCATGTCATAATTTAGTCAAACTTAGGAGGGCTCAAATCTGGCTACTGGGGCCTATAAGGGACCAATCAAGTATTGGAATTAGGCTACAAAGGATGCTTACCACTAGAAATGGACCATCAGAGGAAGCCAATCCATTCCATTCCATTAAGAGTTCTGTTTCATAGCATGGTAGTCACCCTAAGATTAGACCTGAATGCCATTGCTTCTCTACAGCTTCTTGTGGGGAGAAGAGTGGGCATGACTATCTTCGTTTGACTTAGGCCAGAGAGGTTTGGTCATTTATCCAATGTCAGCCAGGCTTTTTGAGGCAGAGAGAAAATAAGAACATAAATCCCTGACCTCCAAGTCTATGGTTGTTTATTTTCAAAAGTGACCTACACAAGACAGGAAGATCTGGGTATACAGTTTATAGGCATAAGAAATATGTGAGGTACGAGGTAAAACATGAGGAACTTTTCCCACTGAACCTCTGAAGTGAGCGCATGTTCCAGAGGTTCAAGTTCTTGTTTATCTTGCGTATTGTCATATCCCCAATGCTTGGCACATGCTCAGTTCATGCGTGCCGGCTAAATACAAGTAGCACCCTCAGATTAAATGCCTACTAGAAAACGGGTAATAATTAGTCTCATCTCCTGCACAGGCCACAGCCTTAGAGCCATTCACACCCACAAACAGCAACACCACACACACACACACACACACACACACACAGCATCTCTTAAAGGAGAAGAAAACCCAACTGTACACACTGCATCCACGCCCACGTACACAGGTGCTTCCTAGCCAGGTGAGGAGGAAAAACAAAGTTGTCAGCTCGCAGTTTACTTCAGTACCTCTAGGGGCACATCAATGACACACATAGATGCATACATATATGCCTATGTGGGCAGATACCCATTTACAAACCCAAATGTACAAATACACATATGTACTTCACATTCACTTCAGAATTGGTCAGGTGTGGCAAGTGAATTTATATACACAGAAATATGTGTGTTTGTCTTTCCCGAGCAAACTCACAAATGTGAACATACATAAGTATACAAACACATTCACAAAGATAATATTTACCTCAAGGTATGACTATAAGAAGTAAATGAGATTATATGAAGTGCACAATAGCGCCTGGTACATTGAAGACATGTTAATAAGGGTTAGTGATAGATAGATAGATAGATAGATAGGTAGATAGATAGATGAGAGATAGATAATAGATTGACAATATAAATTTTTATCAAACTCGTGTGAATATTCACCTTCAAAGGAAAATTTCCTTCTCAGTCACTACTCAGAATCTCATGGAAATTCTAAGCAACCTCTCACTGTTCTGGTGTGTGGGAGCCAACGAAAAAGGAAGTAACGTAGGGTGTGCTGTAACAGTGTAGGGGGTAGGGGGTGAATCTATGCTGATAGGAGGCTAGTGAACAAAGATTTCCAGACTTCTTTCCTGGGAAGAAAGCCTGGGCTTGGAGAGAACTGAGCTGTCAAGAACTATTCTAGGGAGAACCAGCCTCCAAAAACTCAAAAGAAGGAATTCGTAAAGCTACTGGGTGAGAGGGAGGGGTTATCCCCTTTCAGTAGGCTGGGAGAGAGAGACCCCACTGTCCCAGTCAGTTCAAATCAGCCAGAAAATCGTGCAGAGGCTATTAATCCACTAAAGTCCAGTAGCTTGGAGAAAATCTGATTAACTCCACCTCCCCAGCTGGGCTCTAGAGTGAAATGTATAGTTGCTTTCTGAGATTCAAATAAGCTGGGAAAACAGAGAAGCAGGAGGAAGAAAAAACAGAGGGGAGTTGGTAAGTACTGGATACCTGTATGTACAGGTTGGCACTACCATTATTTTGTAGCAAGCCACAGCTCTCTGCGGCTCTGTTTCCCAAACCTGTGAATGTAAATAAAACTGTCTCCTGTCCAGTTAAAAGAGGGCATATCTTCCTTATCTCCCCAAAGAGTGCCAGCAGGGAGGCCAGGGCTGCTCTCTCTTGACCCTGAAAACTGCTCAGGGAATTTCTCCTGTATTTTCCTGCCTCTACGGCCCTGGGGAGGGTGAGGGGGGATCTTCCTTTATAGATCAGACTTCCTTCTGAAACCTCTCCGGTTTTTTTCTGGAGCCAAATATTACTACTTCAGAGCTCTAAAGAAACTCAGGGATCTGGTTCAATGCTTCCCTTTTAAGATGATAAACTGAGCCAAAAAGCACGTCTGAACTGGGACCCGTGGTGTTTGTTTTACTCACATACAACTACATTCTTTAAAAATAAAGGCAATAATTTGAGAGACCTCGAGAGATTAACTCCATAACCTCCTCCACTCCACCGCCAGCCTGCAGTGGAGAGGGGAGACACGGATCTCCTCCAGCACTCTAAGCGTTAAACTCAACCCAGAGTCTAATACTCGATTGGCCGAACACCGGGAAAAGATCTGGTTTTCGCAGCCACGGGCCAATGAACACCTCGAGTGGGAGGGTTTGAAGATACTAAGGAGTTTTTCCCCCCTTTTTTTCGTCTCCACCCCCTCCCGTCAGCCATCGCCCGTCCCCCTCCAATCCCCCTCGCCACCAGTTTGTTAAATTAATGCAGTAAGAAAGTCTGAAGATCTAAGGGAGTCCTGGCCAAAGGAAGATGGGCGAGCTCAGAAAACCGAGATGCATCTGAAGCCTTGGGCTCCTGAGCCCCGCGGGGTTGCCATGGACCCCGGCAGCCCCTGAAACTTGCCCTGAGCTCTCTCACGCCTGCAGCCCCGAGCAATGGGACACCTCTCCTGCAGCGATCATAACTTATTCGGCGAGGACCAGAGAACAGGGATCGCAAGGCAACAGCAGACGGGTACGCAGGCAGGGGAACGAGATTCCGGGACTCTGTCGCGATGCGCCAGCCTGGCACATTCTCTGGGATTTAACTGAAGGCAGCACCATCAATCGCTTCCCCTCGCCCGTAACCCCCTCAGTCCAGCCAGGGGCATAAAGCCCTGCTCTCCCTACCCAGGATGCTCGCCCAATCTAACAGTCCGAGGCCAGCGCTCTGATCTCCACAGAAGATTTTTTTTTTCTTCGCTTCACGGGGCTGGCCGTTTAAACAGAAAAACAGGGGTAAAAAAGAAAATATACCCGCCCCCAGACGTGCCTCCCCAGCGCCGCAGGGAGCCAACAGACACGCTGGAGTTTCACAAACAGCAATACTCTTCGCGCTCCTGAAAAGCAGGGCTGGACGCTCTCCGTGGTGCTGAAACGCTCCGAGGCTGTCTCTGTCCGTGGTACCTAGAGCCGCCTCGCTCCAATTTCCCCTGGGGCTCTCCCTCCGCGCCCCTGTTCCCCACCTCCCCTTAGGATTTGGATTATTTTTTTCAACAGCGCTCACTGTTTTGTAAGTGCCAATTTGAAACATTTTTGCCCCCATAACTCGTGGACTACAAAGCACAAGGACCTGAAAAATGTACAGCTTCAATACTCTTCGCCTCTACCTTTGGGAGACCATTGTATTCTTCAGGTATGCAATTTTCTACTGACCACATCGCTCTGATGGAAATGGGGATAAGGAGCACGGAGGCTGAATCTGTCCGTGGTCCCCTCTTTTCGGGGGAGGAGGGTGCTGTATATACCGCTGCAATCGGGTCCTTCCAACCCCGTTCCCTCCCTGCCCCCTCCCCCCCGCTCCCGCCCGCAGGGTGTCTGGCTTGTGCGTGGAGGTCTGAGACAGTCGCTACCCTGGCAGCTGTTTGCCTGTTTCTTGTGATTTGTTTGTCCTTCTGCCTGCTATACCCCCGCCCCGTCACTGGCCCCCAACCCCCCTGCATCTCGGCTCTCGCTGGGCTGAGGACTTTAAAGGGAAGCTTTAGGAGTTACTCAGTTTAATTAGGACTGCATTCTCTCTAACCGCAGTGCCGAAAACCTCAGCTCTCCCGTCTGGGAGCCAAGTGACAACTAGCGGTGACGGGGAAGGTTGCACTCGAACTCGCTGGACACAGAAAAATCATTTTCTCTCCCTTTTTGTTGTTTTCTTTCGCTGCGGGGTGGGGGTGGGAGTGTTACTGAGGCTCAGTGCTTGGAAACAACAGCGTTATGACCTCAGGCTGGAAAGCCCTGAACTTGCGCGCAGAGTGGATCTACTCAGGAACAGATTCCGGGAAACATTTCTCTTTTGAAACTTTGACTCCCTCCTCTCCCCCATTCACCTTTCCAAACTCTACTTGCTATCTGCAGATCCTGAACTGATGGACAAGTCTCGTTTGCTTTGTTTTTTTTTTTTAATTTATGTCTATCTGCAACTCAGTAGCTGAGTTCCCCCACCCATGGTCTCACAGGTTAAAATTTTCTGCCTATAGGCTTAGCATTCTTATGACAGCACAAGTGAAAAATCACCTCTTCAGGAAGCATTGAAATATACAGTCTTTTTTTAAGTGGGTGAATCATGACATCTTCAGAGATTGTTATGATAAATTCCATTTATATGAATTGAAAAAAATTAGTCTTCTTCTATGACCTGCAGGGATCATTAATCTTCTTCATTTGAGATGTCTGACTCTCATGTTTTAACATGGCATTGGATTAACAGTCATTTGAAAACCCCACTCTAGGTTGTTTTTAAAAATAAGTAACCAACAAATATTAGTCTCTCCCATCATAAACCAGCAAACAATTCTTGTTGTTGTTGTTTTCTTTTTTACATTAGAGAACTCTGCATATGAATTGTTGGTTTGACTAATCCAGTGGTTGGTTTAATTAAATGAATGACAGCTCTCTCCAGATCGTAAGGGTCTATATGTGAGCCTCTCTTCATGTCTTTCTCTTGAGATGAAAACAAGACCTCTCTCCTTCTCTGAGATACCCAATGCTAAAGCTTCTAATCTCCAGTTCAAATAATTCTTTGATAGGTCATAGTCCTGCCCACTACTCAGAATACAAATAGCCAAGGAGTCAGATAGAATGAAAAAAGTGCAACAATCCAGGGCCTTGTGAAATATAGCTACTTTATTGGCAAGAGGGCAGGAAGTATCCTCTTAACAATATCAAATCATTTCTCCTCTACATACATAGTAGAACTGTAAAATGCTGTGGAGGTGGGATACTTAGTAATATTTGTATGCAAATTTATTCTCTGTTTGGCTTTCTGAGACAGAACTGAACCAGAGAGATTAAAGAGCAGATTAATAGGACCAAGCACATCCTCCCCCGCAACTCCTTTTTTCTTGATGAACAGTATGTAATGCTTGATTTTCTTCTCCCAGACATTGTCTTTTGCAATAGGGAGACAGTCGAAAAGGTTTGCATTGTAGTAATTTTGATAAGGTTATGAATCCACCGTGTTAATTCTTTAAGTTACTGGTGGTGGCCTATCAGGAAGCATCACTCCACATCTCCTTCTCCTACATATGTCAAGGCAGACATGAGCTACAATGTATATGGGATATAATGTCATGTGTTTATAAGAAGAGTCATGACTATGGAGAGCTGGAAAGGGGATGGTACTGTTGCACTTTCAAAATATAGAAATGGCTACATCATTTGGGGAATAAATGTTGTTTTAGAACATGAAACATAAAATAATAAAAAGAATTGAACTAGGGAAATACCCTCAGCAATTTTTCAGAGAGACGAGAAAAAAAAGGTCACAAAGAGGAAAAGTATTGTCTTTGTCTGATTGGCATTTTCATTACTAACTCTCTCATTTTTTTAAGTCTAGGTGAAAATACAGAAGCATTAAAATCTGGGGGCTCAATAGAATGCATGTAGGGGTAAATGGAGACTGGCTCCCTAGCAGGTTCCATGTGAATAACCCCTTCTCCCCCAAGGGACAGGCACCGTGTTGGAACGAGCCAATCCAATCATCTCAGGCATCCAGGTACTCCTTAGATTAAATGATGCCAGCTGCTCACCTTGTTGGGGAAATCTGGGGGCTAGAAAGGGAAAGGCTCTCGATAACAGAAGTGCTGCTGCATCAGCACATAACCAGCAAAATGGCAATAATGACAGCAAAACAAACAAAACAACAATTGAAGTGAATAAGGGAGAAATCTCATACAGTGCCAACAAAGAGAATGAATTGAGGCCTTAGGAAGCACTGAGGGGGAGAGAGAAAGAGGGTACTGGGGAACAAACAGCATTGCAGTGCTCACCAACTGTGTCCCCATAAGTAAAATGAGGTGATTTGGCTAAAGTTCTTGCTCTGATATTTTAAAAGCCCATGGTTCTAAAATTCCATGAGTGATATTCAAGTATTCAATAAACTAAATTTTGTCTCTTTGTTTTCAATTGGGGATGGGGCTTTATATCCAGACCGGTTAAAAGATAATAGGCAAAGATATAGTTTTTTATGGAAGCAGATTCCTTTCAAACCTCCTTTCAAGTCAAAGGGAACTTGATTTGATTCCCAGAGCCCTTACACTGGCTTATGGCTGGGAAGGGTTCAGGGTGACCCCCAAATTTTCTCACCTTCTGAGTAACTCAGATAGACCCATGGTATACAACCATGTTTCTCAATCTTGGCACTACTGACATTTTGAACATTTTGGAAAATTCTGTGTTATGACGGCTGAACTGTGCATTATAAGATGTTTATCAGAATCCTTGGCACCAATAACCGCCCCCCTCAGTCATGACAGTCAAAAATGTCTCCAAACGCTGCCAGAAATCTGGGATGGGGTTGGTGGGGCACAAAATTGCCCACAGTTGGGAACCACTCGTATAGAATGACCAAATATTTAACCTGGGGCTCTGGCGAACCAATTGTAATGAGGAGGAAAGTCCAGTTTCCTTGAGAAAATGCCCCCATGGAACACACAAAGCACCAGAGCGAAGCAAAGAGAGACCTAGCTTGTGCTTGAGAAGGGAATAAAGGCAGAGGAGATAAACCAAGTCTAACCCATGGGTGGTTTTTCCAAAAGATGATCTTTATGTGCTTTTCTTTATGTGTCATTTCCATCTGCCAACCCAGTAGATGTTTCCTTGAACAGGGTTTTGTACTGAATATGGTACTCACTTGCTAAGAAAGGTCATCAAAACCTTGAAGGAAAGATGTCTCTACCCACACTAGGGTCAAAAGGAGCATGGCAAGTAGATTGCTTCATACCTCAGTCCTGAAAAACCACCCAGTTGAAAGGTAAATGAGCTTTCTTCTGAGGTGACCCTTCCGGCTTCCCATTTTCCAAGCTTGCCAAGAGGAGCAAATGACCGCCTGGATCTTTTCCTCCTGATAGCATACCTGTATTCTTCCTCAAATCTTACCCACTGCATTTTGGGCACTGCAGAAAGTGTCTAGGAGCTTCTGGAGTAGGCCAAGGACTTTTTCCTAAGGAAAGATGCCCCTTGGGCAAGTTCGCATTAGGGTCAATCAAAATGTCAGTCTACCCTTTTTGGGGGGCCTAGGAAACTTGAGACAGAGAAAAGAAAATGTCATGTTTTTGTTCCCGAGGGACATCTTGGACAAGAACCTTAGGCTGGTAAATGGAGTTATGAATCAGCACATAACTTCTGCATGTTTGCAAAACTGGTAATGAACTATCAGGGGAAATGTAGGGAATTTATTTTTGAGACCACTTTATGAAAGAGGTTGCAACCAAGCAGTGCCGTGGAAAGTGCAGTTAGGCTATAACTTGAGAGTCTTCCTTGTAGAGTCAGCTCTGCTCTTACCCTGCAGCACAGCTTTGGCGAATCTCTTTCCTTCATGAGGACTCAGTTTTCTTACCAATCAACTCAAATAACTGACTCCAACACCCCTAAGTTCCCCCCAGTCTCAGATAAGGTCTTCATGAAAGACAGAGGCCCATACCCATGAAGGCTCAGGCTGAATTTACATCAGTGCTGATATTGCCTTCATTTCTACACCATGCATTTATTTATCATGTGTTTACGTGTCCAGTCCAAAACTAGGCACTCTGCAGGGGAGACAGAGGTAACAGATGCCACAGTCCCTGTCCTTGCAGAAAGGGGAGACACTGCTCCCTTTAAAGCTACATTAAAAACCTTTTTCCTTCTTCAGAGGGCCCGCAGAGCTCCCCTCCAGACAGTGAGCACGGCCTGCGACAGCATCACATTTATGTGGGCGTCATTAACTTTATTTCCTTCATCAGCTGGCAGAAGTCAGAATGATTTTTAAGATGGATGGCACTGTCTCCTGCCTGGCCATCTTGACACTATTCTGCAGGTTTTCTGCTGCTTTAGGCAAAGTGGCCTTGGCACCAAGGGCACAAGACGTAGGATCCAGAATTTAGCTAGTGGCATGCCCTTGAGAGGGTTTCATGACCTTTCTGGCCTCAGTTTCCTCAGGTATAACATAAAGAAAATTGACAAATCACTGTCCCTAAAATCATTTTTACCTGTGCCAGTCAAGGATTATCGCCTCCCAATCTCCTTCATGATAGAACAGTTTTGGTTACAGCTATTGCAGTATATTTCAATTATTACAAGAATTATATTCAGGCTCAAAGATCTAAAAGAATCGAGGGCCTCAATAAACAACTTCACTCCCTGGAGATTTATCCCAATCTGGACACAATTACTGACAGATCACATAAATATGTCAGTTTCCCCAGGAAATGCTTTGTATGATGAGAAAACATGATGTCTGATCACTATCCTCATAGATCTGAAGAGGGGCCTGAGAAAAAGACCAAAGGTTTCTATACTTTTATCAGTGACTCTGTTTGGTTTTTTCCTCCCCTATAAGGCTATGTTTTTAAAATTTTGTTTACCAAACCCCGTTCACCATTAACTTGTTTTCCCCATCTTTATCAACCAAAGGCATACATAACTGCCAGAAATACTGAACATCATGGGATAAGCAATGTCACCACGCTGAGTTAACCTAAGAAAAAACAAAAGAAAAGGTGTAATGCTTTTTTGTTAGCCCATAGAGCCTCGTCAGAAATAAATATGCAATTTGTTAGATCTCTGAAATGTTTAAAACGGATTCTGAGTCCTCATTACAATTTCATGAACTCCCTTGGTACCCAGGGACCCCCATTTGGGAAACATTAGATTTGATTTATTCTATATGGCTCCAAGAGAAGAACTGCAGTAAATAGATAAATATATTTTTAATGTGCACACACAAATTCTGTTTTAATGTAATTCGGAACCTTCTGATAGATCTGTCAAATCTGCACCAGCTGCCTCGGTGGTAGTGAGGGTCCCTGTCAGTGGACGTGTGCAAGCAGAGACTGGAAATCCACCTCCCAGGAGGGATGCAGAAGAAATTCAAGCTATTTTTGTGCATTGAGATTTGCAATTTGCAGCAGAAAAGTAAATGAAATGCAGGTCAGAGACAAATCTTCACGATACTTATGGTCCCCCCCTTTCCTGATCACCAAATTACCCATCTGATCTTCGTAAACTCTCTGAGTCATGCTATAACACACACTCACTCATGCCTTTTCCTTCTCTAAAATGGATTGGATAAGAAATAAATTGGGCAATGAACACGCACGCAAACACACAAACTCACGATGCGACAAAGGATTATTAAACGGAAATCACCTTGGTTATGTAAGAATCTGGTCTTAAGAAATGAGAAGGAGCTCAGCGTAAGAAAACGTCAGAACCAGAAAGACCACGAGAAAATGCACTGGTCCACGGACAAGTCCTCAGGCACAGATGGTGTTCACAGGACTGATGGCCTGTATGGCTAAAGGCCTCTCAGCCCTGAACTCCAGCTGTCTCTCCTGAACAAACTCGCTGTTAAGCCTGACACACAACTGTAAACACCATCGGGCCAGCCAGGAAATTCATTCAGAAAGCACATGAGAAGGGACCAGTGCTCTGAGATGCTGAGGAGAGGGGCTTATGCGCACAGTGGCTACGCTTTGTAATGCAAGCCCTAATGAGGGGTGCTGAGGCCCCAACCCTTTTGAAACTCCTTATAAAGGATCCCTTTGTGGTTTTCTGAAGTTGATATTGTCCAAGTCTCCCAAGGTTAATTCAGTGCAATTAGATTACCACTCTCTGCCTTTGAATTCGGCTGTTTTTCAGTGTCCGTTGCTAAACGAGTTTACCGTCTTAAAGGGGAGCTGCTGACAGTCATTAATCCCAGCTGTGAAATGGGCAGCGTTCTCTCTTGCCTCATATACTGGGCAGCCCCAGGCACCTACAGAACAAGTCTCCTTGCTCGCAAGGTCCTTTCTCCATCTCCCACGCATACACCCACAGAGAATTTGCACTTTCTTTCAGGGGGTCTTAAGTACCAAAAGAATCATGAAGACTTAGGGCAGTTCTCTAATTCAACAGCTCTCAATTCGAGCTGTGAGGGGCTTATCAAACGTACAGCTTCCCACCATCATACTAGACTACTGAAACAGAATCTTTCAGGATGGGGACCCAGAAACCTCTAAAGGGAACAAGAGTCTCTAAGTCAGTGCTTTTCAAACTTCAGTGTGTGTATGAATCACCTGAGGATTTCATTAAGATGCTAATGCAGACTCAGGAGGTCTGGGGTGGGGCCTGAGAGTCTGCATTTCTAGCAGCCACCACGTGACGCTGATGCTTCTGTGGACCAGATGTTTGAGTACCAGGGCTCTGAATCATTCTGACTGGGGACCCCGGACATAGACCAACCCTTTTATTTTGCAGATCAGGAAAGGATAAATGACTTCCTCAAGATTATAGAGTAAATGTCAGCGCTCCCAAAGCCCTACACAGGTGTACTCACCCCCCAGACTCATTCCCCTACAGCCCACGTGCCCTGAACTCTGCCACTGTGCTTTCCTTCCTTCAGCCCTTGCACACACTGTGCTCTCATAAACATAAACACGCACCTCAAGAAGGGATCCTCAGGGAACTATCCCCATCCCTACAGTGAAGGGAGTCTTGGTGCACCAAAAAGTTCTCTTTCACACAGCTGGGAACTACAATTGTGTGACATCTGGATAAAGAGAAGGGGCAACTGAGGAACTGGCTTTGAATCCTGGCACCAAGGGGCCCTGGGACACAGCGGTGAAAAGTCTGTAGGGATTGATGGAAGAGGTAGAGCAAAGGGGATCAGAAGGGGGCAATCTGTGGTTTCTTTCTCCAAGGATGATCTCGCTGACCAGTCTTCTTGTGCACATTGTACTATCAACTCTGCATAACTGGAGGCTTACTTAGGACTCCCAGATGTCCAGAGAATGCTGCCCCATTCTGCCATCTGTCTGACCTCAGAACCATGTCCTTCCTTCCTCTCTCCCCCTCTGACCTGTCATTCTTTCCAGAAAGCATATTAGTATCTTATACATCAAATAGAGTGACTGTCATGATCTTCAGCCTTTGAGAGCTCCGTGTTTATTGCTGTGCACTCAGTTCTACAACAGTCCCCAGCTCCAGAGGAATGCAGCAAGGCTGCTGCAACCCTGGCTGCCAGGCAGACTTGCAGACCTCTCTTACAAGAGCACTTTACAGTTTATAGAGTATTTCGCATCCGCAATCTCATAGGAGCTTCCCAATCACCTTAAAAAATAGATACAAGGCAGTGGTTACTATCCGCATTTTAGAGTTGAGAAAACTGAGACCTGGAGAAGAAAAGTGACTTCCCATTAAAAGATAATGCTGTTAATCTCAGGGTAAAGTCAGGATTCAAATACAAATCTTCTTCCTCCTAGCTCACCACACTGCCTCTTTCCTTTTAAAGCTGGCATATGTCTATATTCCTAACCTACAGCTGGAATATATATATACATCCCTAAATATACAGATGATCGATCGATAGATAGATAGATATAGACATAGATATAGATAGATAGATATAGGTATTCCTCTTTTATATATTCTTCTCAAAGCTGCAATCACTGTGAGCTGATGTAGATATCAGGCTAATAGCCCTCACCCTCTACCAGTGGGCCACGGGGGTAGAAAAAAGCCTATGAGCTGGGAATTTCCCATCAGGGTTTTGGTTTGACAAAGTCACAGCCTTCCAATTCTTAGCCAAATAGGTATTTCCTTCTCTCTTCTTGATCGCTTTTAATTGTACAATATATGCATACAATCTCTTTCTAAAAAACTCTGATACTAGACTTAAACCTAAAATCCCCTTTGATGATGATCTCCAGGTCCCTCCCAGCTTTTATTTCTTTAAGGGGTATCCTACTTGATCATTTTTATTCATATATATATGCACATATGAAATGATAGTATGTATATTTCAATAGTTATACACACATATGTTGAAATAAATATTGAAATCTATTGAACTATATATACTATCTATTGAAATATATATACTATCATTTCACAGAGTCAAATTGCCCATGTGATTCTGCAACTTATTCTGTTCACATATCAACATGTCTTGGAAAGCTTTATCTGTCGAGGCATACATCTCCACCTCATTCTTTTAACTATGGTAATATATTTTAAGTTATGGACATCCCGTTGTTTTCCAGCCATTCCTGTATTGATGGGCATTTCTACTTGTTTCTGATTTTTCCACTGAAATCAGTGCTGCAATAACCACAGTGTACCTACATCTTTGTGGACGAACACAAGACATTTTTCCAGGCAGATAACAAGAAGAGAAATGGACTAGCTGGGTCACAGAGCATATGCATCTTTTTTTTTTTTTTTTTTTTTTTTTTTTTTTTTGTGGTATGCGGGCCTCCCTCTGTTGTGGCCTCTCCCGGAGCACAGGCTCCGGACGCGCAGGCCCAGCGGCCATGGCTCACGGGCCCAGCCGCCCCGCGGCACGTGGGATCCTCCCAGACCAGGGCGCGAACCCGGTTCCCCTGCATCGGCAGGCGGACGCGCAACCACTGCGCCACCAGGGAAGCCCCATATGCATCTTTTATGTTAACAGACACTGCAGACATTCCTTTCTTCCTTCCCTTATGATGCTCCATCTCAGCCTTGACTGCAACAACTCAACAATAATCTTTACTATTTATTGAGTGTTTATTGAATGCTAGGTACTGTGCTAACATCACATGCCTCATGTCATGAATCCTTAGACAAAAGTACTGTTATATTTCCATTTTACAGGTGACAAAACTGAGGCATAAATAGGTTATATAGTTTGCCCAAGATAAGACAACTCATAAGAGGCAGAGCCATGATTCAAAAATAAGTCTGACTGCAGAAAACATTCTTTTAACCATTGTACTGCCACTGTTACTCCAAGAATGAAACGAGGAGGAGGAGGAGGGAGGAGACTGAACTGGATGAGGAAGATGGAGGCAAAAAAGGGAGGAGTTTGCCTCTTCAAAAAACCAAGGACTCATCTCCTGTAGGTGGTTCTAGATAATAGTAAAGTTAACACACATCCATAAATAGATGTGACTTTTTAATCTCCGTCCTTCACAGAGGAGGGAAATTGCACTACCTTCCACCCCTGACAGAAAGTATGTGCTTAGAGCTCTGTCTCAGGGTAGAGACAGGTCTCTGCAGCACATCCTTGCTTCTTCGTCCCCAAATCACTCCAATGAAAGAGCTATCGGGGATTATGGGAGAGAATGTCTGATTGAGTGGGGATGCAAGGAAGAAAGGCAGCATAATCTCTGGCCAGTTTTTAAATTGTTTTTCCTTGCGGATCCCTAGTACTCAGACCAAAGACCTTCTCAAGCCTCAGGCTCTAACCCCCAGACACACAGGACTGAGGGTACCAGTTTCCCTTCATCTTCTGTATGGGAGGTTGGAGAGGCAGCCCGATCTCCAGCATCGGAGATCTCACCACAAGCTCCAGAATTGCTGCTCCCAAAGCAGACCTAAAGGACTTCTCAGAACATCTCTAGGCCAGGAAAACATACTCAGTCCAGATGAGGGCAGGGGGGCAGCATGGGGAGAGGCAGCAAGGACTGGGCTAGTTCTCCTCAATAATCAGGAGCATCACTCCAGACAAGGCCTGTGGGAAACCTAAACAACACTGTCTCCGACACCTGTTTCCAATAGCTATCTGAGTGACACCAGAGACATTTCTGAATGTGTCGCTAGCAGGCCTGTTGCTAGTAGAAGAAAAAATACAATAGAAATAAAGTCTCCTAATGTCAACTTTTGAAATAAACTTGCTGGTTTGTTTGTTTGCATTATAAACATTATTTATTCGCCATAAAATATTTAAACCACATAGGGAGATGTGTTTAAAACCAAAAGGCACAGAAATCCTACTCCCTAAGGGAAATCACTTAACAATTCAATATTCATCTTTCCAAATCATTTTTAATAACATAATAATGGCAAGAATGCTTACTGTGTGCCTCACCCCTTTCTCAAAGTTGAATATGTATTAACCCATGTAATCTTCAGAACAATCCTGCAAGGATATACTATTATTCACCCCATTGTATAGATGAGGCTACAGATGAGGAAACAGAGAAGTTAAATACTTTTCCTAGGGTTGCCAGCTTGGAAATGGCAGTGCCAGATTGAAATCCAAGCAGTCCAGCTTCAGAGAGTCTTTAACTGCTGTGCTGCAGGCATAAGCTGTTCCTATTTTACAAAAATGGGGTTATACTAAACACCAAGCTCTGTGACGTCCTTTTTTCCCCTCAGCAATACTGCGTCAGTGCACATACAGATGCATCTCGTGCATTTGTGTGTTTGTGCGTTTGTGCTGCCCTTCGCTGAGAACACGGGGCTTTAGTGCGCTCCCACTCTCAGCTTTGCCACCATGTAACTCCACCTCCACCTCCAGCTCCTTCCCTTCACACAAACCAAATTCCACCTCAGATGATTTTCTTATTGGTCTGCTACATGCCCACTGTGCTCAGCTCTGTACTTTTCTCACACTGGTCCCTCTCCCTCCACATATCTAGAAAAACCCCTCCCCCCTCATTTCTGCCCTGAAAGGCCCACCCACCAACTCTGGATTCAAGCTCAGGTGATTTTTGAATCCTACCTCTGTCACTTCCTCGCTGTATTATCTTGACAGTTTGCTCAAACTTTCTGAGCCTCAAGTTCCTCATCTTAAAAAATGGAGATAACACCTTTACCGATAGATAAATGCAGTCACCTTTAAGCCCTTTTTTCTGAGCAAAGCACAAGCCATGAGTGAATTCCCTCTCCACTTCTCTGAGATCCCATCCACGCCTCAAGAGCCCCTGCTAGCAACACTTCCTCCACGAAGCAACCCCAGACTGCCACCATCACTACCCCCAACTGGGCACGGATAATCCTTCTTAAACCCCCTGGGAAGTGTAGGCATTAACCCTCAGCAATCAGTTTGCTCAATGTGGCCTTACATACATTTGGGTGCCCTTCTAATCTTCCTGCTGGATTGCAAGCCCTTCAAAGGCTAGGAACTTAATGGATTTATTGGTTCATGTGAAAGGCCAACACGAAGACAAGGGACACATCCCCTGGTGCGTCCCAGAGTTTTCAACTTGCTCCATTTCCCCTCATAGATAGTATCACCCCAGTGGTTCATGTACTGTACGTTAGATATTCAGGGCTTATTGAATTGAATTGTTTTGCCTCCATATGCCTGCTCCCATCCTTCTTTTATTGACTCTGCAGAGGCCCAGGACTGGAGGCTTCCAACCAGCCAACCCAAAGCACTGCTATGTCTCACCATGACTCCTTTTTGCTCCAAGAAATGAGTCACAGTGAGAGTGACCTAGACATGCAGCTCAGCCCTGGCTCAGGAGCTGTTGCAGTGAGTTGTTCAGCCTTATCCTTGCTGTCTGGCCAAGCATGTCCAAACTCTGGGCCTCTCAAAACATCTAAGCCATTGCAGATAAGGCTGCTTCCCACTATGACCTGGGTCTGCAGAGAGGCCCCTTCCACAGGACAAGGCAAACTTTCTAAAATGGTTTTCAATCGTGCAGAAAACATGGACCTCATTGGAGATAGTTTTCTTGATGTGACCTAAAACATCTAGTAGAAAAGAAAAACTCTTCACAGGAGCCAAGAAAAGATTGCATCATGCCCAGAGAGAAGGGGCTTGGAGGAATTCATTGAAAATGCCTTGAAATATGAAAAGCTACACCTCCTGACAAAGAAGGCAACAAGGTTTAGTAGAAGAGTCAATCCCCATTCTACCTCAAAACCGGACAGCCTTGGGCTTCCCTGGTGGTGCAGTGGTTGAGAGTCCACCTGCCGAGGCAGGGGACACGGGTTGGTGCCCCGGTCCGGGAAGATCCCACATGCCGCGGAGCGGCTGGGCCCGTGAGCCATGGCCGCTGAGCCTGTGCGTCCGGAGCCTGTGCTCCACAACGGGAGAGGCCACAACAGTGAGAGGCCCGCGTACCTCAAAAAAAAAAAAAAAAAAAAACTCGGACAGCCTAGAGATTAGGAAAGATCTTCCTCCCCCTGCAAGCGCTGCTCTGACTTTGTAACTGAGTCACAGCTTTTCCATCCCTAAAATAAGATTGGACTACATAAAGACTCCATGTCTTTCCAGCTGTCATTGCATAATTCTTAAATTAAGTTGGCTCATAGAAGACCCAGAAGTTAAAAACTCTGGCTTGGTAATGTGTCAAATATGTTCTGGAATCCTGGTGATACCACTTGCTATGGTATACTGCTCTATACCTTGGAGCAAGATTGTTTTCAAGATTTCTAAGCCTCAGTTTTCCTTATCTTTAAAATGGCAATAGGGACTTCCCTGGTGGTGCAGTGGTTAAGAATCCACCTGCCAATGCAGGGGACACGGGTTCAAGCCCTGGTCTGGGAAGATCCCACATGCCGCGGAGCAACTAAGCCCGTGCACCACAACTACTGAGCCCGCGTGCCACAACTACTGAGCCCGCGAGCCACAACTTGCCACAACTACTGAAGCCCATGCGCCTAGAGCCCGTGCTCCGCAACAAAGAGGAGCCACCGCAATGAGAAGCCCGCGCACCACAATGAAGAGTAGCCACTGCTCGTTGCAACGAGAGCCCACGCGCAGCAACAAAGACCCAACGCAGCCAAAAATAAATAAATAAACTTACTTAAACAAATAAAAATAAAATGGCAATAATAATTATCCTTCCCTGCCAAATCACCCTACCCTGACAAATCACCCTAAGAATTCAATATGAGAAGGCATGTAGAGTGTTAGCACTGCTTATGGCACATAGCAATTGTGCAAAGCGGGAAAACCATGATTACTATTATTAAAAAGGGATAGGTACAAAGCATTGTGGGAGCATAAAGAAGAGTCTGACTAACTCTGCCTGGAGGTGGGGGGACAGTACAAAGTTGAAGACAATTTTAATAGGAGTCAGGACACTTAAGCTGGGCCATAAAGAATGACTAATTCACCAGGTGGCAAAGAGTGCCAAGAGACGATGATGCAGGCAAAGGAAAAGGGCTTACAGAACAGGAAAGCTGAATGATGTGGAGTTCAAGGACACTGATGGGCCAGCTGTCCACCATTACCTAGGCTCAGTCCAGTCCTGCTCAGCCTTGTTCTCTCCCAATTGGTCTTTTATCAATTGGAAGCCTGGCTAAGCGTGGATAATTTCTTCACTATCCAAAAAATATTTATTGACTTCCTACTATAAGCCAGTAATCTTTCTACATTCTGGGGACAGATACAGTGATGAGCAGAAGAGATGTGGTCCTTGCTCTCACACAGCTTAACTTCTACAGGTGGGTACAAACAAAGAAACAACTTGGGAAACTACAGAATTTCAGGCCACGGTCAGGGCTCCAAACCCAGTCAAACAGGAGTATGGGCCAGAGAATGGTTCACTGGACTCCATCACAGGATGCTACACTTTCACACATGCCCACTATCTCCCTTAAAGCTTATATTACATGGAGGTGAGCAGGTGGGAAAGGACTGTTTCCTTTTACCGACGAGGAAACTGAAACTCTGAGAGGAGCAGTGATTCATCTGAAGTCTCGCAGCCAGTAAGTGCCAAAGGCAGATGACCTCATTCCATGCAGAAAAGTCAAAAATACTGAGGATGAAAGATTAAATAGGGGAAAAAAGCAAGTGGCAAAATAGTATGTATAGTAGGATCCTGTTTTTATTTTTTTAATGTTTTATTGTTCTCATATGGGGAAAAAAGTCTAGAGAAATGGACCCAAAACTGTTTATAGTTGTTATTATCTCTTGAGAATGAGACTATGGGGGACTTTTATTTCCTACATTACATACTTTAGTAATGCTTGGATGTTTTACAACAATGTATATTACTTTTGAAAGCTGGAAAGTAGTTGGTTGTTGTTTTTTTTTTTCAAAAACAAAAAGAGGATATCAGAAAGCATGGGCACAAAATCAAACTTGGAGGCAGAGCACAGTGGGGACAAGGTCACCAACGAGTGTCTATTTAAGCTACATTCATAGTTTTCCATTCCCTTCTTTTTTTTTTTTTTTTTTTTGGCCACACCATGTGGCATGCGGGATCTTCGCTCCCCCACCAGGGATCGAATCCGTGCCCCTTGCAGTGGGCTCAGAACGTGGACTCCTAACCACTGGGCTGCCAGAGAAGTCCCCTCCATTCCCTCTTCATGTGAGAATGACATCTGTGACTCCCAACCCTGTGCCTGACAGACAGGAATTCCTCTAAATAATAATATTTATAATTAACAATATTATATATAACATGTACTTAGAACCTACCAATAGGTTGCCAGGAACTTCTCTAAAAGCACCATATGCATTAACTCTTTAATCTTTATAGCAATGCTATGAAGTAGGCACTGTTATCATACCCCTTTTGTGGATGAGGAAACTGAGGTACGGATCTTCCCAATCTGGGATGCCTGTAGGCCACCCTGCCAATCCAGCTCAGCGTCTTCATATGCAGAAAGACATTGTACAAACCTCTCCAAAGATGTGGAGGGGCAGGGTAGAGGGAGTAGAGTCTCTGAGGAAGAAAACTGAGAGGCTCACTCCAAACCACAGACTTTCCCAGTGAGGAAGAGAGGTGAAGAGAACCTGACAACACACTTCCCCTCAGTTCTGCTACCCAAGGTCCTGATTTTCTTTCCATCTATCACCATGGGGTTTATGAAGACACTAAAGAAAATAAGAAATAATACTGGGCAAGAAATAAAATGGGGTAAAGGACAAGAAGGGGGAGAAAAGAGGGAGACATGCAGAATAATAAAGAGGAAAGAGCACTCAACACAGGTCTACTCTGGGTTCAGCCAAGAACTCACTGTGGGAGTCTCCTTCCCTCCCTGGACTACAGTATTCTCATCTGTAAAATGGATGGGTAGACTGTACTAGATGACTTTTAAGATCTCTCTCAACTCCATCATTCTAGGATTCAGAAACAAATGAAGGGAAAGGAAGAAGGTAGAGGACCAGAAGGGGAGAGAAATGTTGGTGGGAAGAAGCAAATTTAAGGAGGAATAATGAAAGGAGGAGGGAAAAGGAAGGCATCTCCCAAAGCAGGTGGAATCTGCTTATTTTGTTGAAAGAGGAGAAGGAAGGACTTTCACATCAAAAATTACAATAAAAGCTTTATTCTCAGGCAGACAACTCCATGTCTCATCAGTGAGAGCCATGGCTGATGTTGGTGGGGGCAATGGCTGATATTGCTGGGGGGCAACGGCTGATGTTGGTGGGGGCCATGGCTGACGTTGGTGAGGGCCATGGCTGATATTGGTGAGGGGCCATGGCTGATATTGGTGAGGGCCGTGGCTGATGTTGGTGGGGGCCGTGGCTGATGCTGGTGAGGGCCGTGGCTGATATTGGTGGGGGCCATGGCCGATGTTGGTGGGGGCCATGGTTGATGTTGGTGAGAGGCATGGCTGATGTTGGTGGGGAGCATGGCTGACGTCTAAAGAACAGGGGCCTGAAGGGAACTGTGGAAGGAGGGAGGATGTTGCCTTATACTCTGGCCTGAGAAAGAGGACAGCCCCTCCCTGACAATGGGCAAAAATGATTAGCATATTCCCAGGTTCTAGGAGATGTTCTAGGGAAATGACTAGAAAATATGCCCAAGGGAGCTACAACTGCAACATTACCACATTGTGCCTGCAAGGATGCAATCCTGAGAACCATAAAACTGACAAAATCCCCCAGGCCAGAAAGAAATCTTCCAAGGTCATTTCTTTCCAACCTCCTGCCTCTAAGCAGCCCTTCCCTAACTGCCCTGTGCCAAAGGACTTAGCACAGAATGACACTCAGTCCTATTCTCTAATCTTTTCATAGTTGTCTGAGGCATCCCAGGCATTGAGGCCCTTGAAGACAAAGAGAATGCTTCCAACTGACTGAATATACCCTTAATCCACATGGCAGGTGCTGGGCACACAGTGGGCTTTTCACACCCATCTGATAATTGATAATAGAATAAAATGGCTCTAATTTCTCGCTCTCTCAATAATATCTATTCTGTTGCTTCACATTACGATCCAAACATCCTTCCTTTTGCTTACTCCACTGCCCCTGTTCCAAAGTCCAACCTGTCATTTGCCTGAGGGGACAGAGCCTGGCGGATACCTGCCTCTGCAGAAGTGAGCTAGAATACCCACTCTGCAGGTGACATCTCCAAATCTGGAATTGACCTCAAGGAAGAAATAAATAGATAGGATCACCCTATAAAATGAGAAGCACAGGTACAAATAAATTTAAAAGACCATAGATAATTGTTCACTTAACATATAATGAGCAACTTCTGTATACCAGGTTCTTGGCTAAGCAGTTTATCTGAATCTTTCACTCCTCCAACAGATCTAAAATTAGAATTAAGTATTCCTAGTTTACAGATGAAGACACTGAGGCTCAGAGAGGTTAAGCAACTTTCAAGGTCATACAAGTAAGTAGCAAATTCATGATTCTAACCTACTCCTCAGCTGATCTATCCTTACAATATGATACTAAGAGTTCACCCTGTATGTGAACACTTCCAGAGACAAGAAACTCACCATCTCCTTAGGCAGCCTCTCCTATTACCGGGTAGCTCTAATGGTTAAAATATTCTTTCCTCACATGTATCAGGCAGCCACCTCCCTATATGAGAGCCCCATCTGCCTTCCCTGGTCACTTGGAACAAGTGACTGGGCTATAGAAGGTATCTAAACTGTGGAATCAGAAAGATCTCATTCTGGTCCACCCCTACCACCTACTAGCCACGTAACTTCCACCATCTGTGACTTGTTTGCTTCACCTGGACAATAGTAACACAAATATGTACCTTGCATAGTCTTTTGGAGAAGAAGAAATAAATGGTATTTGCAAAGGGCTTAGTTCAGTGCCTGGCAAATAGTAAATATTCAAGAATATTATTTTACTAATTTTACTCTTCCCATGAGAGCCTACAGAGATTTGTTAAAAATGATCTGTCTATGTTTTCTCTGAGCCAAATTATTCCTTACAGGTCAATTTCAAGTTTGTTTACCAGCCTAGTTGTTCCTTTCTGGACCTGCTCCAACCTATTAATGTCCCTCTTAAGATGCAGAACCTATGACGGAAAGTAATAAATTGGCCAGGATTTGAAGTACAGCCCACATCCAGTATTTCCTGCCATACCTGCTTCTTTTAGTCTTCAGGTTTTTCTGAAGTTCTTCAGAATCATCAGGTATAACCTAGACTGGCACAAAATTTTAGTGAAGAATATTTGAATCTTACATACAGAAATTTTTATTTTTATTTTTATTTGTAATAATGGCTAAGATACTAAGTGGTTTCTATCTATCACTGCATCAACACTTGATTTTCTCCTTTAACTCCAGCAATCCTAAGAGCACTATTACCCTTATTTTACTGATAAAAAAATTAATAAAACAGATGTGAAGAGGTTAAGTGACTTGCCCAAGATCACACAGCTATGCGGCAGAATCAGATTTAAGTTCACCAAGCTATCCTACCTCCCGTTTCAAGCGTTTATGGGATACTTACTATATACATGCACTTTCAGGGATAAAAAGAATATGACACAGGGAGAAGACATAGGCAGGGCAATTCAATAGAAAAGGAAATGTATGGCACCAAGCTACATTGGACTTCTGAACTACACTGTCACAAAGATCTCTCCTTCTCCCCTCCAGCACATTCCAGGGTCTATGGCTTCTCGGGCAATGTGAGTTAAAGGAGAAAAAGGAAAAAGAAGCGGTCATCTCTCTTCTTCAGCTTTCACTTATTCACCACTGCCTTCAGCCCTGGTCCCTAGCAGACTCCGCCTGATGAAGAATTCATTTTCAAAAAGGAGCCAAGCTGCTGGTCCTGCGGTGGGGAGGGGCCCCTTTACACTGGTAGAGTCTTTCTGCCTTAGAAATATTCATACCCTTTGACTCAGCAATTTTGCTTCCAGGGCATGGACAGAGGTTTGTGACCAAGGGGGCTTTTCACAGCATAGATTATAATAGCTTAAAATTGGAAATAAATGGCCATAAAAGAGGGATGGCTAAATGAATGCTAATACAGCCACACACTGGCATATGCAGTCATTTAAAATCGTGTTTCTAAAGGTTTAATAACAAAAGAAAATACAATTCTCCTTAGAATCTTCAGTAAAAAACCAGGAAACAAAACTGATTATAATCTATAGAGGAAAAAAAAAAACCTAGAGGAAATTTACTAATATGTTAACAGTAGGTATCTAGATAATGGGATTTCCAGGTGGGTTTTTTTTTTTTTTTTTGAACCGCATTGTATTTTTCCAATGTGTGTTCATTGCTTTTATCATCAGAGGAAAATGTTATTTTTTAAAAGGATTGAAAGAATCTAGTCTGAGGGCTGCCAGCCAGCTTGTGAAGAACAGTTTTTGCCACTGGACAGTTTCCATCTGTGCAGCAGCAATTACTACTCTGTTATCATCAGATCATCTTAATCCTATTGATTGAAATGTCAAAGTAATTCTATTAATTTACTACTTAAGAGATAAATTACTAAGAACAGAGCAGGAGAATTACCAGAAAGTGCTGCGGTACTCCTCGAGATGTGAGTGTGGGTGGTCCTTGTAGATTCAAGCATAAAATGCAAAGAAGCCTCTGGAAGTTCATATATTCATTCCCTGTCATAGAGCTTAGATCAATCAATGAAAATCTGAATCAATAAAAATTGTATTGAACATTTACAATGTTCCAGGCACCAAAGAAACACTGCAGAAGAATTATTTATTCTTTACCACAACCCTGTGAGCAGCAACAACTATTACCCATTTTACAGATGCAGAAACAAAGACGGACAGGATAAGTAACTTCTTCGAAGCCACACAGCTAGTAAACAGCAGAGCCTGGCAGAATTCGTGTGCTTAACCCTGGACCATGCTCCTGTTTCAATCCAGAAATGAGTTCTTATTTGTGTAGTATCTTATGCTCTCTTCAACATGATTTTTTTTTTTTTTCCCTTGGCCATACAGCACATCATGTGGGATCTTAGTCCCCCGATCAGGGATCGAACCCACGCCCTCTGCAGTGCAAGTGTGAATTCTTAACCACTGGACCACCAGGGAAGTCCCACATAATTTCAAATAGTGATTTATAAGTTAGGATAGGAGGGATCTACACCCTATGGATGAGGAAAGTGATGCTTCAGTACACTAAAGGACATGCTCACAATCACAGAAGAAAGAATCGAAACAGGTAGTAGCCAAACCTAAGACTTCTGGCTCTACAGCCACAGCTTGTCCCATTTGCCTCTGAGCCGTGCAACAAGAAACAGAGGGCAGTGGAATTTGGGCCCCCCGTTTTGTCCTCCTATGAGCTACAGGGAGGTGACCCTGCTGGAGGATCCTGAAGGTACAGGGTAGAAAGGAAGGAAATCCCAGAAGGAAAAGAAGTCTCAGTAATGACCCTTGCCATCCTTTCACCATTAGCCCTCCTTCCTCCTAAAATCAGGAAGGGACACTAGCCACGGCACCTTGTCCTTCCCTCATCATCCACCTACCTTGCTTTCAGCTCATTAAGTCCCACAGGCTTCACTGACACATCTTCCCCTCAACACTCCTCAGTAAATATTCCTTATAGAAGCTTATACTAAACGACAGAGGAGCAGGAACTTAAAACAATGCATATATTAAAGTTGAGTGAGCTATATTAGCACATTTGAACAGCTGCTCCAAAACATATGGCAAAATTCCACCTCAATTAGATTCATATATCAACTCAGCCACCAAATTACCTTGATTACGTCATTTAAACTTTCCAAGCCTCGGTTTCCTCAAGTGAAAACTAGAGAAGAAAATGGTATCCACCTCATAGAGTGGTTGGGTGGATTAGAAAGCATGTAGGGGAAAGTTCTTAGCACTGTGCATGGCACCCAGGAAGCATCTGATCATTGGTAGCCATTGCTATCGTTGTCAGTTAATCTCTGAGTCAATTTCCTCATCTATAAACGAAGATGATCATCCCTACTGACATTGCAGAGCTGTAATATACAGTCATTAATTTATAGCAGGTGCTCAAAAAACATCTTTTCTTAATGCACAAGATGTCCTGGTCCCATAATTCTGTGACTCTTCTTCCCACTTCTTCCCCAAGATGTTGGAACCTGCTGAGTGAGACAAAGAAGTTCCACCCCACTGAGCATAGCTGCAGCTCTCTATCTTAGAGGATACAGGGGAATCAAGGAGGGCTATTTAGAGAGTTATTAGAGACCAGGGAGCTTCTGTAAAACTCTGTATTTACATACAAATACCCACTTCAACTAAATCCTCTCAACTCACAGTAAAGTATTCTCTTTCTGAAGACCAGTCACTCAGTTTATTAAAGGCAGATGCAGATTTTAATCCAAGTTGCTTTTTCTACAATTTAAGGTCATTTCTTCCTCAGTGCCCAGTGAAGATTATTTATTATTTTCTCAACATCCTCCTTTGAATCACAGTCTCTTGGATGCTTGAAGACCACACACGTCCAAGCTTCACTCTTATGAAAACCTCTTTTTTCTCGGGGACAAACAGATCCCTTTTGCTGATGCATTTCCTATGGGTTCATTGCACCTTGGCTTATTTTCTGCTATAAGTTTGAACTAGTATAGATCTCGGAGGGAGAAGTGATATATTTTTCTAATAGGCTCAGATATTCAAGTACTTATTTGTCTTCGCACTCTCTCTATTAATTTGGGAGTTCTTGGAAAACAAGGGCTATGGCATATCTATTACTGAGATACTTTTAAGAGAAGACTCCGGGGTCAGGTGTATCTAGGTAAGTTATTTAACCTCTATGAACCTCAATTTCCTCATGAGTAAAATGGGGGTAATGATATCCAACCCAAAGTATTATATTCAGGATTAAATATTGCAGACAAAGCTCTTTGTGTAAGGCCTGGTACTTTATAACCACTCAATAAGGGCTGTTATATTTTTATTATTTATATTCTGCTCAGTCACCTAGCACAGTCTCTGACATACAGTAGGCACTTCCTAATTATTTTAGATAAATAAGTAAATAAGTGAAGTAATAAATTAATGCCATCTCAAACGAGATGATTATCTCAAAGTACCTAGTGAATGAAAAAAGTTCACTGATCTAAGAAGGGAAAGAGTTTATTCCCACAGCTTCTTTAAGCACCATGGCCTTTTGCCATTCAAATGACACCTGCAGTTGATAAAGGCAGGTGGTATTTTAAAGATGGGTGAACTGAGACAGAGAAAAATAAAATGAAAGACAAGTTGACTACAGAGAAATTCTGAGTGACAATTTAATAAGTAGTCAAGAAGGGTTTATCCATCCCCTTCCCGTGTTTTGGGACTGGCCAAATAGTCAAGCAGAAGATGCCCCAGACCCTGGTCATGTTAGGTCTCTGCCATCTGAGGCTCTGAGAAGGTCTCTGAACCTTTTGGTCGATCCTCAATGTCATCACCTGTACATGGAGATGCTGTCATGGGGGTGGCATGAGGATCAAATGAATTGGAAGTGCCAAGTACACCAAAAGTGTTATTTGTGTGAAAGTGATCACACTTTCACACAAATAACATATTCTTCTCAATCCATAATTTCCAATTCCCAGAGCTCCATGAATTCTCACTCATAGCTCCAAAGAATCATACAAACATTTCTATTATAAACAAGAGCAGCTCCTCAGAGGGACTCTGCAAATCTCTATCATTTGGGACAGTCAACAGAGTAGTGTGGGCTTTAGAGACCAGCAGACTGTTGGGCTCTGACACTTACAAGCTATACGACCTCAGCTAAATTTCTGAAAATGCAAGCATCAGTTTCCCCATCCACAAAAAGGAGGTAATGCCGTCATCATCATAGGATTGTTGAGAAGATTAAACACAGTAACATATGTAAAGGACCCAGCACATAGTCAGTACTTAGTGAGTAGTAGCTATTACTATCATTAGCTAATATCACGTCTTTATCTGTTTTTATCGTATTACTATTTCTCCTCAATATTTATACTCCTGGGTCTTTGCAACATCAAATGACCATTACCTGCTGATCAATGCAATCTTTTTTCCCAAAACTTTTGTCTAGAATCCCTGAGCTCCATTCTCTGCAAAGACATACTTTCCAGGGAGATTTATCTGATTAAAAAGAAAACTGAATTGAAGGTAATGAGAGCCATTTGCTCTCCAGTCCAGCTTGCATGCACGCTGATTACCCAAGGCCTGATAAGAGCTTAGACTCAGGCAGAGTAAGCCCCACAGGCCTGTTCCGCACTCAAGCCTCTGAAGAATACCCCACCCCCAGCCCCGAATTCCTCTCACTGTAACTCATCTGGGAGGCTACTTGATGCCCACAGTCCTAAGCCAAGAATTCTTTAACCATGGAACCAGATTGCGGAATGACACTGAAGGTCAGAGGCACAGGAAAACTTCCCTAAGTGAGATACACAGGGACAGTCAGGGCAAAGTGAGATGGCTGTTGTAGAATTATAATTAGTGACCTAAGGGAGGAGAAATGCGCAGACATAGGTTTGACTTTGGACACTGATCTGAGTCATTCTGTGGGAGGGCTGTAGATGCTCCTAAAAGAAAATGGGATGGCTTCTTCTATTTTCTTGCCGTGGATTTTCCCAGAGGACATCAGGGTTTTCCCCAGGGACTGATTAAAGATATCAGGGCCAGAATTCAGGGCTTTTTGACTCCAGTCAAATCACATCATTGATCCCAAGTACCCACACAGCTAAATTCCACTTCCTCTGAAGTGCCAGGTGTATAATCATCCATTTAACAAATATTTACTGAGCCCTGACCATGTGCCAGGCTCTGTACTTCGTGAAAACCACACGGAAGAAGCTTGCCTAAGTCATGCTCTCAGGGTCTTGTCTGCATAACACCTGATAGCCCCAATTTGGGGGAAAGGAAGGTTAGAGAGCTGAAGGTTGAGCTTGAACCAGAAAACACCAAGGGTTGCCATGATTCCAGGCATGAAACATGCACAGGGGGTAAGAAGGGAAGTGAGAAAAGAGAAAACATCGACATAGTTTAAGCAAATGCAGTGCGGTACGCCAGAGTTAGACAATCAAGCCACATGTTCCTGAAGCCTTAATTTTCTTACCTGTAAAATTGAGACAGACATCCCTACCTCTCAGGTTGTTGAAAGGATAAACTGTGATAAAATATGTCATGTTGTTTTTTGCCACCGGACAAGAAAAACTAAAATGAAGCTTTCTGAAAATAAAATGAGATGCTGTGAGCGGTAGACACTCCCTCTCCAGAATACACTTGATTATCTACAGGAAACTCTACCCTAGATAGACTGGGTTTAAAGAACTACGATGCTCTAGGAGGACCAGGACTGGGGTGAAGCAAGTGAGGCACCCAGGGCACAAAGTTTAAGGAGGCGCTCGCTCTCAGGTCTCTGCAAGTGCAGGGTTGGAACGTACACAACCCTGAGAGTGGGCGCCTCCTTAAATTTTGCAGGAGCCTCATTCGTCTCACCCTGGTTGTGGGGCTACTTAAATAAAGCAGAAGAGTTTGTGGAGGGAAGGCTATGGAGAAGAACACACTGGAAACAATGATAAGGAATAGGAGACATCCCTAGAGAATCAGGCTTCCCTAGGGGCAGGGGAAGAACCAGATGGAATCTCAAGGTTCCTTCCAGCTCCAAAGATCCAAGATTTTATCTTACTGCAGAGAGAATCATGTTCAAATACTTGTGCTTCTTACCCAGATAACGGTTCCTTAAAAGAGGCAGATACAGCTGTAGGAGGTGGGACAGGAAGGGAGAAGGGTGTCTTGTTCCCTAAGACCTTGGGGAGAAGTGGGCTCAGGGCATGCCAACTGTGACATTCTGCTCCCAGGGGTGCTTAGCAGATAATGAAGTGAGACTAATAAAATGTCAAGCACTCCCGGGCCAGCCTAAGCCCCTTACTGCAATCAAATATAATCAGAATTGCACAGCTGGCCAGGGAAAGCCAGCTGTTGACCTGAGGATGCAACCCAGGCAAAGCTGACGGTGACCAGCAAGGCCCAAGCCCCCAGTGTCAGAGCCACGGACAGGAAACTCGTTCAGCCCATAAGGCCAGAGGGCGCCAGCCTCACTCAGCCCCACTCCTTCCCAGGAGTCTAGGACATCCAGCCCTCCCACCATCTCTCCATTCCTTTCCAAGGACAGCCTACAGGCAGAAGAAAGCTTTCTCCCCCAAAATACACAACGTGGACATTGACAAATGTCAGGTCTTTCCAAAAGTGCACAGAGGCAAAAATTCATAAAACTCAGAAAAATTCTGATTCCTGTCCCCACCTGCCCCCAAATACTGCCTTTGTCCTCTGAAGCACTATGGCACTCCAGTTATGCCCCTAGGCTAGGTGGCAACCTCTTATAATTGTTTATACGTACCTAGCCTAGTCTACCTGCTGAACTATAAACAACAAGAGGACAAAAGCTATTCATCAACAAATGATCATTGGGAATTCCCTGGCAGTCCAGTGGTTAGGTCTCCGTGCTTTCACTGCTGAGGGCCTGGGTTCAGTCCCTGGTCGGGGAACTAAAATGCCACAAGCCTCACTGCACGGCCAAGAGAAAAAGAAGATATGATCATTGATTGCTACTACCTGCCAGGCACTGAATGAGACAGACACAAACCCGGTCCACATGGAGGGCCTTGTCTGTGGGCAGTGACATATTGATCTGCCTCTCCTCCACAGTGCCTTATTCAGATAGTGGGTGTGTAATAAATTAAAAGGATGAGAGGACTGTAGAGCAAGAGGACCCCTGGAGATCAGAGGAGCCCCCCACTCCACAATCTAGTCCCTTGACAGAGACTGATAATCCATCCTGCTACCCCTCCCAGCTGGGTCAGGCCCCAGAACCCATCTCTGAGCAATCACTCAAAGTAAAACTGTTTATCATGCCTGATCTAATCCAAAACTCCCATTTCACAGATGAAGAAACTGGGAACCATCTAAGAAAAGAAAAAGAATTAGCCCATGACCAGAGAGAAAGTTAGATACAGAGCTGAGATTACATCCCGGTTTCCCAGCCCAACCTTCATGTTTTTCCCCCTATTCCACAGTGAAATTGTGTCTTAAGTAAATGCTCATGGAAGAATAGACCTTCAAACAACATCCAACTAGTTGACTTGGCACAATACTTTCTGCACAGAATAAATACCAGCTCATTAGATTACCTCCCTGCCAAGGCAAAGGGGATGTTCTGGCCCAAGTCAGAGGACACACTGACTGGAAACCAAGTTGGACCCCCACCATTTGGAGGTGTCTTTGGAGAGTGCATTTCCCAAACTTGGCCAGGCCACAAGTCAATTTAACCAGAGAACAGCTGAGAAATCCAGATGGATTATTCTTCCCGTAAAGGCACTGAGGAGGGACAATCTTCCTTAACTTTCAGACGCACCATAAGGACATAGAACAGGGGGTCAAACCCTGGTTACTCCCAACCTTGCAGACTCAGTGTTCCATCCTCATCTCTCGTCTTTGTCCTTTCTCTCTCTCTCTCTCCTTCTCTCCCTTTTTCTCTCTCTCCTTCACTCCCCCTTCACTTCCTCACACGCACACGAAACTTAATTCTCCACGTCCTCACTCACCTCTCGACTTGACACATGCTGTTCCTTCTACTCAAAACACTCTCCTTCCCTATTTCTTCCAGGCCAATTCCATACCCCACCTTCAAGTTTTACTATAAAAGCCACTTTCTCCACAAAGCTTCTTGGAGACCACCCCACTCCCGCCAAGTGCAGCTGGGTGCCCGTCCTCCGTGCTCACAGACTTCCTCGGTTATAGTACTGGCCACACCTCAGACACCTCCACTTGCCTCTTCCTCTCTCCTTCCCATCTCCCTCCTCCTCCTCTCACTCTGCACCTCCGACTCCCGCCCCAGCCCTATGCATCCCCCCCTCTTCTGCCCCTCACTTCATCCTTCCTCCCTTGTTCCCACCCGTGACCTCCTGACTTCTCTGCCCATGGCGAACTCAGGAGATGGGGTCTGCTGGGGGGACCCCCACTGCTAACCCAGCGTGGTCCTTGGGTGCGTGATGCCATGAAGGGTCTAACTGAAACTGTTTCTCCCCAGCCTCACTGCCAACCCCAGCTCATTTGAAATTCAGATTGACAGCTGCATATTGATTCCCTATTTCCAAACGATGCTGCAGCTAGAGAATGAGAATCTGAGCATTGATCTGGCCAGTCTTCCAGCAAATCCCTGCGAAATGAGCTGTTCCACTGGAGAGAAATGTGGAGACTGCTTGGCGAGGAAGCAAGACACGAACACAATCATACTCCCCCAAAGGGGTCCAGACAAATTCAGGTCCCAAGACCAGATGCATAAAGAAGAAAAAAAAACAAGAGAGGGAATATTAACGGTTACTAGAATGATGGTTTAGAGCCAGAAGGACTCTTTGAGATTATTCTAATCCCCTCATTTCATAGCTTGGGAAACTGAAAGCTGAAAAGGGAAGTGATTCACCAAAGGTCTCGAAGCTCCCACTCCACCCTGTCACCTTGCCTCCAGTGCCCCTGCGGAACTGGCCCCTGGACTTTTCCACAGTCTCTGTCATTAGGCGTGAAAGCTGATGGTCCTTTAAGTGCCAAAGTCTCCTAGTGTGACAAATGCCCCCACTAAAAGGCGATGGACAGTTCAAGGCTCTGTCCAGTCAGTGCAGCCATCACCATAAGCCCTCTCAGCGAGGGACAGAATGCTTGGTCCCGGGAGACCTTACGGTCCTTCTGAAAATGACTAGTAATCAAATCTGTCTAAACCAAGTCTGATTCACCACATTACATTTCAGTAATCCCTGAAACAATCTGCACCATTTCCAAATACTTTTATAGGGTCAGCAAATCCTAACAATCACGCGTTTCATTTCTCGGACTCATTCCCCGCTTCTGTGTCCAGTACCTTACTGTAAAGCAAAGTCTTCAGCTCACCAGCGGCAGTGGCTCCAAATGTGCATGAAGGGCCCCTGGATGCATATTTTCTCTGCACAAAGGCGCAAAGCACAGATTTACTTGAGAGGACCCTAGAAATCATTCTGTGCAAAATGGGCTGTCTAAATATAGCCAGAAATGGACAATGATCATCAAGTGGAAAGGCATGGCTATTTTGACATTCAAATGGAGGACTTATCTGAAAAAGAATTAGAGAAATTGTGGACTAGGGCAGTAAGGGATGGGGGGATGATTTTAGGTCATTCAACACATAATAACATAGAATGATTATTTCAGTCCTCATTATCTCGGGAAGGAAAGTCTCAGTTAGGTGTTACTATGCTCTAACACCTTTCCTACACTAGCTGATCTTCCTTTGGAACTGAGGGGAGGCCTCGGGCTCAGGACTTCAGCCAGAAACAGTATATAACTAGGATTTTTAAACACTTCTCTTTCTGTTTGGTTTTCACTGTACTCACTGTTATGGCTGTCCTCTATTATGGCAAGTAATACTGGTTTTTTGTTTGTGAAGAGTGAAGTAAGTTTCTTTTTTTTTAAAGAAATGAGACAATTCAGTGAAAACTTTTAAGTGACTAACAGCAGAAGTGGTACAGAAACAGGGCGAAAATTGTGAACATGATATCCAAGAAACCACTGGTCCACGTTACATGGGAGAGGCTAGACTAGAGAATCTCAGAATTTCCAAGAATTCTGCTGTGAATCATCTGACAAAACAGAGGACCATTCGACAAGTCACAACTACTTCTTCCCCATTTTTAAATGTGGGAAATTCAGAGTTGTGTATGTCGGGAATGCCGGCAGTCGGATACATGTTTTGATTTTCTTGGATAACAATGCAACGAGCTTCACAAACAAGTAGTAATAATAGCTACTATCATGATCTATACCCTTCACAGGTTATAAACGTTTTTTCCTATACATTGTAGCATTTAGATGAGGCAGGACGTGAAAATTTGAGTTCTAATCCTTTCATTAAAGTGTTGTGTGGGGCTTCCCTGGTGGCGCAGTGGTTGAGAGTCTGCCTGCCGATGCAGGGGACACGGGTTCGTGCTCCGGTCCGGGAAGATCCCACATGCCGCGGAGCGGCTGGTCCCGT
>NC_041221.1:146050734-146066518 GCF_002837175.3 Physeter macrocephalus | reverse complement strand
AGAGGCCCGTGTACCGCCAAAAAAAAAAAAAAAAAAAAAAAAAAAAAAGTGTTGTGTGACTTGAGGCCAGTTACTTAACCTCTCAGAGTCTCCATTCCCACCAATTCAGCTCCCCATGCAAGGGTTGTTAGTGAGGCAATGGCCAGGTGACCAGACTGTAAACACCTTGCTGCAGATGTGTGAGCTAGAATAACCAGAGGACGCTTCAGATTTGTGGAGTATTCAGATATTAAATGGCATATTTTGCTAATAGCAAATGGCAGCAGATAATTTGGGGTGAATTCATTCTCTCACTGTACTGCCTAATGGGATTCAGGCTTATTAAAGAGGCCTAAGGGCCAGAGATGGCTGTGCTGTAGTAATTGCTGGGAGGGAGTACCACGTTCCCAAATCTTATTATCTGAGAGGAGGGGCTTAGAGAGAACAGGAGCTTATGAAAGCTGCATAACTGCCACTCCTAGAGTGGTTTGAGAAATGAATCATAGCAGCAGCAAAGTCATTAATCACCAGTTGCGTGCCTGTGGTCCCCTTTGCCACACCAGAGCCACACAGCAGCCATGGCTGTGGTGCTGAATGGAGAAAAGGCTGGGACTGTGGTACCAACCGTGGGCCGTGGAAGGAATCTGGCAGGACTTCCCCGTCATGTGGGGACTATGGCGCAGCTGAAAGCAGCAGTGAGACCAGAAGAACCTCCAGCCTGAATCTCAACTGCTACACACACACACGCGCACACACACACACACACACACACACACACACACACACGGCAAACCATCCTTGGCGTCTGTTACCTGTGCTATCTCAGTTACTACTTGTGCAAAACTCCTTTGACATATCAGGCAACTAAAGTTCAGAGAGGTTAGGTAATTTTCCCATGGTCACACAGCTAGTAAATGACTGAGACAGGCTTGATTCCAAATCACCTGTTCTTTCCACTCTTTTTGAAGTATTCTCCGTTACATGTGACAGTACGTTTCAGTAACACACACGTAATATACCCACCGCATACATACAGCCACGAAAGCATTTGACACTTTCACACCCTATACCCCATGTCCACATACATGCCACATGTACACACAAAAATGCCCACACTAAATAGCATGCTTAACGACACATTTTGACAGGAACACAGGTCTTCACATTTTTGCATATCTGAATCTCTGTAACACAATCCACTGTACATCCACAGAGGCCCCCATGCATGCTCTAGTCCCCACACACATCCATACACATCCATCCATTTATTCACATAACATGCACACACATCACGCCTAGAAACCTACCCACATCACACAAACTCACAAATATCCATATTCACACCTACAAAAACAGGATAATGCATTTGTCCCTCATTCTGTTCATCAAAACGAGCCCTTCAGGATCTAAATAAGGAATGTTCAGATTACTAAGCATGAGTGTCTAAATCATCCTGGAATACCTCTGAACCTTCAGAGGAATAACAGATTATTTTCACTATTTTTCATTAGTGGGTATAATGGTCTAATTATTTTAAAATTGTTAGTCCATGTATGTATATTTATGAATACTTCTACTAACCAGGACATTTGATTAATTAAAGTAGCCTATTATTCATTCGTTCATTCACTGTGCAATTACTGAGCATGTTATGTGGGAGACACACTGTGGCAGACACAGTAGGAGATTAAATAAACAAACAATAAATACAACCACCACGATTGCTGGTCTCGGAACACAAACACAAGTAACTACCTAACAAGGTAGCATGGCCATAACATGTGCAAGACAGGAAAGGCCCCCGTGAGTGAGGGGACGCGAGAGGAGAGGGGACACAGAAACTAGACGGCTCTGAAGCGTCGTCTAGTCCTAGAGAAGGGGAAGACGATGTCGGTGCCACCTGGGCATCTGTGGTCTGGAGAAACAAGTTTGGGAAGGAAGCTGCGGCATTTGGTTTGGAATGAACTTGAGGCCTGGTGGGACATCGAGATGGACACGCCCCCCCACAGGCGTTTGCAAATGAAGAAAGGGGGCTTAAGGGAGAGGCCAGGGTGGAGAGAGATATTTGAGAGCCACCCATTAGAGGGGATCACTTAAACAGTTACAACTCTGAGATCAGAAAAGGAACTGAGGCAAAGAACAAGAGAGGCAGTACAAACCCTTGGGGGACACGACGTCCTACTTGGCTAGGTGACAGAAGCTCTCATTTTATGCGACACACACAGGCATCTCTATACATGCACTTCCTCCAACGTACCAGCCCTACAGCACGCGCAGCGGGGCTGCACTAGCTTCCAGCTATCTCCTGGGTATAATTTCAGGACAGGGAAGCTCAGTTGCCCAAAGCAACAGAAATAATTGATCCTCAACCCTTAAGCTTCCAGTCTTGACGGTTCTAAGAATCTGCATGCCTCTGAGAGTGTGGCAGGGGAAGGGGCTCTGTTCTTAGATATCAATAATTCTTACTGTGGCACGAATGAAGACCTAAAACTACTTTGTTGGGGTGGGGGGAGGGGTGACAGAAACAATGTGTAGCATCCCCAGCAGTCGGATTTCAAATCCCCCAACCCTTGATACACTGAGGCAAGCTGCCACTGATTGACTCTGGGACCTATGTCAGTTCCTTCACTAGCTGTGCCTCAGTTTTCCCAACTGAGCATTTTTGAAGGTATATGAGACAGTCCCATAAGAACAGGATCTAGACTTGTTGCAGGTTCCAAGAAGACCCGAAGTAAAGACGCCTGATTCAATTTGTGTTCCCAAATGCATTTGACTTTGGCATCTTTTTTTAGAAAATTAGTAACTGATTCTGAAGAGAAACTTGGGGGAAAGGCTGGACTATTTGATATCTAACATTCTTTCTGGCTGCACTGTTCCATGGACCTATGAAAGTGCAGGCACCCAAAGCACAGGGCTGGGCCTAGTGGGAGGTTAACCCTTCAATCTCCTCTCCCAGGGAAACCAGCAGCCAACTGTGATTGCCCTAAACCTTAGAGATGCAGCCTTAAAAGAGTCAGCAGCTTCTCAACATCAATCAGACACTCGGCTGCCTGCCAGGATCCCACGCTGGCTAATACTTAGGCTGGGTAAACAAGGTAGCGTGGGCCTTACCTCATTAAGGACTCCTATTACCTATTTCTCTAGTGGCTGTTATGGCTGGATAAGCGACAGGGGGTGAGCAAGACTGGGATCTGATCACAGTGTGAGAAAGGGCCGTCATTAACCCTCTGCTTTCTCTCTCCTTTCTTAGCCTTGCTGCTTCTAAGGAGGCTGAAGCTGCCCGTTCCGCATCCAAGTCTATGTCACCCTCGGATTTCCTGGATAAGCTAATGGGGAGGACCTCTGGATATGATGCCAGGATCAGGCCCAATTTTAAAGGTAGATAAACTTGCCTTTCAGAGCCCCAGGGGTCTGCTTTCCTAGATTGTGGCAGTGAGCCGCATGGAATTGTATGCAGATGATATATACAGGGTATGAATTCCATGACTCTTTCCTCTACCCGAGGCAGATACTGTTAGTCAATTCACCAAGACCAAACAAAGGCTCGGAGAGTCCAACTCAACAGTATCTCTGGTTACCAGAGTCAGTACGTGAATTAAACCTACTTGCTAGCTCCGGTATAACTGTCAAGAGATTAATGTGGAATGTGGAAAAATGGGTTCAAGTTTTGCTTCAGGCACAAAATTACTCTCTGAGTTTAGATAAGCCTCTTGCTTTCGCTGGGTCTGCGTCTCCTCGTCTCTGCAGGCATGGAGTTGGCTGTCTCTGTGGTTTTTAAACTATGCTTCATGGAGTTCTGGGGCTTTTACCCTGTGTCCCAAAAGGGAGAAACAGAGGACAGGATGAGCAAGCCCACCCTTGCTTCTCCCCCAAGCAGCTGCACTTTTATTCGTCTTACATGAGAAGCTTCCAACTATCATTCATCCACTGAAAGCTTCGCCTGGTTTAACAAATAATTTTGGAACTCTCTTGCCTAATCAGAGTCTCAATTTCAAATGCCTAATAAGGCGATAGGGAGAGACTATGGAGAAATAGAGGAGCAGTCCCCTCGAAAGTGGGTGGCCCCTCCTTAGCCCCAGCACGTAGTTACCCTACAGGAATGTGGGTCCCAGGCTGCCAGACCATCCACAAGTCCAACGAGAGACAGAAATCAAGATTTACGTGAAACTTCTTGAATCCTAAAACATGTAAATTCAAACAAAACACGTTTGGGAGCCAGATATGCCCTGTGGGTAGCCAATTTACAAACCATAACTGAAGTGATTTGAGAAGTCTCTTTCAGCTCACAATCCTATGAGATCTTAATGTCTTACCTCAAGAGCGGACCAGTCCCCTTTGTCCACTGATGCCTTAGGAGGCTCTAACCATCTCTAACTGCTGGGCAGGTTTTCTGCAGGAACAGTCTTAAGGACCTCCCTGGGAGTCTGTGACCCTGACCTTCCTCCCAGCACCCCTGCAAAAATCTTATTTCAAAGACCCACAGCCAACCTCCTAATCAATTCTTGATTCCAGATGCCCTTCCTCACTGTTCCTTTTGGCTCAAGTCCAAGACCAAACAAGGGATGCGACAGCTGCTAACGGCTTCCTAATATCTGCTCACTCTGTCCCCCACCCTCTAAGTCCCCTTCTCAGAGCGCTCTGCAAACAGAAAACAGTCTGGGAAATGCACTGAGGTTTGTTTGGGGGCCCACCTCCCACCCCTATTTACCTCAAGGTGCCTTGCTCCTGAGGTGTTATCCTCCAGGATCCTTAGCATAACCTTTCTTCCCTCAAGGGCAGATAAGTCGGCACCCAAGCCCTTCACCAGGGTCACAATCTCAAACACCCCAATCAGCCAGAGGGGCCCGGCAGATATGGTACATGATTGAAGCGGGTTGGGGATAAGCAGAGAAAACCAGAAAGCACAGGCTCCTCTAAGGGCTGCCACTTCTCAGCTCCTGCCCAGAGCTGCCAGGTAGGAATGCAGGCCCTGGGCAGCGGACCTTCCAAGATAAGACTTAAGTCTGGGGGTTTATGTGAAATCTTCCAAGTTCGCAGCTAAATCACATCTTTGAAACACCATTGGCCAAATCAAACACACCAGAGAACTGACCACCAGGTTGCATCTGCAGCAGTTTTCAGGAATTCCATACCACTGCGCCCCCTGGTGGGCTCTCTTGGAACTCCAGCCTGAGTAGAAGTGCCTTGGTCTTGCTCGTTTGCTGAACGTGGGTGCATCCGGGGTTCATGTGTTAGTTATCCTTTGTGCATACCACTGTATTTGGCACAAAGAAGGCCCTCAATAAGCGTGTCATAAATGAATGAATGAACGAATGACCCCACAAATATGCTAAGTAGAGCTGTTAAGTGACTTTCCCAAGTCACACTGCCAAGACTGGGGACTTTAACCCAGCTAGCTGCTCTGACTCAATTCTCTGTCTAATGCTAGTGATTCATTTATTTGCTTATTTCCTGATTCGTTTATTTATTTACTTACTTACTTAGCAGTGAACATGTTTCAGAAATAAAATTTCACCCAGACTATAAGACCGTTGAATCGGGGCCCTTCCCCTCCTCGCTTTGAAAACCTTATTCTAAGCACTTGGGCCCAAAATATACAGGACTAGATAATCTCTTAGGCCTCTCACAACACTGCACTATCTCTAAACCCTACAATCCCCTCGACGATGTGGGCTTGGAGCAACAAGTGCAGCTTCTTGGAACCTCACCCCAGGAGACAGGGAGCAAGATTTCTCTACTCTCCCTGTGGTGAGGGCTGAAAAACTGGTTGCAGGGGATCCGCTGCCCCTGAGTCCCATGGCCTCTTTCACGCTTCCACCAGGCACACAGGAGATTCCCAAAAGCCCCACCACAAACTACAGAGCTCCTGAAAAGGCCAGGCCAAGTAGGTCCCGTGACCCCGACACAACAGGAAGAGGCCTGCCTGCTTTGAAAACTCCACAGAGTGATTAATCACACAGCAGGTTCCTTCAAGCACCGGAAATTGTGCCTGCTCCTGACTCTCTTGAAGATAGGGGTGCCGGGGAGAGCAGCCTCGGTCTGCAGAACATAGTGGCAATGCAACTCGTAATACTGAAGTAAAGAGCTCGAAAATTGGATTCTAACCCTCCCGCTACTTACCTGATATCTGTGACGCAGAGTAAATCACTTGACACATCTGGGCCTCTGTCTCTGCATCTGTACAATGGTCCAGTAGGACCAGGCCCTGTCAGCTTCGGTATTCGGTATCTTCACTAAGACTTGGCATATCACAATGGCTCCCAGGATCAGGGGCACAGCCCAATGCAAACATACACACAAAAGCAAAATTAAACTTTAATATTTAATGAAATATATATATATATATTATGCTGCTGCCAAAGGCAGCCAGATTGTAATTTTTTTGAGGATAATTTAATTTCAGATTTATTTCAATGAACCACACCTCCCCATGGGATCATTTTTGGCTGGCGTCCTCTCGCACACATAAATCAGCATCTAATTTATATGGGAGTCACAGCACCAGACACTTGCAGGGCCTGGGTGGGAACTCTGTGCACGTCATTTCAAGGCACAGGCAGTAACTCTTTGGGGCATCTTAATGGCAGGAAGATTAATGAAAAGAAAAACCTAGATCTGAGTCTAAATGAGAGGAAGAAAACCCTAGTGGGCCTTTGTTTGGGTGAAAGTGACCAAGGAGGCACATTCCCGCTCAGCATAAGGACAAAGTTTTTAGCAAGCAGAGCCATCCAACTATGGAAAGCACTGCTTGCGACGAAATGAGTTCCCCATTGCTGGAGGTGATCAAGCGCTAAGCCTTGAATGGGTAGCAGCAGTTCCTAAACCTGGCTCTGCATGAGGATCACCCAGGTCGCTCGTTAAACAATAAACTCTGGGCTAATCCTCACAGGTCTGGGTTCACTGGGGCTGGGGCTGGGCCCAGGAATCTGTAGTTTAACAAGTTTCCCAGATGACGCTACTGCAGACAATCCCGTCTGCACCTCAGTTTGGGAAGCAATAGATTAGGTGACTTTTAAGAGACTTTCTAAAGCACTGAGTGACCACCTAGAGGGGTGGGATAGGGAGGGTGGGAGGGAGGGAGACGCAAGAGGGAAGAGATATGGGGACATATGTATATGTATAACTGATTCACTTTGTTATAAAGCAGAAACTAACACACCATTGTAAAGCAATTATACTCCAATAAAGATGTTAAAAAAAAAAAAGAAAAAGAGAGAGACCTTCCAACCCTGAAATTCTATACAGTAACATCATAATTCAAATGGGTAGCTTCCATAAGGGAATTGCAACCCCATGGAACTGAGAATGACTGCCCAGATCAAGATCTACTCTACCAAATTGATGGGGAAATTGCAACCCAGAAAAGGGAAGGGGCGTGTCTCAGGGCAAACAGCCAGGGAGAGCTTGGGGCTATGTCTAAAACCCAGGAATCCTGGGAATCCCTTGGAAGGAAAACCTGGATTCTCACAGCAGGATTGAGTCCCTTTCTATACACCAGGATTTCTGAAAAGAAGGAAGTCTTGGCTGAGTTTGGGTGAAATGCTTGGGCTACTTTTTCAAGAGGGACAGAGAGGAGTGGGTATCAGAAAACTTGGGTTTGAGTCCTGGCTCCACCACTTGCTGGGTAAATAAGCCCAGGTGAGTTACTAAAACTCTCTGTGCTCCACTTACGAAGCTGGGACAGTAAATTTGCCCTGCCAACCTCAGGACCTCATGGGAATCAACAAGAAAGTGGACCTGAAAAAATTCACAAATGGCATGTCACAATCTTCAAGGGGAGGATTATGACCTATTATCCAAGTCCTACCCACCTTCAAGGTCAGCTCATGGTCATCACCTTCATGAGGTCTTCCCTAATGCCTCCCTCTTCAGAACCTCTCTCACACCTGGACTCCTACTGCTTCTATGACGCTTACCCATGGTCTCACATTCCTCCCTGGTTATTTTATGCCTGCCCTCTTATCAGCACATGTGGAAGCCCAGTGCTTAAAATCCTGGATTCTGCCACTCTGTGACCTTGAGCATGCCCCTTCCTTTCTCTGAACCTCTTTCAAAAAGTATAGCCATTAAGACCACTAGCTTTGGAATTAGATCAATCTGAGCTCAAGCTTGGCCATTTACTAGCTGTGTAGCCGTGGGCAAATAACCTCTCTGTGCCTCTGTTTCCTCATCTGTAAAATGGAGGGAATAATCATATCTTCTCATGGAGTTGTTGAGAGGATAGAAAGAGACAATGTTAGTAATACTCTCAGCGTAATAGCAAAACTTGCTCAGTAAATGGTAGCTGCTGTAATTAATAGTATAAAATGAAGAGACTGGGCTTCAATTGGACAGAGGTCCCTCTAGCAATGAGATTCCAAAGAGCAAATATTCCTCCACTTCCTTCCTGCCCTTGCAGTAGTATTCAAAAAGCTTGCCTGGAAAGTATTTAACAAAGACTTACGGACTTGCTTTGAGGTTCCCTCTGCATACCTCAGCTGATAATTCCCATCAATGCCCTTTCAGACAATCATTCTTGGTTCATAAGTTCAAGGCAAGGAACTTGCTGTTCCTTGCGATTCCCAAGATGGTCTCCAAATGTTGTAGCTGTAACCTTGCAGCCACAAATTAGAAGGCAGCCGATGGGGTTTGGGGAAGGGATTTCAACCATATGACAGGATGATGAATTATCCTGTTAATGAAAGTACATCCCGGCTCAGCCTCTGGTGTTCTATACCTGGTGCTCACTTGGGGACCAGGGAATCTGGCATAGCAATGTGGCTGGGAGTCCCCGCTGCTCGGGGGTGGGGTGCAGGGCAAGCAAGGGTCTCCTCCACCAAGGGGGATCCATCCCTGAAGTCAAAATCCCACAAACTGGTCCTATCCTGGGGATTTCTTCTTGGCCTTGGAACTAAGCAGGAATCTCTCTTGATTGGCAGGTCCCCCGGTGAACGTGAGCTGCAACATTTTCATCAACAGCTTCGGTTCCATTGCTGAGACAACTATGGTGAGTGAGTCAAAACACAAGCTGCTATTTCCTGCTCAGGATACCTCTCTCCCTGAAATTTCTACCCTCTGCGCTGGTCTTCCCCAAGGAGGTGGAAAATCTGGTGTTTTTTCAGGTCTTCAGTGGTATGCTATGGGATTTGGACATTTTCACTGTCCTAGTCAATGTTTTGGGTGAAGACATACATCTGAAAATGGCCAAAGAGTTAGCAGGGCTAGCACATGCTAAACACTCAGGATGACAAAAGCAAAATTCTATCAACAGGTGAAAGTTTTAGACTAAAGCAAATGTAAAGACCTGCTTTTAAGTTTAAAATTCAACTGCGGAATAGCAGAAGACTGGTTACAGAAGCTAAAATGGGTATATTGATTCTTCTCTCTACTTTTGTATATATTTTTAAATTCCCATAGTAAAAAGTTTAAAGTAAATCAGTTACTCTAGAAAAAGAGACTAGAAGGAAAAATACCAAAATGTTAACAGCAATTATCCCTGGATCATAGACTTATGCATGATTTCATATCCTTCAGTATTTCTATATTTTTCTAATCTCTAAAAAGAGTAAATCTTACATTAGTCATCATAAATAAATGTAATGCTACTTTCAAATTTTTTTTCTCAATCCTTGGAAACAAAGAATCAATTATACTTGTTTTGGGTTTTTTTTTGCGGTACTCGGACTTCTCACTGTCGTGGCCTCTCCTGTTGCGGAGCACAGGCTCCGGACGCGCAGGCAGGCGCAGGCTCAGCGGCCATGGCTCACGGGCCCAGCCGCTCCGCGGCATGTGGGATCTTCCCGGACCGGGGCACGAACCCGTGTCCCCTGCATCGGCAGGCGGACTCTCAACCACTGAGCCACCAGGGTACTTGTTTTGAAGGGAGCGATGTAGCTTGTGAGAAAGTAATTAAGGCAGTTTCAATCATCTCTTTTATCAGTAGAGGCAGAAGCAGCCCGTCAGTCACCAAGCCCTGTAGATGTTGCTGCCTTGAAATCCCCTAAACCACCCATCCCCCAATGTCCGCCTGACCCTAGTGCGGCTCAGGCTTCCACGGTGCCTGGCTCACATTACTGCAAAGCGTCCCAAGGCTTGCATCTTGCCCGCCTCCAATCCATTCCTCCTCACACCGTGGTCTTTCTAAGATACAAGCCTAACTACGCCAGTCCCCTGCATTAACGCCTCCCTGTGGACCCCCCTCCCCTTCAGCATTAAGCTTAGAAGGCCCCTCTGATTCTGCTCGGCTGCATCTCTTTCCTCTTGCTTCCCATTCTGGGTAAATGGAATTGTCCGGCGTTCTCCACACGGGCCGTGCTCGCCCTCTGGTTTTCAGTCTTCTCTTGATGCTGCTGAGGCCTCTGCCCAGAGCGCCCACTCCAGCCTCCTTTCCATTGCCTACCTCCAGGCTCCCTTAACTCTCTGCTTAGAATGACCTCCACAAGGGGACATATAGTTTTCAAGGGCAGGAGCCCTCTGTGTCCCCCATTGCCCGGCAAAGCAATAAAGCTATTCTTTAAAAAAAAAAAAAGAATGACCTCCACAGGAAGCCTTCACACTCTAACACGTGTGCACACGTGTGTGAGTTCATGTGTGCGCTTGACCTAAGCCTGCGATGGGTCCCTTCTACCCATTCTCGTGACACGTGCTACAATTCCCATAACAGCACTGACCACCTGCGCTTACACTCTCACAGTCTGCTCATGTGTCCCTCCTCTCGCTATAATGTCAGTTCTCTGGGAGCCAGAATCTTGTCTCATTTCCTGTGGTAACCTCGGCAGCTGGCACAGTGATCTAATAACAGGTCTCAGTCATTTTCTAAAATAAATAAGCCAAATCAGATATATTGTCTGTTGGTTCAAACCATTATTTGGTCCTAAACATTTATGGAGATTAGATCTAACCTTCTAGTCCCAGACTGGCAAAAATCACTGAGCTCCGTATGTCATGGGGCAAATGGTCCAAAATCTATGCTCCTGCAAAGAGATCTGTCTTAATATGGCCAAAAGACCCTGCCCACATCCAAAGGAAAAGTGATCAATTCCCTAAAACTCATAGGCCTTTAATCTCCATATGGAGATGGTCCCACCTGTCAACTAGGAACCAGCATGGCTGCTTTTCACTGGACCTCCACGTTCGAAAGCTAAGTCTTTCCACTCTGTGAATGGATATCTTATTAGAGCTTCTAATGAACTTCTCTGCTTTTCTTCTTCTCCCTCCCAAATCAGAAGTGCATTGACATCTGCATTATTCATAGTCTCTGTGCGGTGAGTGTTGACACTTCCTCTCTTCTTCTGAAATGGTAAAGAGTTATCAAACCAAGTCAGGGGTCACCCGGTTATGTTAAGAACTTGGTTATCCGAGGACAGGTGTACATATCTGCACTCCAACACCACCCCCACCCGTTTCCCTGTAATGGTCATACGGAGATCTATTTCCTTGTTACAGATTACTAAAGGCGTAGTGGTTTGCCCTTATTTTGTGTGGTGGTTAAAAGCCCAGACTCTGAAGTGACGTAGACCTGGGTTCACTCACTATATGTAAGAAGCTGATTCGGTTCGTATCTTTAAGCCTCAGCTTCGTTGTATGTAAAATCCCAGGGGTGATTAACATCATACTACTTCACCAAGTTGGTTTTTTTTTACCTCCTCAAGTTATTATGGATGGAAATTATCTGCAGGAAAGTGTTTATCACAGTAAATGCTTTGTTAAGTGCTCTTAATGTTTTCGATGATGATGATGATGGTGGCGATGATGGAGGCTCTGGGCAATGAAGCCCCAAAGCCACCACTGATTAGCTGTGCGATCCTGACCAATTCCTAGACTTCTCTGAGCCTTACCCTTCTCTGGTATCTCTTGTCTACCTTTCCAGACTTCATTCCTGCTGCATACTGCTTTCTACAGAGACAGTATAGCAATTAGGACACAGTCTTCCATGCCCAGACAAAAGCTGAGGCTCAACTCTGTGGCTTTGGACAAGGCAGCCTAAGTTAGCCTCCTCATCTGCAGAGCAGAGGACCAATAGCATCCACCTTGTGACCTGTTGTGAGGATTAGGAGATAAGGCACAGAAGTGCTAAGTGCAGGGTCTGACACATAGTACACACACAATGAATGTCAGTTATTATTATTAAATGCCACTCATAATTTTCAACACATTTTCACACTCATTCTCTCACTTGATTCCTTCACCAAATACTTACTGTAATGACCACTCTACAAAGTAGACATGGCAGACACAATATTCCTCAATTTACAGCTGAGGAAACCAAGATTTGGTGACATCACATCCCAGAACTAGTTATTGACCGAGCAGGGATTAAGATCCAATCCTCGTAACTGCTAGAACATTGAAGAGCACAGACGGGGGAAATTGAGGGACCACAGGCCCACAAAGCACACTTAAGCAACAACCTAAGCATTATCAAAAGTGGAAATCCAACCTCAAATCATGGTAGGGTCAGCATGCCTCAGGAGAAAATAGTAAGTAATGAAAATGGAGATAACCAAGGGGAGCGCAGAGAGATGGCCCCCTGGAGTGGAGATCAATAATGTTTAGACAGAACATGAAGGACTGGCGATGAGGTGCTTCTTTGGGAATGGTCCACAGCTGACACAGTTTTCTCCTTATTAACTAAAGTTAATCCAAAGTAGGAGTTGTCATTTTCCTGCTTCCATATTCCATAATATGTGATTTTTTTCTACTGGGTTCTTAATTATCTATATGTGTTTAATTTACATTGCAGACGATTTAGGGGAAAAAACTAAAATCTCAGAGCTAGAAAAAACCTTAAGAAACTATCTAAGTCAGCCTTTACCTTACTAAGAGGGAATCTGGTGGCTAGAGAGGTGACGTCGCCTGAGCAAGGTCACACAGCATGGAACAGGTGTGACAGAAACCCAGGTCCAGTGCTCTTTGCAGTGGCCAAAGTTCCCCTTCCCCTCAGCTTCTTTCTCCCCTAAATCCCACCAACCAAACCCTCTGGACCACTTTCCCATTCAAGCCTCTTTCCTTTTCACTCAGAATACATTTAGACAGCAATAGTGGACTCGTATTAATATAGTAACAAGGGCGACAACCACACATTAAATGTTACTGTGTGCCAGGCAGTATGCAGAGCACTTCCACATGTTTCATCTTATTTAGACCTCACAACAACCCCCATGAGGCAGGACATGTTATCCCCACTTTACAGATAAGTAAACTGAGGCTCAAAATGGTTAGGTCACTTGCATAAGGACATGCGACTAATCGGTAGCAGAAGTGGGAAGTGAATTCAGATCTCTATCACCCCAAACCCCACGTTCTCCTGAGCCAAATATAAACATTTAATTTCCGGATGTTTGGGATCACCCAGCCCTTGCTTGTTTCTTTTCATCGTAAAGAAGTTAGAGCTAAAGGGGAACTTCATTGAACAGACATGCCCAGGCCCCCAGACTTTCATCCCAGGGCTCTGTCTCACCAGCCACGCAAAGAGCTGGTCGTGCACCCTGGGTCCACGGTAATATGGACATAGTCCCAATGTCAGAAACTTTCCAGGCTGTGTCTGTTCTCTCAGAGCAACAGGAGTGCAGAGCCACTCTGTAGACAGCTGGAGTCCCCAGGCCTGACTGTCTGCCTCCCAGAGCCTGGCTTTATTCACCAGAGCTGAGAGCAGAGAAGGCAGCCAGCAAAGCAACAGGGGTCTCTATCCGCTCCTGACGAGGGGAGGGCTGAGTCTGGCTGGCCTTCATTTGACCTTTCCAGCGACTCTCTTTGAGTCTATGCAGTGAGACAAAGGTAGAAGCAGGGACAGGAATGGACGAGGGAGAAGAGGGAAGGGAGTCCTGGCCTAGGGCAGCACCTTCGGCACTCTACAAGAGAAAGATCTGGAGCTAGGACCTAGAGGGAACCATCCAGCTTGTCTGGACACTTGTGCTTACGAGTGTGCCTAAGTGTGTGCTCTGCAGCTTCTATACGTCATGGAGCATGTGTGTGTGTGTGTGTGTATATTGTGGGACCATGTGTTTGTGCAAATGTACACATCGGCCTGTGTATATGTGTACGCTAGTTTGAACAGATTTAGACAGGTAACCTCAGAGAGAGATGTATCTGACCATGTACAGGTATGAACATAAGTATGTGTACTTCTGTGGTTAAAAATGCACATGTGAATATGTGTAGTGAGGATATGCATGTATCTGCCTATATATGTAAGAATACATGAAAGTGCTTAAGAGTAAAAATACATGAAGGGTATTATTTGCACACAGGTAATTGTGTGTGGATATTTGTGAAGCACACATTTAAGTATGTAGCAGCATTTGAGCCAGCAATATGTCTGTATGCATGTGCATGTGAATGTGCATAAATACAAAAACACGTGAATAAGTGAAAGAATATTTAATGTGTAACAGTATGTGTATACAAGTATGTCAATACATGTGTGCAGGTGTACATGTGAGTGTGCACACGTGGGGACATGCAGACAGCTGGAATTCATGTGGAACTAAATGCCAACAGATGTGAGAGAGAGACAGAGTTTGTGCATGTGTGCATGAGTGTCTGTGTGGGGGGGTCCTGACATCCTTTGGGCATGAATCTCAGCATTTCCATTATGAGGACATGTACTCCAGCCTCTTTTGCCAAGGGCCGGGCTAGCCTGGCACAGAGACAGGCACACTGTGGCCAGGACCCCTGGCGATTGGCAATGGCCTATGCAACTACCATCCACACATTTGGCCTTATTTGTCAATATTAGGGGGGCAATGGACAGAGCCCAGAACCAGGAACCAAGAGACCAAGGTTTGAGCTCTAGCTCTGCCACAGTTTAATACTACTGAGACTCAGTTTCCCCTTGGCACCTGGCTCTAAGAATGATGTGTAGGAATACACAAGTAGTGGGTATGAGAGCCCTTTATGAATGCTACAGAAATGTAAAGGATTATTAACTATGGAGCTAATCAGCCAAGGACTCCAATACATAAGCCTAAGGAAATGTCTTTCTAGTTTTTTTTTTTTCCTTCTGTTCCCTATTTATTCATTTATTGCTTCCACCTCCGTTTTTAAGGTCCTATACTGTATGTGCTGAATAGGCTGTAAGGATATAGATCAGTTTTACTCATATTAGGCTAGGCTTTCCTGCAGCAACAAACAACCCCTGAAATCCCAGTGTCTTAGAACAGCAAAGACTGATGTATCACTCAGCTAAAATCTGCTACAGATCTGGGGGACTCTCCAGGACTACTGTCCTCCACGTCGTGGCTGAGCCTTGCATTTCCACATCAACATGTGATTTCACATTTGCTGTGAGAGGAAGAAGGCACTAAAGGGTGGCACACTGGCAAGTAAGTGTTTTCCACCCAGAAGTGACATATACCACTTCTGCTCACATTTCACTATCCAAAGGAAGCCACATGGCCCTACCTGAAGAAAAGTAAAATCCTCCCATGTCCCCAGAAGTAAACAGGAGCCAGGTAGGTCTCTGCTTTCAAGGAGTCTATTGGAGAAGGTGGACAAGGAAACCAAAGAGAATACCGCAATAGGATGAGTGAGATTACAGAGGTATGCACAGGATGCCATGGAACACAGAGAATAACAGTGACCAACAGCAATATTAGGCAACGCTTACTGAACGTGTATTATGTGCCAGGTGCTGTGAAAATGCTGTTGTGTGGTTTTGAGTAATTTTTCTGAAGTAGAAATCTGATCATGGTTCTCTGCATGTTAAAACCTTCCAGGAGTCTGTCATACAGAGTGAAGTAAGTCAGAAAGAGAAAAACAAATACCATATGCTAACACATATATATGGAATCTAAAAAAAAAAAAAATGGTTCTGAAGAACCTAGGG
>NC_041221.1:146028515-146050568 GCF_002837175.3 Physeter macrocephalus | reverse complement strand
GTGCTTTGTGACCACCTAGAGGGGTGGGATAGGGAGGGTGGGAGGGAGACACAAGAGGGAGGAGATATGGGGATATATGTATACATATAGCTGATTCACTTTGTTATACAGCAGAAACTAACACACCATTGTAAAGCAATTATACTCCAAAAAATATGTTAAAAATAAATAAATAAATAAAATAAAACCTTCCAGGAGAGAATGGCATTGTAGAATGACCCAGAGAGGAGAAGGGTTTTAAAAGCTGGTGTGTGTTCAACAGCAGTAAAAGGGAGACAAGTCAAGTAAGAAAAGAGAATCGCATTCAATGGGTTTGGCAATGGAGGATGGGGGAGGGGAGCGTGTATGAAATTAGAGAATGCTATTCAGGGGCACGACGAAAGCACAAGACAAAAGGAAGTGAAGACAGTGGGAAGATAATTCTTTCAAAAAGCTCTGCTATAAAGAGAAGGTGAGGTGGTGGTGGCGTCCTTTGTCGTTTATTGAGCACTGTTCTAAAAACCAGGCATCTGTGGTTAGCAAAGTATGGGGATCATTTCATATAACACAACAATCCCATTTTATAGATGAGGAAGCTGAAGCTCAGAGAGGCTTAATTCACCCAAGCTTTTCCAGCCCATAAACACCATCACCAGTTATTATTCCCAGGCTGCCTGAATCCTGGTGCCCTGCTCTTGGCCTAGGCCACCTGTTGAGTGTGGGGCAAGAGGAGAGGCTGCAGAGCCAAGGGGATGTCAGGGTCATGGGAGGACATGACTTCACCCTGGTCTCCTGCACTCTGGTTTGGCTAACAAGTAGGATCTGTGCAATTCTATCAGAACTGGTATTGAGAGAAGCCGTTGGCTATCCACCCCTGTGGATATTTGCAAATGAGACCTCAAGACCTATGAAAACAGCTACCATGCTAGGAGGTTAAATGCCCCTTAAGTCCAACCATAAAAGTTAACACATTGTTTAGGAAGCAGTCACTTCTGAATGCCAGCCTACTTCTGGGATCAACTGACTAAATCGAATCAACTGATTGAATGAATTGATTTTGAATCATAGAAGATAAAACTTAAATCCATCTACTTCTTTCCAACTCTGCTGCTGTCAACTCTAGTTCAACTTGGCACCATCTCTATCCTGCTTGACTGAAACAGTCTCCTAACTGGCGTCCCCGCCTCTCTTCCTCCCCTTCTCTACCACTTCCCATAGTGCCTTTTAAACCCTAAATCACATCACAGCATTCCCCTGCTTCAAATCCTGCAACAGCTGCTTAATCCTTTTACTATGCTCAGCTTCTCTGCCCAGAAAAATCTTTGCATGAATGGTTCCTTCTCATCCTTCAGGTCTCAGCTCAGATATTTCTTCAGAAGGTCCTTCCCCGACTCCCTATCTAAAAATGTCCCCCCTTCCAGTCACTGTCGCATCATGTTCTATTATCTTCGGAGTAATACCTAAAAAGTAAAAAGTTTGCTTGTTAGTTTGTTGTTTTGTTTGCTTTTTTATTGAGAGTGGGGACCCTGTCTCTCTCAATCATCCCTATATTTCCAGTGCCCAGTACTTTGCCTGGACCATAGGAGCTCAATCAATATTTGTGGAGAGAATTAACATTGGAGGTTCTCCAGTTTGAACCCCCATCTGTTGTCAGAACCTCTGCCACAAATGTTGTAGTTTCTGCTTGCACACCTCCATTGATGGGAACCCCTGCACCTCCCCAGGCAGCCCACTTCATCTTGGGACACCTCTGACATCTCTATCTGCTCATGGCTTTCATTCTGATCCTGGGGCCACAGAGAACCAATCTCTGCACCTGACAGCCCTTCCAATAACTGAGGTCAGTCCTCTCGCTCCCTGGCCATGCCTGGCTCCTTGGCCATTCTCCCTGGTTCTCAGTCCCTTTCCCATCCAGGGTGCTCTCCGAGTACAGCAAGCATGTCAATTTCCACCTTGAGCTGAAAGGCCAAGCAATGAATCCAGACCCTCAGGAGTGCTTAGAGTGGAGCGCACCAGGGCCATGCTCATCCTTACTCTGGGTCAGTGGGCTTCAAAGCATTGCTTTTAACAGCAGCCCACCACCACAGTCCATTTTTAAGGTGAATCTTATGCAGCACTTTAACACACTGATTTTTGAAAATGGGCTGTTCTGGAGGAAGTGGAACAGAAGCCAGGAATCTCAATGCCTTGGCCTTTTCCTCAATCGGCACCCCCAGGGTAGCTCTGGGGACCTCCTCAGAACCCTAAAATCATTTCTACACACACCACCTCAAAGACATTTCAGTTTAGGGACTTCCCTGGCAATCCAGTGGTTAAGAATCTGAGCTTCCACTGCCGAGGGCATGGGTTCAATCCCTGGTCAGGGAACTAGGTGCAGCCAAAAAAAAAAAAAAAAAAAAAAAAGACATTTCAGTTTAGGTAACAAGTCACAGCGTTGACTGACACTATGCTTATGGACAGCAAAACTCTGGAACATTTTTTAAAGTATATGAGCAACAGATGAAAACAAGTTTTGTAGTAAATCCAGTAAAAAAGAGAAGAGAGAGAGAAACAGGAATGCCCCTGCTTCGCCCTCTCCCCCTTTCCCATCTGAGTTAACCACTGCAGAAAACACTTTTAGTGTATGTCTTACTGGTCTTCTTTCCTTGAATGTATCAATACATCCCTTCGTTATTACACATCTTTGTCTAAATAGGATTGTACAATACAATTTGCTTTTTTCACTTCACATGTCTTGGAATCTTTCCACATCACTACATACAGGTCTACCTCATTCTTAACATTCTACACACCCTCAAATTTGGAAACATAACAATGGTTTATTATTATTACATTTAGTATGTGACAGAATGATTTTAATCAGTATTTCCAGATTTACGGCCCGCCTGTAAAATTCCACGCTCCAGACATAACATCACTTCATGGTATTTAACCACTTGTCTCCTGATGGGCCTGTAGGTTTATGCAGCTTCATCACTTCATGGTATTTAACCACTTGTCTCCTGATGGGCCTGTAGGTTCATGCAGCTTTCACTATTACAAACAAGTGCCACAATGAATAGTCTTGCACATGACTCTTTGCGTGCTTCCTTAGGATATATTACAGAGGTGGAATTACTTTATCAAAGGACCTGCACTATTTTGACAAATATTATTGCCCAACTTGCTCCCAAAGAAGCTTCGATAATTGTTCCCACAACAGCGTTTTTATCCTTGCCAACTCAAGATATTATTAAGCTTTTTAATTTTACCAAATGAGATTTTTTAAATGGTACTTCACTGTCATTTTTAATTTTCACTCCAGATTCCTAGTGAATTTGAGTATCTTTTCTTTTTTTCTTTCTTTTTTTGCAAAATGGGCATTTTGAATAATATTATAAGTTTCTTCTTTTACATATACCTCCATAATCCATTTGGAGTTTAGTTTGCTGTAAAGTATTTGGTGATGGTTTAACTCTATTTTTCTCTGATTAGATAGTAATTTTCCAGCATTATTCTTAAGTAGCCATTATTTCTCCACTGATTAGAAATGCTACCTTTCTCATAAACTAAATCTATACACACACACACACACACACACACACACACACACACATACCAAAAAAGTCCTAAGTCAGAAGTATAGCAAAAGGTTCTTAGCACTGATTAGAAATGCTACCTTTCTCATAAACTAAATCTATACACACACACACACACACACACATATATACATATATCTTTTTCTAGTCTCAGTTTATTGTCCCATTGCTCTATTATCTGTTTCCATTCTATTTTAATTACTATGGCTTAACACTGTATTTCTATATCTGGTAGAGAAAGTCCTCTGTTGTTCTTCTTTAATAAGGTTTTCTTGTCATTTCCAGTCCATTTTCTCTTCCATACGAACTGTAGAATCAGCTTGTTGACGCCTATAAAAATTGCCTCAGATTTTGATTGAGGTTGCATTGAATTTATAGATTCCCTTGTAGAGAACTGACATATTAACAATATTATATAAATGTGGTATGTCTCTCCATTTATATAGGTATTCCTTTATGCCTTTCAGTAAAGCTTTAGAATCATTTTGCTCTGTGTATATGTGTGTGTATGTGTGTGTGTGTGTGTGTGTGTGTGCGTGTGTGTATATATATATATATATACACAAGTCACACATTTCTCATTAGGTTTATTACTGAATATTGTGTGAGGTTGGTTAATATTGTGGATGAGATCCTTGTTTGTTGTTGCTTTTTCCATTACACGTTCAGTCTGTCTACACAGCTGATGCTAGGCCATTTACACTCTGGGATTTGGGAAGTCCAAGAAAAAGTCTATTAAGTGCCATCCAGTTAGACATATCTCGACACTCCACAAAGCCTTGGTAAACTGCAGACCGAGAGGAAGCCAAGGAGAGAGCCCTCACACATGCTATAGAGTCTGTTAAGAGGCAGAAAATGGGGTTATAGGCAGTCTTGGTATCATCTGCTGGATGACTCTCTCCAATACACCACCATGGGAGGCATCACAGTCATGAATTTATGGCATCCCAGGGTTGGCTCTCCATCAGATCAGATTCAGGAAGGATGACTAACGACAATCAAAGCCACAAAAGACTGAAGTGGGTAAATAAGACTGTTAAGTTATTTTAATTTATGATGAGGCTTTCCATTCCAATAACAGCATGCTTGTGTCCTCCATGAAAGCACTCTCTTGCCATTCGCCGAATACCAGGGAAACAAATCAAAAGTTGCTTTTGACATACCAAATTGGAGGAAAAGAAGGTAGACAGTCTTGAGGAAATCTCATCCAGGCCAGAGAGAGGTCTAAGAAACCATCCCTGCCTCACCACACAGAAACCCTCTTTTCAGACACAAAAAAAGTTGGTGTTCCCCCAAGCAGTGTGACCCTATCCTTCACATGATGCTAGACTACCAACTGCCAAATTCCTGCTCATCAAACTGCCCTTTCTTATACTACCAAATGAATGTCTCCAATATGTTTATAAAATAGTTCTCTAAACAAGACACAGTAGGGACTTCCCTGGTGGTGCAGTGGTTAAGACTCCACACTCCCAATGCAGGGGGCCCGGGTTCAATCCCCAGTCAGGGAACTAGATCCCACGTGCATGCCACAACTAAGAGTTCACATGCCACAACTAAGGAGCCTGTGTGCTACAACTAAGGAGCCAGCCACCCACAACAAAGAAACCCACGAGCCACAACTAAGGAGCCCTCCAGCCGCAACTAAGGAGCCTGCCTGCCGCAACTAAGACCCAGGGCAACTAAAATAAATAAATAAATAAATTTTTTTAAAAAAACAAAGCTCCAAAGCTGCAAAAATCCTTAAAAAAAAAGACATAATACAATAAATTAGCGTTCCACTTAATAAATTACAAGTACAGGCCTGTTCTAAATCATTGAGATTACACATGGGTCATTGTGATTGATGCTGAGCCTTGCCAAATTTCTCTGCTGCATGTTCATCTGTTAGTTTAACTCTCAGAGGTCAAACTTATTTTCCATATTTCCAAGTTCGCTAGTGGTATGTCTCACTTTTATGCCCTGTACTGCCAATACTGTCCTCTTTCCTCTTTTCAGGTTAATATCCACGCTTCAATTTGCATCCTTTGGCAACCAGTTACGAATCCACCTCAGTTTAGCATCACAATACAAAGTTCTCCATCTGATACTGACTATGAGGATATGTATGAACCAACCTGTCACATGGGCTCAGAAAAAAAAAAAAAAGGAAAAAGGCAGCATGCAATTGTCAAAGAATGTGAAATTGGGAGCCAGACAGTCGTGGATTCATATTCCTGCTCTAGCACCTACTAGCTATGGAACTCTGGGCAGGACACTTAACCTCTGTTTAACCTCTCTGAATTTCAGTTTCCTCCCCTGTAAAATGAGTATAATAATATTCAGTGTGCTAGGTTGATGAAAAGTTTAGAGATACAATGCATATAAAATTCTAGCAAATGTTAGACATCTAATAAAATTGGCTGCAATTAGCATTTTTATGTAATTATTAAACTCACGCTGGGCTTTAGTGATCCCCTGAAGATAAACAAAGAGGCTCCGCTCCACTGGTCCAAACCATCAGCAATTCTTCACAACAAATGTAGCCCTGATTATGTGCGATCCAAATGCGAACGCAACAGGCAGGGTGGCGACTTAGGAGAGGTTGAAGGCATGGAGCAGGCAACTGGAGCCAAGGACGCAATGGTCAGGATCTGGGGAGTCTGCCAGCTCTGTACTTGAGTGTAGAGCAGACAGTGGGTCAAATCCAAAGGGCAGGGACTTCGCTGGTGGCCCAGTGGTTAAGACTCTGTGCTTCCAATGCAAGGGGCACAGGTTCAATCCCTAGTCAGGGAACTAAGATCTCACATGCTGTGCGACGTGGCCAAAAAAAAAAAAAAAAAAATTCAAGGGTCAAATCAGGAACGATGTATGAGCACTAGTAGACTGCTGGACTTCGGGCAGAAGCCTTTTGTCCTTTGCCCGTTTTTATTTTTTTTTTAATTTTTATTGGAGTATAGTTGCTTTACAATGTTGTATTAGTTTCCACTGTACAGCAAAGTGAATCAGCTATATGTATACATATATCCCCTCTTTTTTGGACTTCCTTCCCATTTAGGTCACCACAGAGCATTGAGTAGAGTTCCCTGTGCTATACAGTACGTTCTCATTAGTTATCTATTTTATACATAGTATCAATAGTGTATATATGTCCAGCCCAGTCTCCCAATTCATCCCACCCCCCTCCTTTGCCCTTTTTTAATACTTCCTGCTAATTGTGGGTATCTACGAACCCACAGGAACATAACAGCAGCCAGAGGCAGTAGCTGATGGCATTGAGGTATCACAAAACTGTCACTCAGTACAAATCTGGGAGATTCTGGATGGTGTAGTCTAGTAGCTAAATGCTTGGGCTCTGGCATTAACATCTTGGGTTCAAATCCCAGCTTTGCCACTTACTAGCTGTGTGACGTCAGGTACAGTACTTTAACTTCTGCGTGCCTTAATTTGCCTAACTGTAAAATGAGAATAATAGAACCTACATCACAGGATTATTATAAATATAAAATAACACACATAAAGAACTTAGCATCATCCCTTTCATGTGGTAACAACTCAATGTATTATGTGCATTGTTATTATCAATTCTGCATCTGCCAGTAACTAGTGCTGGGAACTTGAGCTTTTAGGGCTTTAGTGTCCACGTCTATCCAATGGAGATAAGAATCTGCCTTTTCACGCCAAACTTCATAGAACAAAACTAATGTGAGGGTGCTTTGTAAAGTAAAAAGCAGTTAATAAGTATGAGACGTTATTAATAAAAGGAACTAACACAAAAAAAAAAAAAAAAAAAAGAAAGAAAGAAGCGAACACAGTGTACTACTTAAAAGCACAGGACTTCAGAGTCAGCCAGTCATGGATTCGAGCCTCAGCTCTGTCACTAACTTTAGAAAAAGCATTAAGTCTCCCCAGGCTCCGTCTATCCATAAAATGGTATCCCTGTGAGAATCTGGGGAGAGGGATCATTAAAGCACTTAGCACCGTCTCTGGCACTCAGTCAAGATTCAGTAAACTCTCCATGTGCCGGTGAGCCAGGTCCATACTCTTGCAGGGCAGTGAGGAGACTGGGGCTGACTCTTCTCACATTTGAAGGCAACATCTTTGGCTCTGATTCCACAGTGCTTCTCAGAGGTCTGGGAAAGTGCTTGAGAAGCAGCAGCAGCTCATAAACCAAGCCTGGGACCCTCCACTCTGAATGCCCCCTGGTCCCTGGCTCTCAGCAGACTGCTCCAGCTCTCACACATCTTAATCCCAAATCCTGTCAGAGCTGAGTCTAAGTTAGAGTTTCTCCAAGGAGAGCAGAGCCTGCCTGATGGCAGATTCAGCTCGGTTCTCCTCCTCCTGCCCTTAAAGGTGTACAAGTGATTAGGAAAAGTAGTGGGAAAGGGGTCAAGATTTCTGTATGCAAGTCCCACCTTAGTCACTGAATTGCTGTGTGGCCTGAGAAAAGTCTCTTTCCCTCTCTGGGCTGTGTGTAAAATGAAGGAGTTGAGACAGAAGTCTACCTGTAATATTTGTGATGAAAATGATGAAGAATAAGATGATGATGACAAAGAACAATGATTCTCTCCTCTGCCCCACTCTCCATCCCTACTATCTTAGTTTAGCTCCTCCTTATCTTTCATTGAACTGTCACAGTGGCCTCAAACTAAGTCTCCCTGGTCCCGTTTTCTCTCACTTCAGCACTTCATGGTCATGCCTCCCACGCTGATCTTCCTGAAGTCAAACTGGGATATTGCTCCACTGCTTAAGACTTCAGTGGTGCCCAACTGGCTACAGAATAAGATCCAAACACCTTGGTTTGGCAGTTAAGGATACCCACAGTTTCAAATCAATCCATTCTACAGCCTCATCACAGCAGAGTGGTTAAGAGCATGTGCTTTATATAATTAGACAAACCAGATTTGAATTCCAAGCCCATTATTTACTGTGTGAATTTGGACTAATTACTTAATCTCCCTGAGCCTTCTTCATCTATAAAATTAAGGTGAAACCACCTATAATCACAGGACTGTTTTAAACATAAAATGAGCAGAAGTTTGTGGCATGCTTAGCACAATGCCTGGTACTTAGTAGGTCCTCAATAAGAGGGACTTTTATTACTTATGCAGCTGATGGTTGAGCTAAACTGAACTGTTTGAATGCCCCTGCCTATACACCTTTGCTTGTGCTATTCCTTCCACATGAAATTCCTTTGACAACCTGCCCCCCGCCGCCCCCCACCAACTCTACAAATCCTAATCCTAAATACACCAAGGCCGAAGCCCTGGTCCTCACGTCCTGTCCTGCTCTACACCTGTATTCCTCACCTCTGTCCTTCCTCCTCACACATCACTGGCCTCCTTTCCAGGCAAAATCAGATATTATTCATATCTCAGAACAACACCAGATCTAGAGATGCTAACTTCAGGAGGATGAAACAACCTGAAAGGGGCCATTTCAAATGCCACCTTCTCCCCAAAATCACTTCCAGATTCACCCAACCTGCCTGGAAGTAATCTCAACGACTTGAAAGCAATATCTAATAGCAGCTTGTTAGAACCTCTTCTGACCCTTATCACTTTCAGTTTTGTATGTTAGATTTGTGTCCATACCTTGCCTTGCTTGCGAGATAATCTTGAGCTCTGTGAGGGTAGAGGCCAAGACCTGAGCCTCTGCTCTCACCATTCTCCCACTGGGCCTCATAAGTGTTTATAGAGTTGAATCAAGTTTAGAGAAGAAACATCCCTTTAATGGCTAGAAGGCTGAGACTTAGGAAGGTATAAGAATCTGATTCTTCATCCTCCTCTTGGGTGATGGCTCTTGGTTCTGACTGCTGTGGGTACACATCTTGCCCTCCACGTCCTCTTCCCACCAACACACCCACCAGGTTCTTAGCTCTTTCCTACTAAAGCATCTCATGCTTCCTATTCCACCACAATACTGAGTTTAGAGGAGTTTGCTGAGAGAGGTTAGAGTCTGAAATTAGACATAATGGGGGCGGGGACGGGGGGAGGGTGCACACAGAAAGCCTTCCATACAGGTTTGTTGAATGATAGAACGAACGAATGAATGAGTTAATACTCTACCTTGGTCTCGCAAGCATGGAAGCTGCCCAGTGTCCAGAAATCAAGCCATCAGGGAATCTCAGAGGCAAGACTAGAGAATGGGTGCTACAGCCTGCTGAGCCAGAGCTCCGCCAGTCCCTCCCCCTCGGACTTAGATCTTCTAAGTCCTCAAGGGCCACCTTGAGGGTCAAGGCCTGGAAGCCAACTACCATAGGTTGGACCTGAGGTTCTCAGCTGGAGAACTCCAGTGCTGCTCTTCCAGCCTCTGAACCTGAACGTGGACCCCCAGCAGGTCCAACACCGACCAGAGTGACTGTAGAGCCAAGTAAGCAAAATGGCATTTAGCTTTCAGCCTATTACAACGGTTACATTGGTCCCTTCCAAACGGCATTTCCTGCTGCTGTTTACCAACCGGGGAGGAGAAAATCGACGCAGCAGCTCCTCTGGGGAGCAGGTGCTGAGGGGAGAAGGGGGCACTGGGAGAAGGGGACAAGTTGCCTGAGGACACCAGACCCAGTCTCCACAGCTCTTACCCTCACTTCTCATGAATCGCTTCAAAGCGAGACCCTATGGTTTTTATTGTTTTTCTCCTTTTAGGTGACATATGTTTCTATTTTTTTAATAATCAACATGCATTACCTCTGTGATAAGAAAAATAAAGTATTTTTAAATATCAGTAATAAAATGCAACTGTAATAATGTCCTTCCCTACTTAAAATTCTTCGAAGACTCCACCTTAGTCCCAGGATGGAGTCCGAATTCCCCAGGACGGCCTGCTCGGCGCTGCATGCTTCCTCCCCTTCCAAAGCACCATGCTCTTGCTTTGTCTCTAGGCCTTCACAGGTGCAGTTCCAACTGCCCAAAATGCTTTTCCTTTTTGGCTCTGCCATATTTGGTCTCACCTTAAATACCACGTCTTCCTGGCGCCTTCCCTGACCCCCACCTCCAAGTCTACATGGGGAGCCTGACTTCTGTATCTCCCCAGTGCCCTGTACCTAATCCCCAGCAGAGCCCAATCTCCATGTGGGGTAAGCGCTACACCGTAGGCTCTGTGACAGCATAAACATGTCTTTCCTTTTCTCAGCGTGTTCTCCAGTGCCGAGAACAGGGCCTGGCACTTAGATGCTCCGTTAAATGTCGCTGGAAAACATAAAACTAATAACGATCACCTATTAGATTTGGAAGGGTTCTTAGAGACCATCTAGCCTAACAACTCCTTCTAACAGTGGGGCCCAGAGAAGTAAATCCAGATTTTAATACCAGGTCTTTTCTGAATTGCTTTGTGACCTTGGACAATGCCTCCTCTCTCTGATCCTCAGTCTCTCCAGCTATAAAATGGGGAAAGCTCTTCCTGCTCCAACTTTTTCCAGCTCTGCTGCCCCCTGCTCCTCCTCCTCCTCCTCCTCCTGGGTGTTGGGTAGCTCCAGGTACACCGACTGGGTAAGTAGGTAGGATGGTGCAAGAGAAAGATAAGGTCAGGTTTATCCTCTCAAATTGTTGCCCTTCAAGTTGAGGAGATAAGACACACACAGGGAGGTAGTGCTAAATTAAATGTCCGTTTTGCTAGGAGATCAGAAAAGGAAGAAGTCAGGAAAGCCTGGGGGCATCAAGCCTCCTACAGGAGATAAGGCTTAAACTGAGCAGGCAGTGGGGGTGAGAGAAGAGGCTCCCCAGCACAGAACTGGCCATCCATAGCCAGGGGATGTAATCAACAAGTGCTCACTAGAAGGTTGGGCTGATGTGGATTCAGATTCCAGCTCTGCTGCTTACTAGCTCAACCTTTCCAAACCTCAGTTTCCTTAACCTCACTATGAGAATTTGAATGTCTAGCTTGCAGGGGTCTTGTAAGGATTAAATGTATATGACAGTATCTAGAACAGTGCCTGATGCCTAACAGGCCATTTTAAGAAATGCCACTTTCTTTTCTTCCTTCCAGCCACATAAACTGGCTTGACATGTTGCTGGCAAGAACATCAGAAGTGCAGCTGGGGTTTGGGGACTGAAGGCTTTTTCTGTCCAACCATTCATAGTCTGTTTACTCTGACATGACTCCCAGAGTGCCTCATCTCTCCCTTCCTCTCTCTCTCTCTCTCTCTCTCTCACACACACACACACACACACACACACACACAAACACACATACTTCATGTAAAATCCACAGGACAAACAGAGGCTTTTCTAATCCCTGATGAGATGGGGCCAGGTTGGGAGCTATTACAATCAACAGGAAAAACAAAGAATCAACCTCCAGTCTGGCCTGAAGTTTTGCCTCCACCGCAGGACTTATAAGATAGGAAATTTTTTTTAACATCTTTATTGGAGCATAATTGCTTTACAATGGTGTGCTAGTTTCTGCTGTATAACAAAGTGAATCAGCTGTAAGTATAAGTATATCCCCATACCTCCTCCGTCTTGCGTCTCCCTCCCACCCTCCCTATCCCACCCCTCTAGGTGGTCACAAAGCACCGAGCTGATCTCCCTGTGTTGTGCGGCTGCTTCCCACCAGCTATCTATTTTACATTTGGTAGTGTATACATGTCAGTGCTACTCTCTCACTTCGTCCCACCTTACCCTTCCCCCTCCCCATGTCCTCAAGTCAATTCTCTACGTCTGTGTCTTTATTCCTGATTATGAGACCAAATGTCATTTTCTATGGGGCTGGATGGAGAGGCTTCAACTAAATTATAGAACAGTCCCATAAGACATCTTGGAACATTTCAGGAAGCTACTGATATTCCTGTAGGCAAACAGAATGTGGGAGGAAGTGGCAGGGGGTAGTGTGGGGGGCAGAAGGGCTGTTTGCTTCAGTCCATGCCTGCTGATGACAGATCGAGGGTGATCAGGATTTAGGGGTAGCACCCCAAAAGAAAATATAGCATAACCTCCTTTATCCTGCACCTTCAGAGAAAAAGCAGCAGCAGGTGCTTCCAAGCAGAGATTATTCCCCGAAGGAGAACATTTAAAGTTGGACTTCAACTGAGGTTATTAATCTTCTTGGGAACTATAAACCCTCTTGGGAATCCAACGGAGAGAGCTATACTCTTCTTCATAGGAAAACACAAATACACCCCAAATTCTACTTGCAATGGAATATTCACAGGCCCCAAGTTTACAATGTCTCTCTAACAAAATTTAAAACTTTTCTTAATGGAAATATTTCTTAACTTCATTACCCAGTTTCCCACTGTGGAGACCTACCACAAATTGCTTCTCAGGTTGTTAATGGGAACTAAATGGATTCTGTAAGTCCCTCTAAGACCCAATGAACAAATCCTCAGCTAGGAGTCAAGGCACCTAGGCTTCAAAATCAACTCTGCTCTACCTTTTCAGAGACACACGGCCAGTCTCAACTCTCTCTAGATTTCAGTTTCCTCATCTGGAAAAAAAAAAAAAAGATGGGGAAGGGGGGGGTAGTTTTGACTAGGACAGCAATTTCTAACCCACATTCTGTAGAAGATGAGCCTCATGCACAAAATAAAAGAGTTCTATGGCCAAAAATAAATCAAGGAAGTGTTGCATAGTCTATTCCCCTCTTGGAGATGCACACAACTCCTCAGCATATTAAGGTCTCTGAGAAGTCCTGCCATAAAGAAATCTGATACATTTGATTTAATCAAACATTTCCCTACTTGGTTTGATCACGACTTTTTCTGTCCCATCAGAGAGCATTTAACTTAGCGCTGGGTTCCAGTAAGATGTGGCATCTATTAGTCCTCCCCAAACAAACAAATCAACACGTTATAGAAGGTAACAGAAGGCCAGTATTAAAACAGAGTGTTGTGAACCCTAAGACCAGCAGAACACTATAAAATCCTTCCACCCAACTTTCCTTCACTGCTTGGGAATTGGGCAAAATAGTGTGAATGCTCAGGCATCAGCTTTTAGTCTCTTCTTTTGTTCCTTCAATCTGTCTAGAATAGTGACTCTCAAACCTTAGTGGGCATAAGAATTACTGCACTGTTGGGGTTGATAATAAAAGGGGGACTTCAGCTTTACCTGTGATGTATTATTTCTCTTATCTAATAAAAACGGAAGCAAACACAACAAAATGTTAACAGGATGAAAAACAGGTGTTTATTACATCAGTATGAACTTCATTTTTTAAATTTTTCAGAAGAAAGAATAACATTTAATTAATCTCAGTTCAGAGTTGAATATACTTAACAGGGCATCTAGAGAATTTTCAGGGATAATTATGACTGCCCTGATTTTTGCCTGATTCACAGACTTTACGTCTCATTCCCAGGTAAGATGCAACCACACTCTGATAGCATCCTCCAGAAGGGGCTTTGGGAAGCGCTGACCGAAAGCACCTGGGTCCTCCGAGATGTGACATCCCAGGGCCTAACTCTGAGTCCACCTCCTTATCTCCTGGCTATAGGACTACAGGGTCAACATCTTCCTACGGCAGCAGTGGAACGACCCCCGGCTGGCCTACAACGAATACCCAGATGACGCTCTGGACCTGGACCCATCCATGTTGGACTCCATCTGGAAACCTGACCTGTTCTTTGCCAATGAGAAGGGGGCCCACTTCCACGAGATCACCACAGACAACAAACTGCTGAGGATCTCCCGGAATGGGAATGTCCTCTACAGCATCAGGTGAGTTCTGTACAGGCTCATCCCCTCCATGCTCAGAACATACCTTGTGGGAGCAGACACTAAGAGGAGGGCCAAACAGAGGTGAACAGGCCCTGGCAACTGAACACCTTTACAGAAGAGGCAGAGCCAGCTCTGCAGCTTACACTCAGCAAGTAAGAATAAAATACCACGGGAACTCCTAGAAGTGAGTAGTTCATTATAACCAGGGGGACCAAGGAAGCATCCTAGAGAGGGAAGGTTAAAGTTAGGCCCCCAAGCTTACCCAGAATTTCAATAAAACAAGATGGGAAAAGAATATTCAAAGACAATGCTAACCCCAGGAACGTTCGGTTACTCAAGATGAATAAATTCCAGAGAGCTGCTGTACAATACTCTACAGTTAACAATACTCTACTGTACATTTAAACACTTATTAAGAGGGTGGATCTCATGTTAAACCTTTTTATCATAATATTTAAAAATAGCCGAGCAAAGGTGCAAAGTGTGAGAAATCACAGCAACTTCAACATAAATGGCCTGCCAGGTAGACGGTGCTGCTCACAGATATAAGCCAGGGCTGCTCCTTCCCTTCTATAAAGCCTTTCTATCCTCTACTCCGTGCACTGAGTCTGCTGGGACTCCCTTCCCCAGTTGGGGGATATCCTGAATATACTGGTTATGGGCAAACTTTCAGAGCTTCCTGCCACACTCTGCGCCCCTCCCAACACACCTAATTCTCAGTCTCCTCCCCCAAGGCATGGAGAGAAGGACCAATGTCCATGTTATATCCTTACTATGTACCATTCACTGGGAATTTACCTACTAGGCTCAGACTTTATATGTATTATTTATAATCCTCCTAACAACCCTATGAAGTAGGCTTTCTTATGCCCACTTTGCAGATTAGACAAGTGAGGATCTGAAAGTTTAAGCAACTTGCCAGAGTTCCCACAGCTACAAAGTAGCAGAACCTAGATTCTAATCTGTTAGTGTGCACCTAATGCCCACTCAGAGCCTAGAAGAACAGTGCAGAGCATTCAATAGGCACTCAAATATTTGATGAATGAATGAATATGTTTTTATTTCAAAGAGCTTAAAGGGACACTGGTCCTACTACTATTGCGTAGCACAGGGAACTCTGCTCAATGTTATGTGGCAGCCTGGAGGGGAGTCTGGGGGAGAATGGATACATGTGTATGTATGGCTGAGTCTCTTTGCTGTGCACCTGAAACTATCACAACACTGTGCATCAGCTATACGCCAATATAAAATAAAAAGTTTTTAAAAAGGGGGGGGGGACACTGGTCTTAAATGACTCTCCTGCCCCTCCAGTCCCTCAGGGGAATATATCTTTTTATTTCCATTAGGAGATGAGCTTTAAGTGTCCAAGCCCATTGGAGAGGCCGTACAGATCCTAATCCCCAAATGTGACTGGATTCAGAGTCTCCCCTGAGAGCAGGCTGGGTGGGAGAGGGGACTCAGGGACCTCAGCAGGTAAAGGAGGCACCGTGGAAGGGCAGACTGGGAGGAACCCGAGGCCAACATGGCCTTGCTCACACATTGCCCGCCCCACCCAGGGTGCATCCAGACTGGAAGGGTGATGGGCTCAGGATAGCCACCGAGGAGGCCCTGGCTGGCTTGGATTCTGCTGCAGCCAGGCTCAGTTTCATACCTCCAGGAAGCTAAGCCCCAGTGCAGCATGACAGAAGGACAAATCAGCAGAAAGTGATGTTCCAAGGTCATTCAACTTCAGGAAATTCACCCAGTGTGACAGCTGCTCCACTTTGGAGCTTTTATCTTCAGAAATTCAACTGCGTGCACTTTCCCTTCCCTTCCCCCTCCTTCTCCCCTCCCTCTTTCCCGTCTTCTTCCCCTCCCTCTCCCTGCCCTTTCCCTCCCTGCCTCTGCCTTGTGCTTAAAGGGCCCGCATCCACAGCCGTGGGTGAGAGCTGGAGGGGGATGTTCGCGCCAGGCCGTGGGCCTCACCACGTGGGGCCGAGGTGCCAGCAGCTAAGCCCCACAAGACCACCAGTTAGGGGTTTTCGGGTATTGAGGTTGGCTTTTCAGGATAGCAGTGCTAGAAAGCCCGCCAGCAAACACATGAGCTCAAAATCCAAAGGCCAGGAGACCTGGTCTTGAACCCTGGCTGAGCCATCAGCTGGCTGTGTGACCTGACATGCCTCCCCACCTAGCCTTCTCTGCATCCCAGTTTTCTCACCTGTCCAGTGCAGGAGTTGGCCTGATGATCTAAGTCTCTTTGGCCTCCATGAGCCTTTCTTCTCTGTTCCCTGCAGCAGGGGCTCAGATGCTGGCAAAGCCTTTCAAGCTGAAGCCTTGCATCGCAGCTGAGCTGCAGACCTCGGATTCTATTAAGGAGACTCCCTCTGGTTCTGAGGCTGCAGTCTCTGCCAGGGCTGAACAACCCAAAATAAACAGCTAGCCCAGACGCCTGGAGCAACCACCACTCCCCAACTGACCCCAGCAGGAGCCCGCAGACACGAGTCAGCTGTGTTGGACACCCAGCATGCAGGGAGCCTCTTGGAAATCACTTTCGATGAGCCCAGTGTGTGAAGGGAGAAGCCAAGAACCACCTGCGCACCTGCTACATACAGGCGCACCCGGGGATGCCTGAGGCCTGGTGGGATAGGGAGGGTGGGAGGGAGGGAGACACAAGAGGGAAGAGATATGGGAACATATGTATATGTATAACTGATTCACTTTGTTGTAAAGCAGAAACTAACACACCATTGTAAAGCAATTATACTCCAATAAAGATGTTAAAAAAAAAAATTCAGGCTCTGCCCTACCTGAGGGCTCTACAGAAGAGAAGGGATGGAGGTAGCCCATGGCCTACAGGCCTTCAGGCAACTTGCTAAAGGCAAGTTTCTAGAAGCCAGACAGATGCCAAAGAAGCCCAGAAGTTCCACTAACTCTGTGTGACTTTAGGCAACAAACTTTATCTCTCTGATGTGGAAATATACATATATTATTTCAGTAAACACTGGTTCCCTAGCCTCCTTGCCTTTCCTAGATAACTGATTTTCCAGTAGTAACTGGAACGGAGGCACAGCTTCTCTGGTTTGTGGATCCAGCATCATACAACTCCTTTCTCTTCCCAGAATCACCCTGACACTGGCCTGCCCCATGGACTTGAAGAATTTCCCCATGGACGTCCAGACGTGCATTATGCAACTGGAAAGCTGTGAGTCCCTTGCATGAGACCTCTAAAAGAACCAGACTCTCCTATCCCCATGGGACCAGCAGAAATTCCCACACAGCTGCTCCTAACCACTGGACCCCAGGAGATTACTGTAATAGCCCAAAATACCAGATGAGGAGCTTTGCTCTTAGAAAACACATTAGAAATCTAACTTCCCTAACATTGTCTGACTGAAGTTCAGCTCTGGAGCCAGCAGCATTCTCCAAAGAGGCACTGTTCCATGTCCCCTGTAAACATGCTCACCAGGAATGGAGGAGAAATAGCTTGAATAAGTCATGGTCCTTGAACTCACAGGGATGCTCACTCCAGCAGGGGAGAGAGAGGTCTTCCACACAAATAACTCTAAGGCAGGCAGCAAGTGGTAAGTGTGTGGTTAGACATACAAAATGCTGGGGCCTCAAGGCAGAAAGTGCACTTCCTTCTGACTGGGAAGGAGACAGGGTATGGAGAAGGCTTTATGGAGGAGATCACAGGTGAACCAAGATTTTAACAGATGGGGTAGCTCACTTCTTTGATTGCAAACACAGAAACCAATCTGACTCATGTAAAGAATGGGATTAAGTGGAAGGACATAGGGGTTCCACATGGACTTGAAGGAAAAGCTAAAGTACAAGAACCAGGCCAGAGCATTTAGGCAACAGGAACTAACAGACCATCCCCTTGGAGCACCACCTCTGAGGAGAGTCTGCACCAGCCAACTCCGAACCCTTTGTCACTTTACTCAACAGTCAAAGTCCTGGGGTAGAGTCTGATTGGCCTAGTTGAGTCACCATCTCACACCTTGGCCCCCAACTGATAGCCCCGCCAGGACAGCATACCATACAGTTATTGCCCAGAGGAAAATCTGCTGGGGGCACAAGAGGGGGCTTGCAAGGATGGTGCACAGGCAAAAATAGTGGAGGTCAGCTGAATCTGACCATGGGACTGAGGGGTGAGGGCAAGAGGACAAGCTAAGGTGGGAGACTTGGTGGGGGCGGGGTAAGAGAGGTGGAAGGGCTGTGGGGTAGATGTCAACAACGAAACCAGCCTTAACCTCTCGTATGGGGAGAAAAAAACAGCAGCAGCAACATAGTCTGAGTTCCACTGGGTGTCTGATGCCTGTCTGCGTCTAACATGCTTCATGTTAGACGCCCTTCCTGAAGCACCCCTGACATGCTTCAAATAAGAGCTTCCGGGTGGTGACTCCTCCTTCTTCTGACCCCACCCCAGTTGGATACACCATGAATGACCTCATCTTTGAGTGGCAGGAGCAGGGGGCTGTGCAGGTGGCAGATGGACTGACTCTGCCCCAGTTTATCCTGAAGGAGGAGAAGGACTTGAGATACTGTACCAAGCATTACAACACAGGTACGTGCGAGGGCCCACCTCAACCCAGCCAGGGCCCGAGGTCACTGCAAACATTCATGCAGTCGCTGATCCAACAGATCTTCCGAGGTACCCATGGTGGATCTATCTCCGTATTTATTACCTAGTGGTTAAGAGAATGTCCCTTGAAACCAAAAAGTGGCTCCCGCGCTTTCTTCCTGTGAGTCTTGGGACAAGTAACTTGAGCTTGGGCCACATCTCATTACAAGGGGAGCTGGGAGATACAGTCTCTTTTCCAGGTAGCAGTATGTCCAGCTCAGGACGGACCCTGTCCCTAAGGCAGAAGGGAGAGCTGACAGTGGGAGGACATCTAGTAGTGTCTATCACAGAGGGACTGGCATTTCTATTTTTTTTTTTATGTGGACCATTTTAAAGTCTTACTGAATTTGTTACAATACTGCTTCTGTTTTATGCTCTGGTTTTGTTTTTCCTTTTTTTTTTTTTTTTTGGCCGCAAGGCATGTGGGATTTTAGCTCCCAGAGCAGGGATTGAACCTGCACTCCCTGCATTGGAAGGTGAAGTCTTAACCACTGGACCACTGGGGAAGTCCCAGGACTGGCATTTCTGAGAGGGCAAAAGCACAGAGAATGTTCACATTAGACCTCAGTGGGGAGCTAGGAGCTGGCACTGAGAATTAGTAAACAGTGAAGTTGGAAAGGGTCCCCTGGGCCGTGAGCTATGAGGAAGGAACCCCGTTTTCTAGCTCAGCTCTCTATCTCCCATGCCTAGCCCAGCATTTGTTGGAAGGTTGAACACAGGGATGAAGTAGGGCCGGATCAGGACTGGCTTTGCCTGCCCTGTTTCAGGCTGGGAAGGAGCTCGTGGAACATTGTGGACAAAAGGTAGTCAGTTAGTATGCCACGCTGGGGAGCTGGGCCGGGGGCTGCTGTCTGAACACAGCCGAGTGGAGTGGAGGCACATGACAGGCTGGGACAGGGGCCCAGGAGAAGAGGTGAAGGCGAGCGGTTCAGAGAAACCACTGTGGGTTCTGATGCAAGTAGAAGGCCCAGAAAAAAAGCAGGCAGCCTGGGTGTTGGTCTGTTTAGGACAGCTGTCTCTTTCCAGTGACCTCAGAGATATCTTAGAGAACCTTCAAAATACTCTCTTCATCCCTGGGCAAGCTGAGACTCAGAGACAGTATCCAAGGGGAACTGGTTCCAGGACCTGCCAAATTACCAAAATCCAAGGATGCTCAAGACCATAGTTGGCCCTCCTCACTGAAGGATGCAGGGCCCACAGATACAGAGGGCCAACTGTACTCTCATTAGCAGTGAGTCCCCATGAATCAAATAATCACAACAGACTCTCACATACCACAGCCCTTTACTCTTTACACAGCGTTTTCTCATTCATCATCTCAGTTGCCCTTTGCTATTCACATTTAAGTGACAGCTGAGTTCTGGGCTAGCTCTGTGGATTCAAGGAGAGAAGACTGGAAAGGCCCTGTCCACATGGAAGGTGCTGTCCAGGGAGCTGTAGAAAATCCCCTGTTAACTGTGCGTCAGTGGACTGGAACTAAGATGCCACCATGGGATGGCCCAGCCCAGTTCCAGGGATTCACAGATTGGGAGGAGATGAGCTGTCTGCAGTCTGGTGCAGAGGACAGGGAGAGAGAGAGTAAGATCAACTTGCCTACTACCTCAGTGCACTATGCCTTAAAGGCTCTGATGATCATGTGAAGAGAGCTGAAGGGACACAGGAAAAAAAGAGCACTCTGCCTAGGGGAGACTTCACAGTTAAACTGCCATAAAGGAGAGGGAGGATTTCTTTGGCTGGTTGTGGGGCAGAAGAAGGGCATTCCAGGCAGAGGGATTATCAGGCTCAAAAACTTAGGGCTCCCCTGGTGGCGCAGTGGTTGACAGTCCGCCTGCCGATGCAGGGGACAAGGGTTCGTGCCCTGGTCCGGGAGGATCCCACATGCCGCGGAGCGGCTGGGCCCGTGAGCCATGGCCGCTGAGCCTGCGCGTCCGGAGCCTGCGCTCCTCAACGGGAGAGGCCACAATAGTGAGAGGCCTGCTTACCGCCAAAAACAAAACAAAACAAAACAAAACAACAACAAAAAAAACCTCAGAAATGTGAAAATACAGAGGATGCTCAAGGCAAGGGATGGAGTGTAGGGGGGTCATGAGTAAAGAAACAAGGGAAATGGGGTGGAAACAGCCTAGAGCTTGACCGTGAAGGGCAGACTAAAGAGTTTGAACTTTTCCCTGTAGGTAATGGGGACTTTCTTGTATGGGGAGAGATGGAAGGAAAGAAAGGTTCTACAAGAGGAAGTAACAGAAATGAGTCACTTTTTGGGAACATAACTGGCAGAAGGATAGAGAATGATCCACTTGCGCCCACTGTTAGCAACAAAACAGTGTTAATGGGGATGATGGCAAATGACATTCTGAGCATTAATGGTTTGTGAGGACTGTGCTAAGTTCTTTATAGGCATTATCTCATTTTACCATCCCAGTAACCATGAGTAACCATATGAGGGTATTATTATTATTATTATTACTATTATCATCATTATCATTATCCCCAATTTACCAAAGATGAGGAAACTGAGACACAGAAAGATTCAAACACTCACCTAAGGACACAGCTAGTGTGAGGCTGAACCAGGACTCCAGTCGAGGTTGCTCTGACCTCAAAGCCTTGCTCCTGTCCAAGGCTACCCGGCCTTCCCACTATAATTTCTTGCAGGCAAATTCACCTGCATCGAGGCCCGGTTCCACCTGGAGAGACAGATGGGCTACTACCTGATCCAGATGTACATTCCCAGCCTGCTCATTGTCATCCTCTCATGGATTTCCTTCTGGATCAACATGGATGCTGCCCCAGCCCGTGTGGGCCTGGGCATCACCACCGTGCTCACCATGACCACCCAGAGCTCAGGCTCCCGAGCATCCCTGCCCAAGGTAAGTCCTACTGCCCAAGAGCACAGAACACCAGGACAGATAAGGAGGACACACATCTCCCTTCCCTGCCTGAGATAAGGCGAGCAGAAGGAATTAGTCACGCTTTTTTTTTTTAACGTCTTTATTAGAGTATAATTGCTTTACAATGGTGTGTTAGTTTCTGCTGTACAACAAAGTGAATCAGTTATATGTATACAGATATCCCCATATCCCCTCCCTCTTGAGTCTCCCTCCCACCTTCCCTATCCCACCCCTCTAGTGGACACAAAGCACGGAGCTGATCTCCCTGTGCTATGCGGCTGCTTCCCACTAGCTATCTATTTTATATTTGGTAGTGTATATACGTCCATGACACTCTCTCACTTCGTCCCAGCTTACCCTTCCCACTTCCCGTG